>NC_086104.1:145106405-145417446 GCF_963921235.1 Mobula hypostoma | reverse complement strand
CCAACTATACCTCTTCCTATAGATGCTGCCTGGCCTTCTGCATTCACCAGCAACTTTTATGTGTGTTGCTTGAAATTCCAGCATCTGCAGATTTCCTCATGTTTCTGATCTTATGTTATTAGGTGGAGTGACCAAAAGGCTTTGACAGAGAAGTAGGTTTCAAGGAGAGTTTTTAAGGAACAGAACAATTCTGAGACTGCATTTTCGCAAGTCGGATCATTTGGCTGTACTCCTGCTACCTGCATACAGACAGAGCCTAAAGTGCAAGACCCCGGAGATCAAGACAACTAAGAGTTGGTCGTGGGAGGCTGAGGAATGGTTAGAGAATTGGCTTGAGTCAGTGGACTGGGCTCTGTTCAAGAACTCATCTGAGGACCTGAAGAACAACAACCAGGGTCATTACAGACCTTATTAAAACAGCTGTGGATGAGTGTGTCACCTCAAAATCGTTCAGGGTTTTCCCCAATCAGAGGCCTTGAATGAACAATGAAATATGCAATCTGCTGAGAGCCAGATCAGAGGCAATCAGGTCTGGAGATCAAGAATGCTACAATAGGTGCAGGTATGATCTTCAGAAAGCCTCCATTCAGGTGCAGTGGAAGTTCCAGACTAGACTGGAATCAACGAGGGATGCTCAACAGCTGTGACAGAGTTTGATTGCCCCAACCTCCTACAAAGCTAAATCTTGTGTCATAGGGAACAGCAGGATTTCATTTCCAGATGAGCTCAATGCCTCCTATGCTCGCTTTGACCACCAGGACATGGAGGAACCATCATGCCCCACTACGCCTCCAATGATCCTATGGTCTCGGTATCTGAAGATGACGTATGGGCAGCCTTCAAGAGAGTGAATCCAAGGGAAGCATCCAGTCTGGATGGAGTACCTGGCCATACTAAAGACGTGTGTTGACCAACCAGCTGATGTATTCACAGATATCTTCAACCTCTCACTCTGGCAGTGTGTGGTACCCACCTGCTTCAAGCAGGCTTCAAATGTGTTGTTGCCCAAGAAGAGTTTGGTAACCTGTTTAAATGACTTGCACCCAGTGGCACTTACATCCACAGTGATGAAGTGTTTTGAGATGCCGGTGTTGAAGCACATCGCTCCTGTCTGAATGACGACTCGAAGCTGCTCCAAATCGCTTACCGAAGAAATGGGTCTACAACAGACGCTATCTCGTTGGCTCTTCACACAGCCCTGAAATACCTGGAAAGCAAACATACATACACCGGGATGCTCCTTATTGATTACAGCTCGGCATTTAACACCATCATCCACTCAAAACTGATCAGTAAACTCCAAGACCTGGGCCTCAGTACCCCCAAGTGCAATTGGATCCTGGATTTCCTCACTTGTAGCCCCCAGTCAGCTCAGATCGGATAAAACATCTCCTCCACAATCTCCATCAGCACAGGAGCACTGCGGGGATGTATACTTAGCCCCCTGCTCTACTTGCTTTTCATCTATGAAGGTGAAGCTAAGTACAGCTCCAACACCATATACAAGTTTGCTGACAACACCACTGATGTGGGCATACAGGAGGGAGATTGAAAACTTGGCTGAGTGGTGTAATAACAACCTCTCACTCAATGTCAATAAGACCAAGGAACTGATTGCAGACCTCAGGAGAGGGAAACCAGAGGTCCATGAGCCAGTAATCATTGGAACATCAGAGGCAGAGAAGATCAGTAACTTTAAACCGGAGGGAGGAGAAGATGCCGGCGTGAAGCAGCGCGGGCGGCCGTTCCAAACGATATTGTATGTGTTAACTAGGGGCCATGCACAATCCTGATTTGATGGAGACAGACGTGAGAAGCACGGAGGAACACCTGGAGAAACTTCTGAAATGCCCGCTTCGCTGCCGCTGCTACTGTGCGATCGAGAATCTCCGGAGGGGAAGGCCCCAAATCCTTGACTTTGCCTATTGCCTGTTGCCGGGGCTGGGGTCGAAACGCTCGGCAGAGATGGTGCTCGGTGCTCGGTGTCGGAGAGCTGGTCGGAGGCTCGGAGTTTTCGGACGGACTCGGAGTCGGACTGTGGTTGGATGCTTCCGGGATGCTACATCGGCAAGTTTGCGGCGCTGGAGCTTCACCGTCTGCGTGAGATGATGGGACTTTCGAGAGACTTTGAGACTTTTACTGTGCCCATGGTCTGTTATTATCAAATTACGGTATTGTTTTGCACTGTTGTAACTATATGTTATAATTATGTGGTTTTTGTCAGTTTTTAAGTCGGTTTGTCATGTGTTTTTGTGATATCATTCGGGAAAAACATTGTATCATTTCTTAATGCATGCATTACTAAATGACAATAAAAGAGGACTGTGCGTCCTCATAATCTAAAATATTCCTGGGTGTCACTATCTCAGAGGACCTGTCCTGGACCTGTCATATAAATATTATTGCAAAGAAAGCACAACAGTGCCTCTACCTCCTCAGGAGTCTGTGGAGATTCAGCATGACATCAAAAAATTTGGCAAACGTCTATAGATGTGTGGTGCAAGGTGTGCTGTGTTATGGCCTGGTATGGGAATACCAATGCCTTTGAGTGAAAAATCAAACAAAAGGTAATGGATTTGGTCCAGTTATCGCGGGTAAAAGCTTCCCAACCATTAAGCACATCTACATGAAATGTTGCCGTAGAAAAGCAATCAAAGTTCCTCACCCCCCAGGCCATGCTCCTTTCTCACTGCTGCCGTCAGGTAGAAGGTACAAGAGCCTCAGGACTCGCAGCGCCAGGTTCGAGAACAGTTACTACCCCTCAACCATCCGGCTTTTGAACAAAAAGGGATAACTACACTCATTTAAAGACTCTTTTATCTTGTTATTTCATGCTTGTTATTTATTGCCATTTATTTATTATCTGCATTTTCATAGATTGTTTACAGTTCCTGATGTTTACGGTTTACAGATCTTGTTTACAGTCACTGTTCGAAAGAAAGGAATCTCAGGGTTATATGTGACGACATGTACAGTATGCACTCTGATAATAAATTTTACTTTGAACTTAGGGATTTGGGGAAAGAATTCCCAGAATCCTACATTTGGTGGCTGCTGCTTATGGTAAAGAAGAGGAAGAGGTAAAGTTAAAGACTGTAGGTTGCTGCAAGATGGTACTGGCAAGACAAGGCAATATTTTGCAGGCAGCAAACAAAACTTCTAATAATTCTATGAATTACACTTTTCTGGACTACAATCACTGCAATCCGCAACCTGTAATTTCCCTTTGGGAGTTATGTTTTTGAACTGTCTGTACGACCTTGCTTTTTTTTGGTATCCTGAAGGATTTGGGGAACTAGACTCTCGAGAACGCAGGTATGGCGACCATTGCTGGCACGGACTGAAACTTCAAGCTAGGCTGAAGTGCCGGGAATCAGGCCCGAGGTTGGAAACTGAACTGATGTTTGTCTGATTTAAGTGCCAAACCAGTTTAAGAAAATCAAGGCGTTGAGGCTGAGGGTGAAGGACAAACCGATGTTTAGCTCACTGCTCTGAGAAGCTTTACTCACCTCAGCACTGAACTGACTCTGCAGCTGTGGCCTGCAGTAATCGGGCTCCTGGACAGGCTGCAGCACCGAACTAGCTCGGTTTCTGTGGACTCACTTTCAAGGGCTCTGTGGTTCATGATCAGTGTTTTATTTGTTTACTTTTTAATTGTTTGCAGGATTTATTCTTTATTTTCACACATTGCATGTATGACAGTCTTCGTTGCTTTTATCGCGTCCCTTTGTTTTGTGGCTGCCTGTAAGAAGATGAATTTCAGGGTTTTATATGGTGTGCAAGCTCTGATAATAAATGCACTTTGAACTTTGAACTTTGATGCTGGTAGGAGTTGTTCAAAGCAAACTCCAGAAAGAAAAGAATCATTTCTTACCTGTGGACATCTGTGTGTCCTTCCACTGGTAGCCATGCCAATTTATTATACATAATGGAAAAGGCTCAGGTTGGACAGCAGCCCAGTGCATATGGTGAGGGAAAAGTAATTATTAAATGCCTGGTTCTATGTCCATATGGTGAAATAAAAGAAGCAAAAGGCAGTGAAGTCTTTCATCATCAAACCATCTTCTATTACACTGCCTTGTAGATTCAAGGTGCAGTATAACAGAAGGTGTAGCAATTTGGTTATTAGACAGTTAATCTAAAGAACTAGACTTGTATTCCAGAAGCAATCCTACGAGTGACTGATTGCTTGCCTGGCATATCCAATGATGACCGAGCACAAAAGGACCTGTGCGGGAGAGTTTTTAAAGTGTTTTCCACTGCTTTGCACTGGGGCAGTTCCACTCTCTCAACCTCAGAATTCCGGTTCCAGTGGAACGAGTAGTCATCACAACTGGAGTCTCCCTTGGTCGCAGTGGATGACCATGACTTCTTCTGTGCCTTCTCATGTCCTTCGCTCTCCATAGAATGTTGCAGAACCTTCTTCCTGTCTGCAGATGTTGCTCTTGATCTCATCTGCCCAGTCCACCAGAACCGACTTCACATGCTCAGACAGGCATTATCCCAACAAGATTATACAGTTAATTAATAGAAGAGGTATTGATAACCATAACAAAATATACCTGATTTCCTCACATTCTGTTTGGCACAGGGCGGCAGCTGGTGGAGTTGCTGCCCCTCAACAACGGGGAGCTGAGTTGAATTCAGACCTCATGACCTCTAACTGGTGACCTCATAGTTTCATTCTCCCTGTGACCTCATTGGTTCCTCCAGTTTCCTTCCACATCCCCAAAAACTTGCTGACTGGTCAGTTAGTTAGCCAATGTGAATGACCTTAGTGCGGATGGGAATGGTAGAATCTGGGAGGAGTAAATAGGTCTGATAAAGATTAGAACATCGAAACAGGCAGAGGAGTGCCTCAATTGCATCAAGTCAAATCATTGAGGGTTTTGTTAAGCTGTCTGAAAGTGCTGCCACACTTCCAGCACCAGTGATAAAGAGCCTTAGCCCAAAACATTGACTGTTTATTCCTCTCCATCGATCAGGGGTTCCCAACCTTCGGTCTGCGGCACTGGTCCGTAGCATAAGAAAGTTGGGAACTCCTGCCATTGAAGCTGCCAGACTTGCTGAGTTCCTCCAGCACTTTGTGTGTGTTGCTCAAGATTTCAAGCATCTGCAGAATCTCATGTTTCTGTGAGTAGTATATGGGATTGTGGGTAATAACCACTGATAACTAATGCCAACATCAGTTAACGAGAAGGTAAATCAGCTATTTTATCTTGATTTGCTACCATCTGCAGTATGTAAACATAAATAAATATCAGTGATGGTATGCGATAAATAGCTTTTGGGAAAAAAGAGACAAGAATTTAAACATTGTCAGAGGAAACTGACCCCTGCACTGGGGTTACCTGTAACTGTAATGTCTTTGATCTGGCCAAATGGATTTTGCCATCTGCTTGATGGGTGAAGAGCTGGAGATTTTGAGGAATGCAAGTCTTTGGGTATAGAAGCTTGAGGGAATTAGTTAATAAGTTAATGTTGAGTGAGGCTCTGATTTCAGCCTGTACACCAGTTGTAAGTATGATACCCTGCTTTTTTAATATTTTGGTGATGAAATCTAGCCCTAATTTTTGAAGACTTGAAGCAATGTTAGAATGCTACTGGTCACCTACCAATTGTATGCAATTAATCAGGTGTAATCAGGGAGGAAACACATGAACTAACACGTCCTTTCAATAACAGAAAGGATAATTCTTCTCATTGTGAATGCTGATCCCTTCTAACTTGTGTCAACACAAGCCGGTATTTGCAACATAAAACACACAGCTGACAAGCCTGAATCCTAAGCAATGCTGCTGTCTTTAATCCGGCCTCCGTTCCGATACGTCCTTGTGGATAATGGGGAGAATGTGTGTGAAGCTGCTGAGGTGAACAAACCTGGCAAAAGTGAAGTTTCTCCACACAAGTGGAATTGTTGGCATTTTAATGCAACTTCAGTTCCTGAACCTTGTCACCACTGTGCCAACCAGATGTGAGATAATCAGATGTTTCCCTGGTCATCATTACAGGATTTGAATGTTTGTCTCTGGAACACAAGTCCAGTACTTTGGATTGCCTGTCTAATTACATAACCATGATACTTTTTCATTCATTATTGAATTGAATTGACTTTATTTCTTACATCCTTCACAAATGCGAGGAGTAAAAATCCTTACATTACGTCCCTGTCAGAATGTGCAATGTGCAAATTATAGTAACTTGTAATAAATAGTGTGTCCAGTAAGATATACAACAGAACAGTCAATATAGCTTAGAAATACAATTATGTCAGCATGAATTAATCAGTCTGATGGCCTGGTGGAAGAAACTGTTCTGGAGCTTGTTGGTCCTGGCTTTTATGTTGCAATACCGTTTCCTGGATGGTAGCTTTGGGGTATTCTGCACAAGGACTCCCAAACCCCTCTGCATCTCAGATTCCTGGATTTTCTACCATATAAAATATAGTTTGCACATTATTTCTTTGACCAAAGTGCATGACCAAGCATTTTCCAACATTATATTTCATTTGCCACTTTCTTGCCCATTCTCCTAATCTGTCTAAGTCCTTCTACAGCCTTCCTGTTTCCTCAACACTATATGCCCCTCCACTAATCTTCGTATCATCTGCAAACTTGGCAACAAAGTTTTCTAAAGTTCCGTAAGTTTGAACAAGATTGAATAGGTTAGGATTTTATTTCTTGGAATGTAGAAGATTGAGAGTAGATATGATGGAGGTATTCAAAATTATGAGGGGTGTAGATAGTATAAATGCAAGCAGGCTTTTTCCACTGAGGTTGGGTGGGACTACAACCAGAGTTCATGGGTTAGGGAGAAAGGAAAAAACCTTAAGGAGAACATGAGAGGAAATATCTTCACGCAGAGGGTCATGAGAGTGTGGAACAAGCTGCCAGCACAAATGGAGCATGCAAGCTCGATTTCAATGTTCAAGAGAAGTTAGGAGAAGACAACAAATGGTAGAGGTATGGAAGGCTATGGTCCCAATGCAGGTTGACAGGAGTAGGCAGTTTAAATGATTCGACACAGACTAGATGGGCCAAAGCGCCTGTTGCTGTACTGTACTCTTCTATGACTCCATGATTCTAAGTATTTCTCCCTCACCACACACACTGAGTTACAGTCCAAATCCACTCCACCACTTCAAACCTCTTTATACTTGCTATCTTTCCTCCACACTCATGTTCCCATCAGCTTGAAATGTTAACCATCCCTTTGCCTCACCCATTAAGTTCCTCCAGCAGTTTGTTTTCTTCTCTATCCTTTCAGTCCGGTTCCTCTGGGCTGAAAGGCTGTGTGAGTGACCAGGTTAGTCAATGAGAAAAGAACGAGCAGTTGCGCATTGCTGAACTGGGTTAACATAATTATCCAGAGGCGGCGCTAATGCAGGTCAGAGAAGCAAATGCAAAGGAATCGAGCTTGGCATCTCCAGCACTGACCCAGATGTTTGTGACTGATCAATGCACGGGAAAGCAGCCTCACTGTCTAGCTTTACAGCCCACAATAGATTCTCTGCGGCATCATAATGCTGCTTGTGTTGCAACATCAGTTCCTTTGCTTCTTTGTCCCTTTCCCTCCTCAGCTGAATGTGACAATGCATCCAGTGTCACAAGTCATTGTCAGACTGAGGAAGGGCTATTCTACCATGAATGACATCAGGCACCTTACTAAAACTGCCTAGTTGTGGAAGATCAAAAATGGCAAGTCTTCCAGGAGAGAGGAATAGTGGAAAAGGGAAAACAGAACAGCTTGCATTTATATAACATCGTTCATGGACCCTTGCCATCTCAAAGCTCTTTATAATAGCAGATGTACACAATAGGTCAGACAGCGTCCGCAGAGAGAGAAACAGAGTCAACATTTCTAATTAATGACCCTTTATCCAAATTGGAAAAATGAGAAAAAAAAACATGTGCAGAGAAGGGAAGGAAAGTTCAGAGAGAATATCTGGAACAGGCTGAAGACCATTTCCCAAGGTAATGCTTTAAATTCCAGATGCTGGAGTGAGAAAAGGAACAAACAACCAATTAATAATGAGGGAAAAAAAGTTGCGGGAGAATCTCAATTATGTCAGGAAATATCTATGGAGCGAAATGGACATTCAGTATATTGGATCAAGACCCTTCAACAGGATTGGAAAGAAAAGAAGGGAAGAATAGCATCATAAAATGTAGGGAAAGAGGTGCAGCAAGAGCTGATAGATGATAGGTGATAGGTGGATCCAGGAGAAGGAGAGTGACAGGTGATGCTGGGAATGATTTAAGAAGCTGGGAGGTGGTGGGTGGAAATGCCAAAAAGTTAAAGAAGATACAATTTGATAGGAGAGGACAGTGAGCCATGGAATAAAGGGGAGGGAGCCAGTGGGAGGAATGTAAGGGTGATGGGCAACAGCTCCAGAAGGAGATATAGAAACGAGTTAGCCGAAGATGTTCAAATCAGTTTTAAGCTCCAGAGACTCCAATGTGCCATTGGGAGATGAGCTGCTGTTCTGCGAGTTTATTTTTCCTAGATCTGATGGGTGATCACTATCCTTGAAATATCGACTCTGTTTCTCTCTCCAAATACACATTGCATGGCCTGCTGAGTGCTTCTGCTGATTTTTAAAAACTTCTATTTCACATGTTTTCAACATCTGAAGATCTTCGCTCTGGGTAGTTTTATGTTTGTCCTGTGTTGCAATGCAGGAAACCCACCAACAAGTTTAGACATGGCACCCTCCCACAAACCGCTGGCTGATACTGTCCCAATAGGTGGCTTTTGTGAAGTTAGTCAGAGGGTGACTACTGGCTGGGGCATCAGGGTCAACTCCCTTATTATTCTTCAAAATGGTACCACAAGATCTTCAGCATCCACCTGAGAGACGACTTCAATGTCTTCCAATGACCAGCACTCCCCCAGCTCAAGCACTATATAGTCAGCATAGATTCTTGTGATGGAGTCTCTAGAGAGGACTTGAGACCACAATCTTCCAACACTCAGCTGAATCTGCTGGTAGCCAATGCACATCTGACACTCATAATGAGAGAAAGGGGAATGCTATCAAAAGGTGACATCCGCAAGACAGTTCACGAAGCAATTCCTTTCACTTCTTTCTACTTCAGATGTGGTGCTGCTACTGTCAGAGACTGTAATCAACATTTGGACAACCTGGCGCTTTGCTGTCTCTGCGATCGTTCCAGGAGTCTGTGACCGAAGCGTGTGGCATGGAGTCCTCCAAGCCAGGAGATGTAGTGCAGTCGCATGATTGACTCCATCTCTCACCGATCTTGCCGGTTAAAGCACCGAGGGAAATTGAAGTCTTCGAGGGGGGTGTGGGGGGTGAGTAAGTGCTCGGCGCCGTCTTCCAGCCTCTGACTCACTGCTGCTGGGGAAGGCGTCTGCTTGTGGTGGCCTCTCTCTCCCTCGATGCTGTCGGCCGATGGGGCAGGAGCAAGGTTTAACCGACGCGGATTGTAAATTTGGGCTCCAATTCAGGTTCGTGATGTGTCCTATTTCTAGTTCTAGTTCTGGTCGCTTCTTTTTCATTCCTACTTTTTGGGTGAATTTTGAATCGGGCTAGCCTGCAGATAATGAACACTGAGCTGAACTGTACTGAAGATGCTTTTTGATTTTGTGTTTTATATTCTGCATTTTCACTTTGTTTTTGTTGCCGTTTGCTTGATTCTTATTTGCCCATGGTGTTTGATGTTTTTCTTTGAACAGATTGGCTCCACGGTTCTTCTTAGTTTCATGACTGCCCTGTGGAAAGATGAATCACAGGGTTGTATACTGCATGCCTACTTTGATAATAAATGTACTTTGATCTTGATCTAATTGGTTTCTTGATGCAGTGAAAAGATTTTGTCTGCATGCCATCGAAACAGATCATTTCACACATAGTTCAAGGCATTACAAAAGGAAAAGCAATAACAGAATGCAGAATATAGTGTTACACTTAAAGAGAAAGTGTGGTACAGATGCATAGACAAAGTCAAGTGAAGGGGAGGTTGGATTTTCTAATAAACTGGGCTGCGTTCACAACTCACTGCAACTGCTTGCAGTTTTGGGCAAGTGTGCAAAAATGACTGACATCCAAGTCAAGTTGCAGACTGGAAACGGAGCTGAATATTAACTTCTTCCCCTCATTACTGCCTGTCACGCCACTGGTGTTTTGAGCAGCAATGAAGCTCCTCCATCTCTGTCTGTACAGAAGGATTCTTCATTGCTTTCTCTATAACAGTGGTTTTTTGAGCTGTCAGGGTTGGTAGCCCTGAGTTGAACCCCCGAACTTGGAGGACCAGTGGACCACTCGTAGTCTGACCTCTATCCTTCGATCTGTTTGGCATGGGTGACCCCACCAAGAGTCAAAGCACAAGGCCTTGACTCCAGCCAACATAGCTCTCTGGCTTATCGAGACACACAAGCCTCCAAACCCTACGACAAGGTTGTGGTCCTCTTGGAAGAGATGGACTCTACGTTTCGTGGACTTAATGTCCAGTTAGCTACCTGATGGCAGAGGGGAAGAAGCTGTTCCTGAATCACACTGTATTTGTCAACATGGAGTGGAGAGCGAGTCTGTTGATCAGGCTGGAGTAAAAGATGTTGGGAATGGCAAGGCTAGAGCGCTACAAGACGGGTGCGGGACAGTTAGCAGAGAAGGATTGCCGGATGCGGGGTGCGGCGGGGGGGGGAGGTGGGGGTTGCGGGGGTCCCTGATACACCAGGCAAAGTCATTTGATTCCAAGCAATTGGTTTATTGATAATTACAGAATGTTAGTCCAGTGCTTCCCGCACCCTCCCCTCTCCCATCACTTTTCTCCCACCCTCTCCCTACGTTCTTCCCACACTCAGTCCACAATAGAGACCCACATCAGAATCAGGTTTATCATCACTCACGTATGTCATGAAATTTGTTTTTTTTCTGCAGCATTTCAATGCGGATATAAAATTACTACATCAGTGTGCAAAAGTCTTAGGCACCATTGCTATATATATGTGCTAAACTTTTGCATAAAACTGTGGGAATAGAATAGGGTATTCAGCCCATGAAATACGTTCTGCCATTCCACCATGGCCAATTTATTATTCCACTCAATCACTTCCATATCTTAAAGGTCTTTGGGCTGGTAGATTAATGGGCCACTTGTAAATGGCCTGAAGTGCACAGGTGAATGATGGAGTCTGAGGGAATATGAGGAGAATGTGGGGAGTTAAAGTATAGGATTAGTGTAAAAGAGATTTTTGATGGTCGGTATGGATTTGACGGATCAAAGGGCCTATCTCTTTACTGAATTTCTCTATGATCCAGTCACACTGGTTGGAAATACCTCCAGGGATCTGCTGAATGGGGGAGGGGGGAGAGAAATCACAACTCACAGACAAGAGTCAACTGGTGCTACAAAACTCATACAAAAACTGAATCATTAAGATTCAAAGATTCAAAGTACCTTTATCATCAAAGTATGTGTGCAGTATACCACCCTGAGATCCAACTCCTCACAGACAGCCATGAACCAAAGTAAGCCATGGAATCTGCTCAGATATAACCCCCACCCCAATGTGCGAAAAGTAAAAAAAATCATGCAAGTGGCACCAAGAAAACGAGGGAAAAAGAATATGAAACACAAAAACGAAAGAGTCAAGACATATTCAACTCAGCTCAGTGTCTGTTATCTGCAGGCTGTCCTGATTCAACATCATCCACAATAGCAAAAAAAAGGATCAACCAAAAACCAGAAACGCTTCATAATGTGAACTACAGAGTCCAACCCACAAACCCCATTAACTAAACCTTACCCAAGACCCAGGGCTCCGATACCATCCACTGACAATATCGAGTGAGAGGGAGAGAGGGAGAGACCGTTCGAACGCAGGGAACTTCCTCTGGGAGCAGCAAGCGGGAGGCTGGCAGACAACATTGAACATTCACTCTCCTTCCACGCTCGCCTCGATGATTCCAATCTTCCTCGGCGTATTAGCTGGCAAGGTCAGCGAGAAGTGGAGCCGATCACGGGCTCAGCCAGAGTTCCTGGCCCCGAGGCTGCACACTTCACTCGAAGCCTCACGGAACACCCTAGGAGAAAGCGATGCACCGGATCACTGAATGGGCTCTAAAACACACCAACAACATGTAGATCACAGACTCCAACAGCAGCTGAACCACATTTGAAAGAAAAAGAAGCGATGGAGGTAGCTTTGTGATCCGTCTGGAGGATGTCACCCTCAGTCATATTGTTTGCTGGCGCTATCTTTTTCCGGATTATTCACACAAGGTTACTTCCATAGAAAACCAGATGAGCTGCCCCACTCCCTGCAACATTCTTATCCAGATGGAGCAATTGCTATTAACCCAGAGAAGCCCTTTTGATAAAGTGAGTTTAATTTACCCCAAGGGAAGAAGAAAATGTCAGTCATTTTTCTTACAAGGGCTATATTTGAATCATTAAGCATTTGGCAAATATTAGAGCGAGGCTGGCCTCCAGAAATTACAGCAGAATGCTTCTAATGCATTACCTACAGCAGATAAATTATTTGCCTGGTATTCTGACTCTATGAGTTAACAGGATTTCAGTATTAACATACTAATTTGACACCATATCGGAATGGATTATGCAGATAAGAAATATGTTGCAAGTAAACTATTGTGTTGCTTGGAGCATATTCGCTCTTGTAACCCAGTAAAGAGAAGCTTGAATTCCATGGGCAATGCTTTGCAAAAGAAAAGCAAATCACCCAGGCATGTGTAAGCTGCTTAAAGATAATTATTCAAGGCCGAGAAATTATACCCAGAGTGACTGATGGTGCATGTGATTCTCCCACGTGGCTTTCTGCTTCTTGTAGACGCAAGGATAGCTACATTAATTTACTGGGATACTCGCATGATAATTCGATTCGAGCTCAGGTGTTTAAGATGGCCCGCAACCCCTGAAGATAGCCAGAGACATAATGCTTTTCTAATTGAAAAATTTGGAGGCCATAATTCCATTGTATTACGATGGAATGGGGTGGGCGCCTGCAGTGCACTGCCAGCGTTGGTAGTGGAGGCAAATGCAAGCAGAATTGCTTAAAAGGCTGTTAGGTTGGCATGTGAATGCGCAGAGAATGAAACGAGATAGATATTGTGTGGGCAGGAAGGATTAGTTTAATTAGGCATTTAATTACTAGTTTAATTAGTTTGGCACAGCACTGTGGGTCAAAGTGCCTGTTCCTCAGCTGTATTGTTCTATGTCCTATTGCTGTTTCTGTTGTGTCATTTAGAATAATTATATAAGATATAGTTGTAGACCATATACCCCTCCAGCTTTATCTAGTATTCTAATCCCATAACTTGTAATTCTATTTGTTCCTGAAACTCCATCTTCTCAATGTTGCTCTCAACGCGGGGTACCGCAGCGCCACAGCTAGTGTGGCAGCCTCCTCGCCGTTTCAGTGAGCCGGGTCCGATCCTGCTCTCCGGTGCTGACTGAACCTCTCTCCGCAGATGCTTCCCGGCCCGCTGAGCCTGTCAGCACCTTCCTGCTTCCGTTTCGTGCTTTCCGTTTCTGAAGTTTTGCCCGCACGCCGAGCAGCAAAGAAAGGGGTTGTCAATGTTCTGAGTTAAAATGCTGTATCAGTCTTGATGCAGGGTTTCAATCAGCCCAAATGTCAGGTTTTGATCTAAGACGTTGACAGTTCCTTTACTACCCAGGACCCCACCCCAACCCCGACAGATGTTGCTCAACCCACTGAATTCATCCAGAGTCTGATTCAGGTTTAATATCACCAGTAGATATCATGAAATTTGTTAACTTTGCAGCAGCAGTATAATGAAATACATAATAATATAGAAAAAAAATGTGAATTACAGTAAGTATATATACTGTATATTAATTAGTGAAGTAAGTAGTGCAAAAATAAAATAAAAATGTAGTGAGGTAGTGTTCGTGGGTTCAATGTCCATTTAGAGGGTAAAAAGCTTTTCCTGAATTGTCGATTATGTGCTGTCAGGTTTTGTACTTCCTTCCTGATGGGCATGTGGGGGCCTGATGGACCCCACCTTTTTCAGATACCGCTCCTTGAAGATGTCTTGGATACTACGGAGGCTAGTGCCCATGATGGAGCTGACTCATTTTACAGCTCTCTGCAGCTTACTTCGACCATGCGCAGTAGCACCCCCATACCAGATGGCGATGCAGCCAGTAGATAGTTGGATCTGGATTCCAGCATTTGCACTCTCTTGTGTCCTCTCTGTGATGGTGAGGGTTTCCTCCAGTACACAGGAATGCAGATCAAAACTGTGCACAACAGTCAAAGCCTCGCAGAACTTCTTATAGAAGCAAAATACTCACAGTGCTGAAAGTCTGAAATAGAAGTAGTAAGGGGAGCAAACATCCAGCAGGTTGTTTTCTATTTAAATGAGATTTGAATTGTTAAATCCATTTCAGCGTTTACTTGAGACTCCCTTATGCTTGTATTCTGAACTTCAGAAGAGTCAGCATAAAATGTACCTTCCTGTTGTTTGTGTCAACTGCTTGTTAATTACAGTGGTTTATGGACCACCACTTCCTAACTCCATGGTACATAATTATTTACCAGTTGTTCACCATACAAAAATTAGTATTTCAAGTTTTCTTCAGCATAGGGAATAATCTTGTAAATTCTCATGCTATATTCCATCTGTCACCTCCTTGGCCTCTCATTTAACCTGGACCATCTTGAAGAGTGCTTGTATCCTCTTCACCACTGCTGATGTATTTAGTACATCTTCACTAGAAAGACAGAATCTCTTGTATTTATGATTTCCCCTTCTACCTTCTTCACTTTCATCACTTTTGGTCCATCTTTTGATGTTATTTTCATTCAAAAGAGGAGGGAGGAGAAGATGGCGACGCGACACAGCTCGCAGCGGCCACTCCGGTGAATGATACCTGTATTTGTGAAGTAGGAGGCCATGCACAATCCGGATCTGATGGAGACAGACGTGAGAAGCACGGAGGAACATCCAGTGAAACTTTGGAAATGCCTGTTTCGCCGTCGCTGCTACTGTGTGATCCAGAATCTCCGGAGGGGAAGGCCCCGAGTCCTCGGCTTTGCTTGTTGCTCGGCGGCCGGGGCGGGGTCGAAGCGCTCGGCAGAGGATGGTGCTCAGTGCTTGGTGTCAGAGGGCTGGTCGGAGGCTCGAAGTTTTCGGACGGACTCAGAATCGACTGCGGTCGGGTGCTTCCAATGCATCGGCAAGTTTGCGGCGCTTCTGTCTGCGTGAGATGATGGGGCTATCGGGACTTGAAACTTTTTTTTTACTGTGCCCATGGTCTGCTCTTTATCAAATTATGGTATTGCTTTGCGCTGTTGTAACTATATGTTATAATTATGTGGTTTTGTCAGTTTTAGTCTTGGTTTGTCCTGTGTTTCTGTGATATCTTTCTGGAGGAATATTGTATTATTTTTTAATGCATGCATTTCTAAATGACAATAAACGAGGACTGAGTGTTCTCATAATCTAATCTTCAGTCTTCCCACACCAGAAACATTGTACCCTACTGCCATTTTTTCTAATTTCTCAGTGGAATGGACATTCCTTCATACTTATGCAATGATCCTTGAAGAATTTCACATTCTTTACCTAATGGCAAACCTTCCAATTCAATAGTCAAAGCCATTGACTATTTTGTTTTAGCTTTAAGATGCCACATTCCATCTCAAGAACATTCACCTTGAGTGCCATGTAAGATTTGATCAGACTGGACACTTTATCCTGGAGGCTCCCTGTTTGGAAATGACTCATTAAACCCCCAAACAGGAGGAAATCTTTTAGTCCCATGAGGAAATATATAGTAGAGTAGGGGGGCAGCACGCTGGTGCAGCCAGGAGAGCTGCTGCCTCAAAAGTCCAATGAGCTGGGTTTGATACCGACCTCCAGCATGGCACTGACTGTGTGGAGTCTGCAGGTTCTCCCTAGAACTGTGTGAGTTCCCTTCAGGTGCTCTGGGCTTTGGTCCAGTCTGCAAATTTTTTGTTTAAAAGCCAGGGGTTCTGTGATCTGCCTTATAAAGCTGTTACTTTTTATTTATTTTTAAAAATTCTTTATTTTGAAATAGAGTGCAGTGAGCCACACAACTCAGTAATCCCCCTATTTAACACAGGATAATTTACAATGACCAATTAACCTACTAACCAGTACGCCTGTGGAAAGTGGGGTGAAACCGGATCACCCAGAGGAAATCCAAGTATTCCACGGATAGGACGTACAAATTCCTCACAGAAGGTGTCGAATGCCTTGAGCTGTGTTAGCGTCATGTTAACTGCTAAGCTACCATGGCACCATTTGTACAGAGCACCATTTGTCTTCATCTTCTATGCAGTGGTGTGCTGGCGCAATGGCATCAACACGGGTGATACCAACAGGCTCAATAAACTGATTAGAAAGGCTGGCTCTGTTATAGGAATCAAACTGGACACACTGGAGGCTGTTCAGAATGAATATCGTATGTGTAACTAGTGCACAATCCGGATTTGATGGAGATAGCCGTGGGAAGCACAGAGGAACACCTGCTGTTCTGAACTTCTGAAATGCCTGCTTTGCTACCGCTGCTACTGTGCGATCGAGAATCTCTGGGGACGAAGGCCCCAAATCCTCGGCTTTGCCTATTGCCTGTTGCCGGGGCCGGGGTCGATGCGCTCTGCAGAGATGGTACTCGGTGCTCGGTGTCGGAGAGCTGGTCGGAGGCTTGGAGTTTTTGGACGGACTCGGAGTCGGCCTGTGGTCGGATGCTTCCAGTATGCTGCATCGGCAAGTTTGCGGCACTGGAGGTTCACCGCCTGCGTGAGATGATGGGACTTCCGAGAGACTTTGAGACTTTTACCGTGCCATGGTCTGTTCTTATCAAATTACAGTATTGCTTTGCACTGTTGTAACTATATGTTATAATTATGTGGTTTTTGTTAGTTTTTAAGTCAGTTTGTCATGTGTTTCCGTGATATCATTCTGGAAAAACATTGTATCACTTCTTAATGCATGCATTACTAAATGACAATAAAAGAGGACTGCGTGTCCTCATAATCATAATCATATAATTTCCTAGGTTGTCTCTTCTCCCTTTCTTGAACAAGGGAGCAATATTTGCAACCCTACAATCCTCCAGTACTTCTCCCATCCCTATTGATGATGCAGAGATCATCGTCAGAGGCTCAGCAATCTCTTCCCTCACGTCCCTCAGTAGCCTGGGGTATGTCTCATCCAGTCCTGGTGACTTATCTAACTTAGTGCTTTTCAAAACCTCTAGCACATCCTCTTTCTTAATGTCTATGTGCTCAAGCGTTTCAGTCCGCTGTAAGTCCCACAATTGCCAAGGTCTTTTCCCCTGGTGAATACTGAAGCAAAGAATGAGATCATTCTTACCTTCGGCCATTAGGTTCTACAGTGAGTCAATCTATACCTGGGGAAGTGGCGGCTCCCTCATGTTAAACTGTTTGAGGTAACTTTTTTTAATTCTTTCTTACTTCTCTTTTGTATATCTGTGCACTTGTAATGCTGTATTTTCCTTTGGGATCAATAAAGTGTCTATCTATCTATCCCAGCTTTCTTATTGTGGCTGACCAGGAAGTGCTCAGTGTGGAAATGAAGAGGATCCAACAATCTGTATCCAGCTGCAATGTCCTTGGTTGAGAATTAGACAGGACACGCACAGAGACACATGGAATTAATGTAGATAAGTGGGATTAGAATAGATAGGTGTGATGGTGGCCCAAAGGCCCTATTTTGTACTGTTCAACTCTGTTACTTTGACTATGGCTATGTAGAGTTGATCAGAGCTTTTCCTGACCAGAAAGTGTTTGAAGGGCCAATGTAAGTGAACTTCATTCTGCGTTTAGCCTATATTCAAGAGCAAAGTCAATTTAGAAAGATCAGGTAATTTGATGCGGCTGTGCGGAGGCGAGGAAAGACCCAAGGTTTGATCAATTTGAAAGCCGAACCAAATTGGGAAGATCGGGTACTGGCTATATCGACGTAGCAGAGCTCAAGCCCGTGGGTGAGGAGCGACCCAAGGTTCGGATGATTTGAGCGCCGGGCCAGATTGAAACGGTCGCGGTGGGGTGAGAGATGGGCCAGTTCAACTTGTTGCCCAGTGGGGTTTGCTTGTCTCTGTGCTATGGCCTGCAACTAATAGTCTTCTGGATCTGCTGCAGTGCTGTCTGGCTGAAATTGTGAGCTTCATTTCTGAATGCTGCTTGCTTGTTTTTATTCTTCGCACAATTTGATTTCTCCTCCCTGTGCACACTGGGTGTTTGGACGGTCTTCTTTTGTGTTTAATGGGTTCTACTGGGGTTGTTTATTTTGTGGCTGTCAGTAAGGAGACGAATCTCAAGGTTGTATAAAGCATACATACTTAGATAATAAATTGTACCTTGAACCTTGAACTGTGAAAATGTCCCTGTTCCGAAGTTGCTCAGTTAGCCATTGCAATAGATCTACCTGACTTAAAGGCTTTTGGACCTCGATAAACCAATTGTCTTTCCTATGCAAAGCCGAGAAGAAGATCGAATTAACTAGCATAAAGACATCATTTATCCCTGCAGGCCCTTATATTTTATATTTTCAACACTTAGATGTGCTTCAAAATGATCCCTCAGTCATTACAAAAAATAATAAAAATCTAATATTTGTTGTTAATGAAAACAGATTGGAAAACATTCATTTGCATGTAATAATGTTACTGTAATATCACAGATATGGGAATTAATTTATTTTGTAAAAATCATGCATAAATATAAAGCAACTTCAAGCCACAGTAACACACACATCTTACTCAATCACTTGGCAGCTTAGAAGTGAATGATAATATTTTTGTGTTAAGGTTTTCAGCATTTGGATTACAAACACATAATCTCTCTTTAAATCCAGTGGAACAATAGCTACAACACAGATTATTTGGAAAGCAAACCTCCTGGTAAATATATCATCCACCATTTTCAGTTCAGTAACAACACAAAATGGTTGAGGAGTGAAAAATGCTGGCATTTGCATAGAACCTTTTGCAATCTCTGGATATTACGAAGTGTTTTTGCAACTAAGGAACTGTTTGAAGAAAGACCCTTCTTATAATGTGGGAAAAGCAACTGCCAATTGTGGACTGTAAGCTTTCCTAAGAAGTTTTGAGATAAGTGATCTAATCTATTTTAATTATAGTGGTTTAAGGATAAATAACAAGTAGTCCAGCGTGGGAGCATTCTCCTGATCTATAATTGTGATAAAGAGATTTGTTTTTAATCAAGAGAATAAAGAGTTCATTTTTTTTTAGATTATGAGGACATTCAGTCCTTGTTTATTGTCATTTAGAAATGCATGCATTAAGAAATAATACAATGTTCCTCCAGAGTGATATCACAAAAAAAAGGACAAACCAAAGACGAACACTGAGAAGACCACATAATTATAACATATAGTTACAGCAGTGCAAAGCAGTACCATAATTTGATAAAGAGCAGACCATGGGCACGGTAAAAAAAAGTCTCAAAGTTCCGATCGACTCCCAATAGTCCCGATAGCAGGTGGGAAAAGGGAGAAACTCTCCCTGCCATAAACCTCCAGGCGCCGACAACTGCCGATGCATTGGAAGCACCTGACCACAGCCAACTCTGACTCTGTCCGAAAACTTTGAGCCTCCGACCAGCCCTCTGACACCGAGCACCGAGCACCATCTCTGCTGAGGGCTTCGACCCCGCCCTGGCCGCCAAGCAACAAGCAAAGGCGAGGATATTGCAGCCGAGAGTATCAATTCTGATACTGCAGCTCCTCAAGATCCAGTTCAGGATTAGGCTAACATGTGTGGAGTGGACTTGAAGACTGAACCTTCTGAACTGGAAAGGGTAGTCTCGTCAACCAAGTAAGGGCTGACACTGATACCTCTTCGATGCTGTATATCTTGTTAAATCTAAATGCCTTCTTCTTTGGTAATTGATAATTAGTTTACTTTGTCACATGGTTAGATATGTTGATTATGACTGAAGAAACAAGATGGCTGGAGTTGCTTGCACTTTAGTGCAAGTGTGTTTATTAGGTGTGTCAAAAAACACCCTTCAGAAATTAGCAAGAATAGTGAAAAGAAAACTGCCAATATTTACAAAATGATACCTACAAGAAAACACAATAACAGCTCCATACTTTGCCCAGTGTAAACTCCTGACAGTCCTGACCTCTCCCTCTCCTAATAAGACTGATTGACCCCGTTTATTAGGCGCCAGGACATACCATCTTTAATTACCAACAAAGCCTACACATAAATCAGAATATGATGCACCCCACAATGTAGTTACAATCGTATTACAAAATAAACAGAAGTATCTACCTTAAATACAGTATACAAAAAATATATACACATTTACCCATCCCCATTACTAAAGAAATGGAATATTCCACCGTGTATGGCGGGAAAGAAACCTCAAAGCAAACCCGAGTCCATCAACTCCGTTACCATAGCCAGTTATGAGGATATACCGGGGAAGACCAGTATAGGGTAGTTAAGAAAGCTTATGGGGGTGTTAGCTTTCATAAGTCGAGGGATAGGGTTTAAGAGTCGCGATGTAATGATGCAGCTCTATAAAACCCTGGTTAGGCCACACTTGGAGTACTGTGTCCAGTTCTGGTCGCTTCACTATAGGAAGGATGTGGAAGCATTGGAAAGGGTACAGAGGAGATTTACCAGGATGCTGCCTGGTTTAGAGAGTGTGCATTATAATCAGAGATTAAGAGAACTAGGGCTTTACTCTTTGGAGAGAAGGAGGATGAGAGGAGACATGATAGAGGTGTACAAGATAATAAGAGGAATAGATAGAGTGGATAGCCAGCGCCTCTTCTCCAGGGCACCACTGCTCAATACAAGAGGACATGGCTTTAAGGTGAGGGGTGGGAAGTTCAGGAGGGATATTAGAGGAAGGTTTTTTACTCAGAGAGTGGTTGGTGCATGGAATGCACTGCCTGAGTCAGTGGTGGAGGCAGATACACAAGTGAAGTTTAAGAGACTACTAGACCAAGAGTGGTCCACCGGTCCTCCGGGATTGGGGGTTCAGATCACAGCTAACAATCATGACTGGCAAAACAAAATTGTTACAGAAACAGCAACGAAGAATCCTTCTACATCTGAGTGTGATGGTTTTCTTGAGTATCAATCCGGGACTTGCATAGCTGACAGTAGTAAGCCCTAAACACCGCCAGAGATGAGAGACCTTCACTGCTGCCCGAAACGCCAGTGCCATAATGGGAACTGCCTGCCTTATCACAGTAGTAGAGGATGAATTGAGTTGTAGTTGCCTTCATGCTTTTGCATCTTCTGCCTGATGGAAGAGGGGAGAAGAGAGAATGTCTTGGGCTAGTGTAGTTTTTGATTATGCTGGCTGCTTTAGTGAGGCAGGAAGAAGTATAGACAGAGTCCATAGAGACTATAAGACCATAAGATATAGGAGCAGAATTAGGCCATTTAGCCTATCAAGTCTGTGCCACAGTTTCAACATGCCAATCCATTTTCCCTCTCAGCCCTAATCCTTGTATCCCTTCATGCCCTGACTAATCAAGAACCTATCAACCTCTGCTTTAAATGACTTGACCCCCACAGCCGCCTGTGGCAATGAATTTCACAGATTTATCACTCTCTGTCTAAACAAATTTGTCCTCATCACCATTCTAAAAAGACATCCATCTATTCTGAGGCTGTGTCCTCCGGTCTTAGATTCCCCCACCATAGGAAACATCCTCTCCGCATCCATTCTATCGAGGCCTTTCATCATTCAGTAGGTTTCAATGAGGTCACCCCTCATTCTTCTGAATTCCAGTAAACAGAGGCCCAGAGGCATGAAGTACTACTCATGTGATAGGCCTGGATATGATTCAGAGGGGAGATTCAGAGCAGATATTTCTGTGTCAGAATATTGCATCCCTTGGAAGTGGTAGTCTTCCCATGGTCATACTAACCTTGAACCTCGTCAGTAAGCAAAGATGGGAGTACATTTTCTTGTGAATGAAGGAGAATTTGAGCAATAGCTCAGAAGCTTCCTGCTCAGCTGGGACAAATTTCATTTTACTGTCAATCTAAGGATGTTCATGATCCTTGCAATCAGTTTGTTAACCACTAAAGAAGTTTGAACAGCACTATACTGAAGGCATTCTACCAAGCACAAACCATATCAAATAGATTGTTTGCGGGTAATGAAGGTAACTTATCCCATTAGGAAGGCAAGAAACACACCAAGCAAATTGATTTGTGACTTTTCTTTAATATCCTAGTACTTCAAAATCCTGTAAAAATATAGGTACTGTGCAAATGTCTTAGACATATATAGGGAGTCTAATACTTTTGCACAGTACTATAGTCATTTTATGTATTGCACTGTACTGTCGCTGCTAAAAAAAGTTTCATGACATGTGTGAGTGATGATAAACCTAATTCTGATAGGAGTCTCTGTTGTGGACTAAGAGTGGGAATAGTGGAATCGTGGGTGGAAAAGAAGAAGGGAGATTTGAGCGAGCGGAAAGCACCAGAGGGACGTTCTGTAATGATCAGTAAACCTGTTGTTTGGAATCAAATGACCTTCCTGGTGTCTCAGTGCTGGGTGTGTCAGTACCTGCACCACCCCCTGCTCCTGGTACACTTTTTCTGCTACCTGTCCCACACTCCTCCTGTAGTGCTCCACCACCAGATTTACAAACTAATTCTCAGCTCCACATTGACAAATACAGTACTGTGCAAAAGTCTTAGGCACCCTAGCTATATTAAGGTGCCTAATATTTGTGCACATTACTATACTTTGAGTAGATTTCCCGTGACACTGGTCTAAATGGTGAGCTTTAGTCTTTATTGATGGCAAGATGTGTTGAGCGAAAACTGATAAGGCTGATGGGATCCAGGTCATCGTAAATAATGCATTAAAAATGCTTAAGAGGCTGCAGATACTGGAAATCTGAAGCAGCACACAAAGATAGGTCAGGCAGCAGCTAAAGTGGAAGGTAATCAGCCTACCTTTCAGGCTGACACCCTTCAACTGGACTGGAAGGAAAAAGGGAAGAAAGGCACTATAAAAATACAGAGGGAAGGACAGGCAATCGGTGGCTTCGGGTAAGGGGGCTGATAGGTTGATGAGGATGGGGGTGTGTGGGAATGATGTCAGAAGCTGGGAGGTGATAGGTGGAAGTGTTAAAGGACTGAAGATGAAGGAATCTTTAGGAGAGTATGCTGGAGAGTGGAATAAGGGGAGGGAGATGTGGGGGGGGGAGATGG
This sequence comes from Mobula hypostoma, assembly GCF_963921235.1. Classification (NCBI taxonomy): domain Eukaryota; kingdom Metazoa; phylum Chordata; class Chondrichthyes; order Myliobatiformes; family Myliobatidae; genus Mobula; species Mobula hypostoma. The sequence goes on along the minus strand of NC_086104.1, from coordinate 145,394,224 downwards.
GGGAAAGGAACCATTGGAAGGAGTGTGTGGGTGATGGTCAGATGGAGAGGGTGGGAGAGGGTGGGAGAGGGTAAGAGATTGGATGATGGGGGCCAGCTTGATGAAGAAGAGAAGGGGGAGGAAGGTAAAAGAGTCTGAGAAGCCAGGTTACCTAAAGTTTGAAAACTGAATGTTTGTGCCATCAAGTTGGAGACTACCTAGACAAAATATAAAGTGCTGATTGTCAATTTCCCAAACTTTCAAAATTTTATCTACCTCCTCTTCAAATGCCTCCAAGATCTACCTTCTACACCCCACTCTCAGAGTAGAGAATACCAGAGCTTCAGCACCATCATCAGAAGCTCTTGCTTAACTCTTCAACTATGTAATGATGCCTCTCATTCGAGGTTCTGCTGATGATAGAAAATATCTGAACGTCTCCCCTGTCATGTCCCTTGAGTATCTGATGTGTTTCAATAAGATCACCTCTCATTCTTCTAAATTCCAATCTTTAAAAAAAATATTTTATTGATCCTGAGTGAGAAATTATTTCATTACTGTAGCAACATTTAAAAACACACTTAGAAATAATAAATAAATATAATAATATGCACTATAATAATTTACCAATGTGCAATAATAATGTGCAAAATAATAAAACAGAGACTATTGTTCTATGATGTCTCTTCTTCTGTCGCACAGAGATTAAATGTTGTATATGCTTATTGCAGTTGGTAGGAAAGATTTTCTGTAACGATCCTTGTGACAGCAGAGCTGAATGAGCCTGTTCAAAAGGGTGCTCTACTGCTTATTTAGTAGATCATGGAGAGGACGTGTCTGATTGTCCATGATGGATAACAGTTTGATTAGTGACCTCCTCTCCACCATTAACTCAAAAGAGTCCAAGTTTTAGCCAACGAAGAATCCAGCCTTTTTGCTGAGAAAACACAGGAAAGTCTACAGATACTAGAAATCCAAAGCAACACACACAGAATAGTGGAGGAACTCATCTATGGAAATGAATAAGCAGTTGACATTTTAGGCTGAAACCCTTCCTCAAGAACTTCAGCTAAATTTGGCAAATGTGGTTGTCTCAAAAAACTGTGGGTCAATTATTTAAGAAAAATAACAATATGGCTTGAGTCACAAAACTAGATTGAGGTGCTTTTATTTACCTCAAAACAAGACAAAAACTGGACGAAACAATATATATAGCCACCATCAGACTAAACACAAAAGAAAACTAACTCCAAAGCCTTGGTAACCTGAGGCTTATAACTGCTAAGCCCCTCCCCCTAGACCAACCAAAAGCTAATTAACTCAATTATCCAATTAAAGATGGTATCCTCCACCATCAGCACACCTGTGCAGGTTGCTGCTGTCTCTATGAGACAGCTCCATGCAGCAGCTCTGTTTCAGACCCAGTCACTATTACTGCTGGGGATGAGGGTTTTACTGGGTGCGCCATGTGCTGTCTGTAATCAGTGACGGGCCTTCGTCACATTGGTGAGATAGTTTATCACTGTCACATGCGCTGAGGTACAGGGAAAAGCTTGTTTTCCGTCCGATCCATACAGAACATTTCATCTCCTCAGTATATTGAGGTAGTTCAAGGGAAAAATAAGACCAGAATGCAGAATATAATGTAACGGTTACAGAGAAAGTGCAGTGCAGGCAGAGAATAGGCAGCAAAAACGTGATGAGATAGGGTGTGAGGACAAAAGCTCATGTTAATATACAAGAGGTCCATTCAATAGATATACAACAGCAGAAAAGAATCTGTCCTGTATGTGATAGTACATGCTTTCAGGCTTTTGTATCTTCTACCCAATGTGGGGGTTGAAGAGAGAATGTATGAGATAGGAGGAGTAGTTGATTATGTTGGCTGTCAGACAAGACAAGAAGAAGTGTGAACAGAGTCCGTGGAGGTAAAGCTGATTTCCATGATGTGCTAAGCAGTGTCCACAACAGTCTCAGGCAGAGTAGTTGTCGTACGAATTTATGATGCATCCAGATAAGATGCTTTCTATGATGCATCCATTAAACTTGGAGAAGGTCAATCAGGACATGCTGGATTTCTTTAGCCTTCTGAGGAAGTAGGGGTGCTGGTGCTCGAAGGTTAAACTGTGAAAACTAGAGTTTTCCCTTTGTTCAAGTAGTGACACACAAGAGATTACAGATACTGGAATCTGGAGAACGTACAATATACTGGAGGAACTCAGTGGGTTAGACAATAGACAGGCTGTTCCTTACATAGATGCTGCTGGCCCATTGGCATCCTAATGTGCAGACTAAGAGATTATTTGACAGAGGTAGATAATTGTAATAGGTTTAGATTAAATCAGCAAAGAGAGATTGTTCCCATTAGCAAATGCTTCAGTGACCAGGAATAAGGAATTAAAGCGATGGGAAAAAATAATGCAGGGAAGTTGGGAGGGAAAGATTTTTATTCGGTGAGTGGTTATAACGCATAACTCAAGTCTTGAAGAGATAATGGATAATAAATGGTTCTAGGACTTTCAACAGGGGTTTGGGAAGGGAAATAATTTTTAGGGCCACAGGGAGACTGTGGAGGAATGGGACTGACGAGATTGTTCTTCTGGGAGCTGGAATAAGCATTCATTCATCGGGTGCAAAGGGATCTGAGACAGGAGACTACCATTTACATGGTGGGCATGCTACATCGGCACTGGAATATGTAGTGACACTTGCGGGCTGGCCCCCAGCACATCCTTAGGTGTGTTCGTTTTTAATGTAAATGAAGCCACACTCAGGTTGGAGGAACAACACCTTATATTCCGTCTGGGTAGCCTCCAACCTGATGGCATGAACATCGACTTCTCTAACTTCCGCTAATGCCCCACCTCCCCCTCGTACCCCATCCGTTATTTATTTATATACACACATTCTTTCTCACTGTCCTTTTTCCCCCTCTGTCCCTCTCACTATACCCCTTGCCCATCCTCTGGGCTTTTCACCCCCCTCCCCCTTTTCCTTCTCCCTGGGCTTCCTGTCCCATGATCCTCTCATATCCCTTTTGCCAATCAACTGTCCAGCTCTTGGCTCTATCCCTCCCCCTCCTGTCTTCTCCTATCATTTTGGATCTCCCTCTCCCCCTCCCACTTTCAAATCCCTTACTCACTCTTCCTTCAGTGAGTCCTGACGAAGGGTCTCGGCCTGAAACGTCGACTGTACCTCTTCCTAGAGATGCTGCCTGGCCTGCTGCGTTCACCAGCAACTTTTATGTGTTGTTGCTTGAATTTCCAGCATATGCAGAATTCCTCGTGACATATTTCACTGTATGCTTCGGTGTACATGGGATAAATAAATCTGAATCTGAATCCATACCCCTATCCAAATCCGATATGGATCTGACCCTGAGAGCAGTTGGAGTAAGGACTGAGAACCTGCCCGGTCTGCTATTGGTATTGGTCTATTATTGTCACGTGTACTGAGATACAACGAAAATCCTGTCATGTGTTCTGTTCATTCAGACCAAATCATTACACAGTCCATTGGGGCTGAACAACATAAGACAATAACAGTGGAGAATAAAGTGTAACAGCTACAAAGAAAACACAGTGCAGGTAAATAGTAAAGTGGTCATAATGAGGTAGATTGTAATGTCTAGAGTCCATTTCAGCATACCAGGAAATATTTAATAGTCTTATAACAGTAGAGTAGAATCTGTCCTTGAGCCTAGTGGTATGTGCTTTCAGGCGTTTGTATCTTCTGCCCCATGGAAGAGAGAATACTCAGGGTGGGTGGATTCTTTGATTATGTTGGCTGTTTTATTGAGGTTGTGAGAAATATAGACAGTCTGATAACAGCCTGCTCTGAACTCTCCTGCATGGAATAAAACACTGTTGTGGTGTCACTGCTGATATTCAGCAAGCAAACAATTGCAAAGTGAATTGAAACAGCTTCAGGTCAGGTCGAACCTTTCAGGCAACCCTTGGTCCAGACTCGTAACCGAGGCTGTTTCCCACTGACGATAAGGTGTGTGCTCGACCCGTCCCAGTCTGAATTCTCAGTGCCATATTAACTCCAACACTGTAGATTGGTTGACACAGAACCAGCAGTTTCTTCAAGAGAATCCAAAGGACAGAAAGAGCAGGAAACAGAAATAAATGGCAGGCTGCCCTTCTGATATTTGCAGTGAAACAAGCTGTTGAAATTAGTTTGTTCAATTGCGGATGAGCTTGAAGTGAGAACCTGAGGGAAAGGGAGGCAAAACAGGCCTCACATTATCTAGAATACTTACAAAGTGGAAGGAACTGAAGAAATAAAAACGGTTATTTTTCCCCATTCTCTCTCCTATCTGCATTGTCAATCTCCTCATAGCAGAGTCTGCAAATTCTGCCTATTGTGGTGACACAGTATTTCCATTTCATAAGCCTTCTGTTCAGTAACCTCTCAGGGATAGTACGCCAGCTTCTCTGTGCTGCATTATCCTGAATTCCAGGCACTTTTAGTGTTGTGTTCTCATATCCCCTAGACTCTGGATTTAATCTGACCAAACTCGTTCAGCTTGTGGCCCTTAACACTCGTCATACAAGATGAGAAAGAGACCTTAACCCCTTCTGCTGCGGCTGATTTTACGCACAAGTCCCAGGGGAGCGGGCCAGCAAGAGGAAGCTGTAAAATTAAATTGCACCCTAGTGTGTGTCTGCAGGAATACATTTTTTGAGGCCAAGTCTTACGTCAAGGCCCAAGCCTTGAGCGTTGTTATTTGTGAATTACATGGGGCTGTTTCAAACGTGCCAACGTGTCAATCCATGGCCTCCTCATGTGCCAGGATGAGGCCACCCACAGGGAGGAGGAGCAACACATTATATTTTGTCAGGGTTCCCTCTAACCTGATGGCATGAATATTGACTTCTCGTTCCCATGAACAAATCTCACCTCCACCCTCACCTCCCCTATTCCCCACTCTGACCTTTCACTTCTTCTCACCTGCCTATTACTGCCCCCGGGTCCCTCCTCCTCCCCTTTCTCCTATTGCAGACGAAAAGACATTTCCCATAGTCTGAGGTTTCTGTGATTATTGGATTATACTCTAAAATGTTTTCCTTCAGTTCCTCGGTGCTTTTTTTCTTGTGGATGATATGTTAATTTTTTGTGCGTCAGGGGAAGTGCGGGGGTTGGTGCTACTGTTGCTGTTCTTTTCTGGCAGTAAGGGGGTCAGAGATTGTTATGTGTCGAGGGTCGTTGATTGTTATTGTGGCTATTTTTTTGCTATAGGCGAGAGGGCGATATTGGGGTCTTTTTCATGCTGGTTGGAGGTAGGGTTGATGTCCTTTCTTTCATCTATACCCATGATCTTTCTGTACTTAATGGCTATCTGGAGAAGACAAATATCAGAGTTGTATTGTACATGCGTACTTTGACCATAAAATGAACCTTTGAACCTTTATTGTCCACTCTCCTCTCTATCAGGTTCCTTCTTTTCCAGCCTTTAACCTTTCCCACCCACCTGGCTTCACATATCACCTTCTAGTTAGCTTCTTTCCTTTCCCCCGTCCTTTTTATTCTAGCATCTCTGCCCCCCCCCCCAGTCCTGATGAAGGGTCTCAGCCCAAAATATCAACTATTTACTCTTTTTTCACAAATGTTGCCTGACCTGATGAGTTCCTCCAGTGTTCTGTGAGTGATACTTTGAATTTCCAACATCTACAGACTATCTTGTGTTGCTTTTTCTAAAAATTGATCTTCACAATATCACCATCTCAAACCATTCAGTACAGGTTTCCACTGTGGATACAAATGACACAAACCTGCATCACACTTTACTTCCTTCCTATCAAATTTCAAGCTGACCTCAATCATATTGTGATCACAGCCTCATGAGGGTTCTTTTACCTTAAGCCTTCTAATCACCTCCGGTTCACTACATAACACTAAATCCATTATAGCTGATCCCCCTAGTAGGCTCAATAACAAACTGATCTAAAAAGCCATCTCATAGGTGTTCAACAAATTCACTTTCTTGAGATCCATTACCAACCTAATTTTCCCATGTTAAAATCTCCCATACCTATCATAACATTGCCTTTTCAATACGCCTTTTCTATTTCCCATTGTAATCTGTAGTCCACGTTCCCAGCTACTGTTGGGAGGCCTGTATAGAACTGCCATTAGGATCCTTTTATTCTTGCAGTTTCTTAACTCAACCCACAAGGATTCAATACTTTCCGATCCTATGTCATGTCTTTCTAATGATTTCATGCCATTCTTTACCAGCAGAGCCACGCCATCCCCTCTGCCTACCTTCCTATCCCTCTAATACAATGTGTAACCTTGGACACTCAGCTCCCAAATGCAACCACCCTTCAGCCATGATTCAGTGATGGCCACAACATCATCCCCAGCAATCTGTAATAGTGCAACAAGATCATCCACCTTATTTCGTATACTCTGTACATTGAGCTATAATGCCTTGAGTAATTTACTTGCTAACCTTTTTGATTCTGCATCCCTAATGCACTGATACTCATCCTGCTGGCTGCAATTTTGTCCTGCCTGCCCTTCCTGACAGTCTGTCTTTGCTTTTTTACCATTTGTCCTGTCCTAGTTCCTATTCGCCTGCCAAATTAGTTTAAACCCTCCCCAACAGCTCTAACAAACCTGCCCACGAGATGTTGGTCCCCCTCGGGTTTAGGTACAACTCTTTTCTTTTGTACAGGTCATACCTCCCCCAGAAAAGATCCCAGTGATCCTAGAACCTGAAGCCCTGCCCCCTGCACCAGCTTCTCCACCATGTATTTATCTGCCAAATCATCCTGTTTCTACCCTCACTGGCATGTGGCACAGGTAGAAAAACAGAAATTTTCTCACTGAGGGTGGTGAATCTTTAGAATACTCAACCCTGGAGGGATGTGGAAACTGTATCATTGTATTCCAAGAGGTAAATAAGTGTTAGACCAGGGGTAGGCAACCTACGGCTCGCAGGCCAGATCCAGCCCGTGAAGGTATTTTGACCGGCCCGCAAGCAAATATTGAGATACTGTGCTTATCCGGACCACAAGCGATTTTTCCTTATTCTGAGTGTTTCACGCGACCACGCTGATGGACATGCATGGCATTTTGTTACACTGGCCCCAGGTTCCGTTTTGTTCCAAACCAAACACTGCTACATACGAATGACGGGAAGGCAGAATACCCTATTAATATGTATTAGATACTGTCCGTGCACGCGCAGATTTTCAGATGGGATTGTTCAAATTTGTAAACAGAAACAGCGTCACAGTGTTTTAACAAGAAATCCACGCTAACTATCCAGATACTTACATGTGCTACGATACTTGTTGAATAACTCGCGTTTCGGAATAAAATCAAAGAAAAAAATTCCAATGGCAATGAATGCAAAACGCAGGAAGGTAGACATTGAGTGCAGAAAAAGCAGTGAAATTGAAGAAATACACTTGCCAGCTACGAAATCTCAAAACGTATTGCAGAAAAGATGAAGCCTTCTACAAATGGAGAATTTGTCAAAGAATGTTTACTGACAGTGGTGGATATTGTTTGTTTTGAAAAGAAATCTTTATTTGCATCTATCAGCCAGTCAGCAAGAACGATCACCCGGCGAGTTGAAGAAATGTCAGCAGATGTTAAAAGTTGTTTAAGGGATTCCTGCAACGAACTGCATTTTTTTTCAATTGCGCTTGATGAGAGTACGGACTTGAGAGACACTGCTCAACTTGCAGTGTTTGTGCGAGGAGTGACCTCAACTTTTCAAATTTTTGAAGAGTTTATTCAACTAATTCCTATGAACGACACGGTTACTGGAGCAGACATTTTTGAAGCTTTGCTGAAAATGATGTCAGAAATGAAACTTAATGTGTCGAAGCTAATTGGCATCACAACTGATGGGGCACCAGCAATGGTGGGACAGAAAAACTAAACTGAGTTCTTTGATCACTAATTGGCATCCTTGGTTAAGCACAAATGATTTTCTAGCATGTGTTATTCATTAATTTGAGGCAAAATATAACTAGATGTATTTAAATGGATAATTCCCATATTGCCAGTATTTATGGCATTTATCTGGCCCACTGTCCGCTCATTAATACGCAATCCGGCCCACGGAGGCAAAAAGGTTGCCGACCCCTGTGTTAGGCTGTGGGTTACGACCAAAGGAAAAAATGGCTGAGGTTGCTTAGCACTTTTGTATAAGGGTGTTTATTAAGTGCGCTAAAAATCAAACTTGAAAAACTAGTGAAAATAGCGGAAAGAAAACTGCCAATATCACACAATAATAGCTCTGTACTTTGTCTAGTGTGAGTTCCCAATCTCTCTCTCCTCCACTGAGAGCAATGAACCCTTTTTATTAGGCACCAGGATACCATCTTTAATTACCCGCAAAGTTAACTTTAGACTACACGTGAATCAGAATTTGATGCACCCCACAATGTAGTTACAACAATATTACAAAATAAATACAAGTGCCTTCCTTTTGCAGTATATAAACAATATGCATGCAGTTACACATCCCCATAACTAAAGAACTGGAAGTGAATGGCAGGAAAGGTGCCATAAAGCCAGACCTTTAGGACTCATTATGAGAATATACCAGGGAAGAGAGTGAGGTGCATACACTCAACATAACAACAGCAGAATGAAAAGGCAATGTTTTTTTTTAGATTATGAGGACACGCAGTCCTCTTTTATTGTCATTTAGTAATGCATGTATTAAGAAATGATACAATATTCCTCCAGTGTGATATCACAGAAACACTGGACAGACCAAGACTGAAAAACTGACAAAAACCAAATAATTACAAACGTATAACACATAGTTACAACAGTGCAAGCAATACCATAACTTGATGAGGAACAGGCCATGGGCACGGTATAAAAAGTTCAAAGTCTCTCGAAAGTCCCACATCTCACGCAGACGGGAGAAGGAAGAAAACTCTCCCTGCCATGCCCGACCACAGTCCGAAACTGAGTCGTCGGAAAACTCCGAGCCTCCGACCAGCCCTCTGACACCGAGCACCGAGCACCATCTCTGCCGAGCGCTTCGACCCCAGCCCTGGCCGCCAGCAGCCGGCAAAGCCGAGGACTTGGGGCCTTCCCTCTGGAGTTTCTCGATCGCACAGTAGCAGCGGTAGCGAACCGGGCATTTCAGAGGTTTCTCCCGATGTTCCTCCGTGTTTCTCACGTCTGTCTCCATCAAATCAGAATTGTGCGCGGCCCCCTATTTAACAAATAGGATATCATTTCACCAGAGAGGCTGCGCGAGCTGCATCGCGTCGCCATCTTCTCCTCCCTCCATGTTCATGTGTGTGTGTAAATGTGCACATGTAAGGAGTATGTTTACCAAGTGCTCTCCATTACAATAAATTTATGAAAGAGTGAGAAATTTAGTGGTACAGCAAACTAGCACAGAACTGGGAAAAAGGCCATAATCATATTGAATGATGAAGCAGGCCTGAGAGGCTGAGTGGCCTACTCTTGCTTCTTTTCTCATAATATAAATCATAGATCAGGGGAAGGAGTACAAGAGTTGGGATGTCATGTTACAACTGTACAAATCATTGTGAGACCTCACTTGTGCACAATTTGGTCTGCAGTACAGAAAGGATGTCATTTAGCTGTTCAGGGTGCAGAAAAGATGCAGGAGAATGATACCAGGGTTTGAGAGCTTCAGTTATAAAGAGAAGCTGCATAGGCTGGAAGATTTTCCTAAATCAGAGGAGGCTGCGAGATGACCTAGTGTTTATTTTTATTTACTGAGATATAGCACGAAACAGGCCCTTCCTTTGAGCCACACCGCCCAGCAACCCTCCAATTTAATCCTAGCAGGACAATTTACAATGATCAATTAACCTATAACCGTTTCTTTCTTTCCAACTGTGATAAGACTACTGAACGGATCCTGACCCGGATCTGGGCCGTACCCTCCAAATATCCGGGCCTGCCTCTCAGTTTTTTTGCACTACCTTACTTTCCATTTTCTATTTATGATTTATAATTTAATTTTTTAATATTTACTATCGATTTGTACTTCAGGGAGAAGGAAGCGCAGAGTCAAATATCGCTGTGATGATTGTACGTTCTAGTATCAATTGTTTGGCAACAATAAAGTATAAAGTATAAAGTATAACCATTACGTCTTTGGATGATGGGAGAAAACTGGACCACCTGGAGGAAACTCACCTGGTCACAGGGAGAATGTACAAACCCCTTACAGGCAGTAATAATAGGCATCCGTTAGTCTCGTGAGACCATGAATTTGTGCCTTGTAAGGTTTCCAGGGCGCAGGCCTGGGCAAGGTTGTATGGAAGCTGCCTGTGCTGCAAGTCTCCCCTCTCCACGCCACTGATGTTGTCCAAGGGAAGGGCATTAGGACCCATGCAGCTTGGCACCGGTGTCATCGCACAGCAATGTGTGGTTAAAGTCCTTGCTCAAGGACACAACACGCTGCCTCAGCTGAATCTCGAACTAGCGACTTTCAGATCACTAGTCCGACGCCTTAACCACTTGGCCACGCGCCAACGCATTACAGGCAATAATGGGAATTGAACTCAGGGCACCTGTACTGTAAAGTGTGCTAAGCACTAAGCTACCGTGCCATCCCAAAGAGGTAAAAGAGAGGAGAAGATGAGGTGGATGGTCATAACTTTTTCCTAGGATAGAAAAGTCTAAAACAGAGGGACATAGACTTAAAGTGAGGTTGGGGGGTGTCATTGAAAATGGACTTGAGAGGTAACTTTTATACATGGAGTGTGGTGTATATATAGAGTGAGCTGTGAGGGGAAGTGGGTCCAATTAAAATGTTTGAAAGACATGGATAGGAAAGGTTTAGAGGGATCTGAGTTAAACAAAAGCAAATGGTAGTAGCTCAAACAGACATTTTGATCAGCATGGTTGAGTTGGGTTGGAGAGCCTGTTTCTATTGTATTTGGCTCTGCGATGTATTAACAATTAATTGCTCCTATTGCTTTTCACAACTTTCTGGATCAAAGCCTTGCAGCTCCTTACTTAATAAAACCAAGGTAATAAGGCTATACTGCCAGTAGAAATGGAAGCACTAATAACCAGGCAGACACCTAGGATTCTCCGCTGTCCCATAAGGTTTACGCTGAACTTTAGCATGAACCCCACTGTCCTAGCAGTTGCACATTTGCTGCACACCTAAAATCAACCAGTCTCAGCCCTGTGTCTATTCTGTGGCGGCACGTATACTGCTCAGTTGGACACTAGATGCAGAAGTAAGAGCTTGTTCAAAGTAAACTATTCAGCAGCAACCCAATAACACTCAGAGCAAATATTTTGCCAAAGGCAAACATCACTGAAGTGAAATGGTACAGATTCCAAAGAGCAAGCTTCCTTTGTTAAATGCCAGAAACGATTACCCTTTAGGAGCACTGCCTCATCAGGGATCATCGTAGGAAGGTCGTTCACCATTTCCACCAAACAACCTTTCGCAAAGTGTAAGTGGGGGCTTTCTCACTGTCAATAGGGTCCTGAGGAAACAATTGAAAACAATTTACTTCCCTGCCTCTTGTCAGAATCAGAATCAGGTTTATTATCACTAACATATATCAGGAAATTGGCTGCGTTTGTAGCAGAGTGCAATGCCATGAACACTGCCTCATTTTTTCGTTCTCTTTATGCACTACCTATTTAATAATAATTCATAGTATATTTATGTATCACACTGTACTGCTGCTGCAAAACAAATTTCTCAACATACACCAGTGATCAAATGCGTTCAAATCTGGAGACCAAGAAAGCTGCAAGAGATGCAGGTATGATCTCCAGAAAGCCATCTCACATGCAAAGTGGAAATTCTGGATGAAACTTGAATCAACGAGGGATGCTCGATAGCTGTCGGGGCTTGAATGCTATCACCTCCTACAAAGTTAAATCAAAAGACATGGGAGACAGCAAGGCTCCGCTTCCAGGTGAGCTCAATGCCTTCACTGCTTGCTTTGATCGTCATAACATGGACAAACCATCACGAACCCCCACGTCACCCAATAATTGTATGATCTGTTTCAAAAGCTGACAGCAGAGTGAACTCATGGAAAGTGTCTGGACTGGACGGGGTACCTGGTCACATACTGAAGACCTGTGGTAACCAACTGGTTGGTGGGTTCACCGAGATCCTCAACCTCTCACTTCGGCATTGTGTGGCACCAACCTGCTTCGAGCAGGCTTCAATTATACTGGAGCCCAAGTGAGTATGGTGACCTGCTTCAATAACTCTCACCCAGTAATGAAGTGTTTTGAGAGTCTGGTGATGAAGCGTATCATCTCCTGTCTGAGAGGCAACTTGGATCCAGGTTCTCAGCAGATGCCATCTCACTGGCTCTTCACTCAGTCAGAATGCTCTTTATCGACTTCAGCTCAGCATTCAATACCATCAACCCCTCAAAACCAATCAATAAGCTCCAAGACTTTGACAGCAGTACCTCTTTGTGCAAGCGGATCCTGGATTTTCACACTTTCAGATCCCAGTCAATTCGGATTGGCAACAGGTAGACTATAGGGATGTTGCTTAGCCCCATGCTCTGCTCGCTTTATACCTATGACTAAGCACAGTTGCTTTTATGAGGACACTCAGTCCTCGTTTATTGTCATTTAGAAATGCATGCAGTAAAAGATGATGCAATGTTCCTCCAGAAAGATATCACAGAAACACAGGACAAACCAAGATTACAAACCAAAACCAGTTCCAGTGCCATATTCAAGCTTGCTGATGACACCACTGTCGCAGGCTGAATCAAAGGTAGTGATGAATCAGCAAGCAGGAGAGAGGTTGAAAATCTGGCTGAGTGATCTCATGGCAACAACCTCTCACTCTATATCAGCACGACCAAGGAACTCATTATAGACTTCAGGAGCAGGAAACCAGAGATCCATGAACCAGTCCTCATCAGAGGATCAGAGGTAGAGAGGGTTAGCAGCTTTAAATTCCTGGGTGATACTATTTCACAGGTCCTGTCTGAGATCCGGGCCTGTACGTCCACCCTGACACAGTGGTGTCAGGAAAACAACCTCTCCCTCAATGTTGCAAAATCAAAGGAGCTGGTTGTGGACTACAGGAGGAATGGAGAAAGGCTAGCCCCTATTTATATCAATCGATCTGGGGTTAAGAGGATGAACAGCTTTAAGTTCCTCGGCATAAACATCACTGCAGATCTCACGTAGTCTGTACGTACCGGCTGTGTGGTGAAAAAGGCACAACAGTGCTTCTTTCACCTCAGACAGTTGAAGAAGTTTGATGTAGGCCCCAAAATCCTAAGAACTTTCTATATGGACACAATTGAGAGCATCCTGACTGGCTGCATCACTGCCTGGTATGGGAACTGTACTTCCCTCAATCACAGGGCTCGACAGCCCAGTGCATCTGTAGATGTGAACTTCCCACTATTCAGGACATTTACAAAGACAGGTATGTAAAAAGGGCCCAAGGGATCATTGGGGACCCAAGTCACCCCAACCACAAACTGTTCCAACTGCTACCATCCGGGAAATGGTACTGCAGCATAAAAGCCAGGCCCAACAGCTTCTTCCACCAGGCCATCAGACTGCTTAACTCATACTGACACAACTGTATTTCTATGTTATATTGACTATCCTGCTGTACATGCTGTTTATTATAAATTACTATAAATTCCACATTGCAGGTTTAGACAGAGATATAACGTAAAGATTTTTACTCCTCATGTATAAGAATGATGTAAGGAATAAGGGCAATTCAATTCAATTCAATTGCAAAGAAAGCGTGGCAGTGCCTCTACTTCCTTAGGAGTTTGTGGAGGCTCGGCATGGCAACTAAAACTTTGATGAACTTCTATTAATGTGCAGTGGAGAATGTATTGACTGGCTGCATCACAGTCTGGTATGGAAACACCAATGCCTTTGAACGGAAAATCCTACAAAAGGTAGAGGATTCAGCCCAGTACATCAAAGGTAAAGCCCTTCTAATCATTTAGCATATGAAACTCTGTCACGGGAAAGCAATATCCATCATCAGATACCACACCATCTGGGTCATGCTCTCTTCTCACTGCTGCCATCAGGTAGGAGGTACAAGAGCCTCACGACTCATACCACCAGGTTCAAGAACAATTACTACCCCACAACCATCAGGCTCTTGAATACAAGAGGATAACTACACTCACTTGCCCCATCATTGAAATGATCCCACTTTAAGGACTCTTTATCTCATTGTCTCATTCTCATTATTTATTGCTATTTATTTATATTTGCATTAGTTGATTTTTCATTGATTCTGTTATAGTTACTATTCTATAGATTTTCCAAGTATGCTCACAAGCAGATGAATCTCAGGGTTGTATCTGGTGATATATGTGTACTTCAATAATAAAATTTACTTTAAACTTTGAACTTTAATAAAACTGATTCTGACTGCAACACGTAAACAATTATCATAAGTTATGATAGGTAGATAAATAGAGAGTGCAAAACAGGGATACCAAGGTAGTGTTGATTGGTTGATGGGATGCTCCTAGAAGACTTCTTGCCTTCTACAAGAATGTAGCACTGAAGTAGCCACCTGTCTATTTGTTCTAGCATGACACTCCCAGATCTCTGCACCTCATGGCAGTACAGCTATCTGCCAGGACCCTGTCTCCCTGTATTCATTACAGCTGAGGAGCTGTCTGTACATGGGGAGTCGTATAATGGTTTCGGCAGCTGGGTGGGACCTGACCCCATCCCCTCCAGACAAACTGGGTCCCAAAGCTGCCAACGTTCTGATGAACAAGGCAGAATGTTAGTTACATTCGAGATATGTTAACAAAAAGTCTAAACAAAATTTAAATCATTTTCATTTGCATTTTAAAAAGCTATCACTAAGGCAGATTGAGGAAAAAGAATTAATTAAAAGCATTAAAATAGACTTAAGTAAATAGTAAAATTGTGACTGTTTACAATTCTCCTGTGTGCCATTCTCTCCCATTCATTGTTATGGTGCCATAATGACTATGATAGTTCATGTTTTAGGAAAGATCTTGCACTTTATTAATTTTGCACTGTACTTTTTCAGAAGCTTTTACACTTTACTCTGCATTGTTAATGTCGTACTATAGCTCAATGTACCGTGTAATGATTTAATCTTGATAAACAATATGCAAGACAAGCTCTCAATGTATCTTGGCAATAGTAAACCAAGTCCAATTCCAATTTGATCTGGGCTGGTGGCAGGGGGTGGGATGGGGTAGGGGAAATGGTAGTTGATGGTGGTCAATGTGAGTTTCCCGACCAGGAAACCAGGAGATCTGCCGGATATTGTCCTTCCACATCAGACCTGATGTGCAGAACAGGGGTGGCTGTCGGTGGGAGATGCCACCACCAATTTCAGCCAGTGCCACTACCAGTTTGAGGGACTTCTTTGCAACTATGGGGTGTAGATGGCAGACCTGAGTATTTATTCCAGAAATTGTAAAAAGCTTAAAAACATCTGCTGATACATTACTCAATGACATCCCAAATGCATTCAAACTCAACGTTACTCTCGACTTAATACCTTTTACGTAATAAGAACATAATGAAAAATCAAATAAGAAAACAACTCTTGAATGAACTTCTTGTATGATAAGGTAGACTCAGGACCTCACAATGCGGACTGGTAGGGCAGTGGTACCAGCACCAAACTTCAAGGCAAATGGTCCTGGGCTCAAATCTGGCAGGTCTCTTGCACGCTTTCCATCCGCGCTGGGTTGACTGTTGAGCTAGAAACTCGGCCTTGTAAAAAAAATGCTATGGAAATGGCAAAAAATGCTGCCCGACGTGCCACAAGATGCGAAAGGGAACAGCAATGACCTCAGAATCTATGTCATTGTGATTTTGTATCTTAACGTTTACTTGCTCTGCACTCTTTCGGTAGTATATACACTTTATTCTGCATTTTTATTGTTCTGCCTTATTCTAGTTCAATGCACTGGAATTGGAAATGGTTTGTTATTGTCACATATACCAAGGTACAGTGAGAGCTTGTCTTGCATAATGTTTGTAAAGATTAAATCTGTATAAAAAGATTGATTTGATCTGTATAAAATGTATGCATGACAAGCTTTTCACTACATCTTGGTACTGTGGCAATAATAAATCAAATATCAAATATCAAAATATTGCTCTTTGTCCCTCGAGGCTGTTCTGCGGCTCAGGAAGGTATTGGCTGAACTTTTAACACTATTTTCCTGGTCAATCCACACATTGCCTAACATCAACCTTGGCCCTTTTATTCCCTTTTCTAAAAGTTGTTTATTCTGTGATTTGGAAAACCACATTATTACAACACTACAGTAGTTCAAAATACACACAAATTACATGGTCATCGCTATCCAGAACACTGCTGAGCCTCCGCTGTACCTGTCAGGATTTGAAATCCCCCTTTGAGCCCATGGATATTACATGCTCAATCTCGGGGGTCACACAGGCACAGATGTAACCCCAGAAAAGGGCCAGGCAATTGGCTTGAGCAGAAACCTTGACTGCCCACCTCCTGGACCTGCGAATGGCCACCCAGGCCCAGGAGCAAACCGAGTGGAAGATCTCCCTAGCAACGCACGTCACCTCCACACATGGCGATGAAAGATCAGGAGCGTGAGGCTAAAATGCAGCCAGAACTTCAGCCATCCCTTCAGATATCCGAAGGCTGCAAACTCTTACACTCCTTATATACACTGGCTCCTCCTAGTACAGAAATGACAGGCGGCAGGTGAGTCCATGAACCTGCTTCAAAATCTAAAACACTCTACAGCTCCGTGCAACACTGTGTACCCTAGGTCGCCAGTGTAAGTGGAGAGGACTCCCATGTAAAGAGACCTCCACTAGGAAACTCCCTCATTGTCGGAAAGCACAACAGACTGCCTCTGTGTGCCCAGACAGTAGTAGTCCGTTGTGTGCAGAAGCAACATGTAAAAGAACTGCTTCGGCCCAAAGCAAAATGGTATAGTGGGGTTCTCTGCAAGGCAGCTCGTGTGGGACAAGCTTCTGAGAGTTAGTTTGGGGCCTCTGATTAACTCCACTGCGATGGGATGAGGACTGGTCTCTCTCCCCGCCGGAACGTTTCTCTCTGCTTGCAGAAGAGCACTCAGCTTAGAGTCGACTGAGCCCAGCAAGTCTTGCTTCCAGCAAGAACTGAGCATATCCCAGAATCAGCTTTAGCATCACTGGCATATGTCATGAAATATGTTGTTTTGTGGCAGCAGTACAGTGCAATTCATCATACATCAAACACTTGAGTGTATAGACATTAAGAAAGCGGATGTGCTGCAGCTTTTGAAAGGTATTAAGTCAGATAAGTCGCCAGGAACAAGCGAGATATACTCCAGGCTACTGTGGGAAGTGAGGGAGATTGCAAAACCTTAGTGATGATCTTTGAATCATCAATGGGGATGGGAGAAGTACCAGAGGATTGGAAGCCTGCAAACGTTGTTCCCTTGTTCAAGAAAGGAAGTAGAAATAACCCAGGAAACTATAGACCAGTGAGTCTTACTTCAGTGCTGGGCAAGTTGTTGGAGAAGGTCCTGAGAGGCAGGAATTATGAGCATTTGGAGAGACGTAATCTGATTAGGGACAGTCAGCATGGCTTTGTCAAGGGCAGGTCATGCCTTACGAACCTGACTGAATTCTTTGAGGATGTAATAAAACACATTGATGAGAGTAGACCAGTAGATGTAGTGTATATAGATTTCAGTAAGGCACTTGATAAGGTTCCCCATGCGAGGCTCATTCAGAAAGTAAGGAGGCATGGGGTCCAAGGAGACATTGCTTTGTGGATCCAGAATTGGCTTTCCCACAGAAGGTGAAGGGTGATTGTAGATGGTTCATATTCCGCATGGAGGTTGGTGACCAGTTTTGTTCTGCAGGGATCTGTTCTGGGACCCCTCTTCTCCGTGATTTTTTATAAATGACTTGGATGAGGAAGTTGAAGGGTAGGCTAGTAAATTTGCTGATGATACCAAAGTTGGGGGTGTTGTGGATAGTCTGGAGGGTTGTCAGAGGTTACAGCAGGACATCAATAGGATGCAAAACTGGGCTGAGAAGTGGCAGATGGAGTTCAACCCAGATAAGTGTGAGGTGGTTCATTTTGGTAGGGCAAATTTGAAGACAGAATATAACATCAATGGTAAGACTCTTGGTAGTGTGGAGGATCAGTGAGATCTTGGGGTACGTGTCCATAGGACACTCACAGCTGCTGCGTAGGTTGACAGTGTTATGAAGAAGGGAAAGGTGTGTTGGCTTTCATCAACCATGAGATTGAGTTCAAGAGTCGTGAAGTGATGTTACAACTATACAAGACCTTAGTTTCAATAGGTTTCAATAGGTATGTTTAATGTCAGAGAAATGTATACAATATACATCCTGAATTATTTTTTTACTTTGCAAACATCCACAAAAACAGAAGAGTGCCCCAAAGAATGAGTGACAGTTAAATGTTAGAACTGCAAAACCTGCCCAGGTCCTCCCTCCAATGCATAAGCAGCAGCAAGCCAGCGAACCTCCCCTCCACCACCAGTAAAAGCCCCAGCTCCCCTATCGAGCACTCAAGTGTGCAGCAAAGCATCTATAAAGACACCCACTTGCAGTACCCCAAAGACTACTCATTCACCTGGTAATTTGACATACCACAGGCTTTCTCTCTCTCCCTAATAAGAGAAAAAGCTGTGTTCCCGTTTCACAGCGATGGAGGAGCCATAACAAACAACTCACTGATTTATGATGTTAAAAGTCTGTTGCGTCACTTTTTCCGAGCTCTGCGCCCAGAGAGTTGGCCCCAGAAAGGCTCAGGTCTCTGGACACACAACCCACAGCAGTTAACCCACTGTTCCAATGTTCCGTGATCTGCGGCGACACCTCAGTCAGGGGCATCGGCCTTGAATCAGCCCGTCTCCAGAGCCACGAAAATCCGGCACCCTGAAGACATGCTAGTCTTCCAGGTCGCGTCCTTTGGGATATCTAAAAGTGGCCGGTTGTGAAACCTTGAGAGTGGGTCCTATTCCTGCGAAGAACTGAAGTCAGAGTGTAACTCCAGGTTAGGGTCTTCAAAAGAACCTTGAAAGGGAAAAAAAGAGATATCAAAGAGAGAAATGGAGCTGCTTCAAAAGATGCAAACAAAGGAGTCGCCATTTAGCGCCATCTTCTCTTCACTTCGTCATGTTAGACACCACTTGGAGTACTGGATTCAGTTCCAGTTGTATCGTTACAGGGAGGATGTGAATGCTATAGAGAGAATGCAGAGGAGACTTACAAGGATGTTGCCTGGATTGGAGAGCATGCCTTATGAGAATAGGTTGAGTAAACTTGGCCTTTTCTCCTTGGAGCAATGGAGATTGAAAGATGGCCTGATAGAGGTGTATAAGGTGATGAGAGGCATTGATTGTGTGGATGGCCAGTGGCTTTTTCCCATGGTTGAAATGGCTAACATGGTGGTGGGGGGGGAATAGTTTTAAGGTGCTCGGAAATAGATACCGAGGGGATGTCAGGGGTAAGTTTTTCACACAGAGAGTGGTGGGTATGTGGAATACACTGCCAGCAAAGGTGGTGGAGGCGGATACAATAGAGACTTTTAAGAGACTCTTAGATAGGTACACGGAGCTAAGAAAAATAGAGGGCTATGCAGTAGGGAAATTCAAGGCAGTTTCTAGAGTAGGTTACAGGTCAGCACAACATTGTGGGCCTAAGGACCTGTAATGTGTTGTAGATTTCTATGTTCTCTCTCTCTCTCTCTCTCTCTCTCTCTATATATATATATATATATATATATATATATATATATATATAATTAAATAATTAGTGAGTTGTTGTTGTGTCCTCTTTACAATTGTATTAATATGTTGACCCGACGATAGATTTTCAGGGATATTGAATCACAGGGACTTGAAACTGCTCACACTGACCACTGCTGATCCCTTGATAAGGACTGGTATGTGTTTCCTCCACTTCTCCTTGGTCTTACTGATGTTGCTGCACCACTCAACCAGCTGATCTGTCTCACTCCTGTACACTTCCACAGCATCATCTGAAATCCTGCCAGCAATAATCATGCCTTCAACAAATTTATAGATGGCATTTGAGCTGTGCACTGCTGTGGGTGCACAGAGAGTAGAGCAGTGGACTAAGCGTGCATGCTTGAGGTACGCCAGTGTTGATTATCAGTGAGGAGGCGATGTTATTTCCCACCCGCGACTGTGGCACCCCAATGAGGAAGTCAAGGATTCAGTTGCTGAGGGAGATGTGGAGGCCCCAATTTTGGATCTTGTTGATTAGTGTTGAGGGTGTGATGGTGTGGAATGCTGGGCAGTAATCGATAAACGACAGCCTGATGTAGGTATTGTTATTGTCCAGGTGATCCAAGGCCAAGTGGAAAGCTAGCGAGATTGTATCAGCTGTCGATCTATTGTGGTAATAGGCAAATTGCAGCAGGTGCAGGATCTTGCTCAGGCAGGAGTTGTTTCTAACCAGGGCTTCATCACAGTTGAGGTGAGCGCAACTGGGCGATAGTCACTGAGGCGGCTCACCCTGCTCTTCTTGGGCACTGGTATGATTGTCACACTTTAGAAGATGGGATCCTCTGACTGCAGCAGTGAGAGATCGAAGATGTCCTTGAACCCTCCCGCCAGTTGGTTGGCACAAGTTTTCAGAGCCCTACCAGGTGTACCATCAGGGTCTGACACCTTGCGAGGGTTCACCCTCATGAGTGACGTTCTGACGTCGGCCTCTGAGACAGAGATCACAGGGTCACCAGATGCTGTGGGGATTCGTATAGATGTGGTTTTCTTCTCCCTTTCGAGCAGCACAGCTGACATTCACTGCTGGGAGCCATGTCTCCTTTTGAAGGCAATACCCCTGGCAGAAAAATACATCAGCAGTGCACGCCATTTCATAGAGTGATCAATGTACAGATACAGGCACTAAGTTCAAGAACCACACTTGGAATATTGTATTCAGTTCCAGTCGCATCATTATAGGAAGGATATGGAAGCTTTAGAGAGAGTGCAGAGGAGATTTACCAGAATGCTAACTGGATTAGAGAGCATATCTTATGAGGAAAGGTTGATGCCAAACTTTTTATCTACTCCAAAATCAATTTAACTCCTGCTTCCCACATAGCCCTCCATTTTCCTTTCATTTCTGTGCCTATCTAGAGTTTCTTAAATATCTTTCCTCTTTCTCTTTGAAGTGACTTTATATTGTTGCATAAGATGATAAGAGGCATAAATAGATTGGGCAGCCAGCACCTTTTTCCCCAGGGCAGCAAAGGCTAATACAAGAGGGCATAATTTTAAGGTGACTAGAGGAGATGTCAGAGGTAGATTTTTTTACACAGAGAGTGGTTTGTGCATGGAATGCGCTGTCAGGAGTGGGTGATGGAGAAAGATACATTAGGGATATTTAAGAAACTCTAGATAGGCACAGAAATGAAAGGAAAATGGAGGGCTATGGGGGAAGCAAGAGTTAAGTTGATCTTGGAGTAGATTAAAAGTTTGGCACAACATTATGGGCCAAAGGGCCTGTACTGTGCTGTAAAGTTCTATGTTCTACAGTATATCTGCTGGGTTACAAGTACGCTAGCAATGAACTGTCTCATTCGGGAGATTCTGGACCACAGCAGTTTCCAATTGCCCCAGAAGTCCAGCAACTACTTCTGGGTTATGGTTACAAGGACAGCCTGCAGGACCAAAGTGATCAACATCGAGGCTACCAGCAGGCTTATTAAAGCAACACACACAAAATACTCAAGGAACTCAGCAGGCCAGGCAGCATCGATGGAGAAGAGTAAACAGACAGCATTTCGGGCCAAGATCTTTCATTAGTTGGTTTATTAACATCACTCTGCCCCAATAAGAAATCACTCTAAGTAGTTCAGACCGGACCCTTAGCCGGTTTAACCTTGGCCTTGAGTCTTCTTGTTAACTGCAACTCCTCTGCCTGGTGGATTCCTAAAGCTGAATGTTCAGGATGAGCTATTTACAGTGAACAGCAACACAAATAACACCCAATGCAAAATAACATCCAAAGCTGAGATAATTCTACACTGCATAAATACCAAGGTGTCACAGGCCTGAGGGTATACCATACTCACAGAATGAATCACTGAAGGATGCTTGACAGCTGCAGCAGGGTTTGAGTGACATCATCTCCTACAACACCAAGCTAAGCAACATGATTCACAACAAGGTTTCACTCCCAGATGAGCTCACTACCACTTATGCTCGCTTTGACTGTCAAAACATGGAGGAATCTTCACAAGCTCCCACAGCCCCCAATTACCCTGTGATTTCAGTCCCTGGGGCCACTGTGAGAACATCCTTTGGGAGGGTGAATCCACAGAAAGCATTCGACCCAGGTGGGGGATCTGGCCAAGTACAGAAGACCTGGGCGGATAAACTGGCTGGAGTGTTTACTGACATCTTTAACCTCTCACTTCAGCAGCCCAAGGTACCCACCTACTTCAAGCAGGCTTCAATCGTACCAGTGCCCAAGAAGAACAAGGTAACCTGCTTCAATGGCCATTGCCCGCTGTGATGAAGTGCTTTGAGAGGTTGGTCATGAAGCATACCAACTCCTGTCTGAGGAGTTAACTTGGATCCGTTCCAATTTGCCTAACTTAACACAGGTCAACAGCAGAAGCCATTTCATTTGCTCTTCACTCAGCTCTGGAACATCTGGACAGTGAAGAAGCACACATCAGAATGCCCTTCTTTGACGACAGCTCAGCATTCAGCACTATCATCCCCTCAAAACAAATCACTAAACTCTATAATCTAGGTCTCAAAACGTTCCTGTACAACTGGATCATCAACTTCCTCACTTGCAGACCCCAGGCAGTATGGATTGACAACATTTCCTCCGCAATTACCATCAGCAAGGAGTGTGTTTAGGCCCTGACTCTACTCGCTTTATACCTGTGAATTTGTGGTTAAGTACGGTTGCAATGCCATATGTAAGTTTGCTGATTACACCACTGTTGTATGCCAAATCAAAGGTGGTGATGAATCAACATATAGGAGGGAGATCGAAAATCTGGTTGAATGGTACCACAACAATAACCTCTCACAGAATGTCAGCAAAACCCAACTGCTGATTATTGACTACAGGAGGAAGAAACAGGAGGTCTATGAGGCAAAACCTATAAGGGGATCAGAGGTGGAGTGGGTCAGTAACTTTAAATTTCTTGGTGTTATCGTCTCAGAGGACCTGTCCTGGGACCAGCACGTAAGTGCCATCACAAAGAAGGCAGGACAGCACCTCTACTTTCCTAAAAGTTTGAACAGATCTGGCAGGTCATCTAAAAGAGTATCCTGGCTGATTGTATCACAGCTAGGTAGAGAAACACCAATGCCCAAGACTGCAAAATCCTATAAAGAGCAGTGGGCATAGCCCAAACTATCATGGGAAAAGTCCACCCCATCATTGTGCACATCTTCAAGGAGCACTGCCACAAGAAAGCAGCATCCATCATCAAGGACCCCCTCCATGCAAGCCATGCTCTCTTCTCACCGCTGCCATCAGGAAGGAGGTTCACCACTTGCTTCAGGAACAGATATTACCCTTCAATCATCAGAGTCCTGAACCAGCATGGGTAACTTCACTCTGCTCAGTTCTGAACTGATTCCACGATATATGGACTCAATTTCAAGTACTCCACAACTCATGTTCTCCGTATCATTTATTTATTTACTCATTTATTTGCTATTATCATTCTTATTTGTTTATTGTTTTTGGTATTTACAGTTTCTATTCTTTTATATATTGGCTTTTTGTCAATCTTTGTGTAGTTCTATTGTTTTTCTTTGGTCTACTGTAAATGCCTGCAAGAAACTAAATCTCATGGTAGTATTTGGTGATGTATATGCACGCTGATAATAATTTTGCTTTGAACTTTGAGACGACTAATGTTGCCAGGTAGATCAGAAGCAGCAGGCACTAACAATAACCCACAAAAGGAAAAACAGCTTTTCCAGATGTTCCCAGCTTTGACTCAGCTCTGAGCTCCAGATCTGCATCGGTGAGTGAGTCCATGTCATTCACAAGGGACCATCTGTGCAGTGACGTCAAAATTAATATGGGTTTGCTGTCACTGCATATGCTCTGCACTCAGCCAGTCACTCAGTGGAGTTATACTTTATTTCAGGAAGTGCAGGGCAGCCACACGTACGAATATTCCTCTCTACAACACACGAGATTGATGTACCATGCAATAGAATGTCTCAGCCCGTTTCTTTTGAAACTCAAGCCAATGATTTTCTTTTCCCTCTCATAATATTAACCATTTAAAATATGCAGTCTAGAGACAGGCAAGGAAAGGGAAAATAAAGATCCATTTGCAGTCCGCATGAAGGTTGATCATTTTCAATCTTTTTTCTGACCTTAAGATGCTTTGATCAATGTGTTTTTTTTGTGAGTTTGACTCAGGGAAAATAATTTTGCCACTACTTTGTTATTGTCAGATTTAATGAATCTTGAATTTGACAGAAGAGACACTGATACTGATTTGCTTCAAGAAGTGAATCAATCTAATTGGTAACCTTACTATGAGAATTAACTTCCCAATCGCAGAGCAAGCAGAGAATCTTTTTACATCATCAATTTAAATCGTACTCACTGGGCAGAACTGTCAGGCGTTTGTGGGCTCACTTTCCATCCATGCGCAGGTACTGCTGTGCTGAGGGGGGCTGCTGCCTTGTCTCGGAATCCATTCTCTCAGGTAAGCAATACCCCACATTATTTCATTTGACTGGTACCCTCACCTACATATATTCATCCTGCTTTCAGCATCAGTAAAACACAAGGTTATGAGGTCGCTTTTATCTGTAAAGTGTTTTGGCTGTCTGAGGGATGGCAAAAAATGCATGAAACTACAGTCAGAAGAAATTCCCAACCTTGGCATCTGACACCAAGGGATTGAAAACAAATGGATTATGCCTTGCAATGTCATCCTTCTCTTTATCAGTGATCACTGGTGGACATTCCACCATGCAATTTTTTTATGAAGAACCTGATGTTTTTCTTCCACCGAGGTAAGATAGAAAACAGTATAGAGTCACCATTGGCCATATTACTTAATACCCGTTACGCTGCTGGAGTTTAGGGCAGCAATGAAGGTCCTCCAAGTATGGCGCTGTTTAGAGCTTCCTTCATCGTGTCAGTAGCTTCCTCTCAGTTTTCACCACTGTCAGTCATGCAAGTCCTGAATGGAGACTCAGAAACACTGTCACACTCAGGTGCAGAAGGATTCTTCATTGCTCCTTCCATTTTACTAGACAGTGTTGTTAGCCCTGAGCTGAACCCCCGAACTTGGAGAACCAGTGGACCTCTTAATCTAGCCTCTCCCCTTTGACCTGTTTGGTATGTGTGACCCTACCAAGAGCCAAAGCATAAAGCCCTGACTCCAGCTAACGTAGCTCTCCAGGTCACACACAGGCAAAATGCTGGAGGAACTCAGCAGGCCAGGCAGCATCAACGGAAAAGGAGAAACAGTTGATGTTTTGGGCCGAGACCCTTCGGCAGGACTGGAGAAAAAAAGATGAGGAGTAGAGTTAAAAGGTGGGGGGAGGTGAGGGAGAAACAAAAGGTGATGGGTGAATCTGGGATGGGGAGGGGTGAAGTAAAGAGCTGGGAAGTTGATTGGTGAAGAGATACAGGACTGGAGCAGGGTGAATTTAATAGGAGAGGACAGAAAGCCATGGAAGAAAGAAAAGGGAGGAGCACCAGAGGGAGGCGATAGGCAGACAAAGGAGATAAGATGAGAGAGGGAATAAGAGATAGGGAATGGTGAAGGCGGGGGAGACCATTTCCGGAAGTTTGAGAAATCAATGTTCATGCCATCAGGTTGGAGGCTACCCAGACGGAATTATAAGATGTGGTTCCTCCAACCAAAGTGTGTCCTCATCATGACATTAGAGGAGCTGATGGATAGACATATTGGAATGGGAATGGGAAATGGAATTAAAATGGGTGGCCACAGGGAGATCCTGTTTTTACTGTCGGATGGACCGTAGGTACACAGCAAAGTGGTCTGCCAATCTATGTAGGATCTCACCGATATACAGGAGGCCACACCGGGAGCACCTGACTCAGTATATGACCCCAACAGTCTAACAGGTGAAGTGTCGCCTCACCTGGAAGGACTGTTTGGGGTCCTGAATGGTAGTGAGGGAGGAGGTGTAAGGGCAGGTGTAGCCCCTTACCTCCTTCCACCTCAGATTCTCCCTTCTCCATCTCTGTATCTCTTTCACCAATCAACTTCTCAGCTCTTTACTTCACCACTCCCCCTCACAGTTTCACCTTTCACCTTGTGTTTCTCCCTCCCCTTCCCCCACCTTTTAACTCTACTCCTCATCTTTTTTTGTCCAGTCCTGCTGAAGGGTCTGGGCCCAGAACGTCAGCTGTTTCTTTTTTTCCATAGATGCTGCCTGGCCTGCTGAGTTCCTCCAGCACTTTGTGTGTGTTGCTTGGATTTCCAGCACCTGAAGATTTTCTCTTGTTAGCTCTCCAGGTCATTGAGGCACACAGGCCTTTAAATCAAGAAAAGGTTGTGGTCCTCTTGGATGTGCTCATAGTAAAATTAAGACAAATTCTTTTGAGATTATCCGCTATAATGGACCTTATGTTTGACTCTGAACACATAGGCACTTAACACATGATTTAATGTCTCAGCTATAAATTGGCTCCTCCAACACTTCCTCCATGTGGTACTGGAGTACCAAACTAGATTTTTGTCCTCAACGCCCTTAACTTTAATCTTACTAAAAAAGTAATAATTCAGTTATGATTTAAATATTTTTCCAAACACAGTTTATGCAATAGCACCATTGGAGTTATGAGCAGGTTTCTTTGGAGAGACATCAAGGACAAGCTGAATAAACCGGGTGAGCAGATGCACCATTCAGTACTGGACTGGAATTTTAAATAACGAGTGATACCAGTGACATCTTGATTAGCAAAGCTAATGGGGCATTGCAATTTAATTTGAAGGGTAAGAAGGATAAAAGATACATAATTTATTAAGCTGCTGTTCCAACTATCGTACATCTTGGTTTAATTTTTAATGGGCATTCATCTGCACTTACTTTATTAGGTACACCTGTACATCTGCTCATTAATGCAAATATCTAATTAGCCAATTATGTTGCAGCAACTCAATGCATAAAAGCACACAGACATGGTCAAAAGGTTCAGTTTTTGTTCAGACCAAACATCAGAATGTGGAAAAAAATGTGATCTAAGAGACTTTGATTGTGCCAGACAGAGTGGTTTGAGTATCTCAGGAACTGCTGTCCTCCTGGGATTTTCATGCACATTGGTCTTGAGAGTTTACAGAGAATGGTGCAAAAAAAAATCCGGAAAATCCAGTGAGTGGCAATTTGTGAGTGAAAATGCCTTGTTAATGTGAGAGGTCGAAGAAGAATGGCCAGGCTAGTTCAAGCTGACAGGAAGGTGACAGAAGGGCATCTCTGTAAAGGAAGTGCTTAATAAAGTGGAAACTGAGTGTACGTATGTCAATGTTCCCTTTAATCTGCAATGATAAGCATGTGCAAAAAATCTTGTGCTGTGCAATTTTTTTACCAGTGACAACAACCCGTGCACACTGAATTTTACATCTAAAGGTATTCATTTTAACAGCGAGGAAAACACTGTCAATAAGAACTTCGATCTCCTCTGGGTTTGATCGTTTTCACTTTTGTTCATCCGTACTCTCACAAAACATACGTAGCAGGCCTTAGCCTATAGGTTAATGAAGGATTTTTTCACCAGAACTTTTGTACACCATCCATATGTGATTTGCTTGCTAAATGACACTTTAAAAAGTCAAGTATCCAAATATCACCCCATTTCTTCCCAGCAACTTTTGCATCGAGACAATGCACGCAGGTAACATCATCTTCTGAATTGTGCATAAATATTTCTCGTACCTGCACCTCATGGGCTTTTGGTGTAACAGTTTCTACTGTCTCATTAAGCCATTCCACTTTAAATGAACTAACAGTTCTTTTGCGCTTCACATCTTTTGCTTCTTTGGAATTCTGAATAGTGAATCAATAATTTCTTCAATAAAAACAGCATAAGTAAGCCAGTTCTAAAATCTGCAGACAAATTATTGCAAACTCCGTGTTGTCAACACCATCCACATCATAAACTGAAAAAAGAAATATGATTGTGTACGATCGTGAAATATAATTAACATGCCAATGAAGTAGAGGGTGACAACTTTCATGCGCAGTTTAAATTCCTTTGTGCACTAGTAGCAAAAGATGGGTGTGTGTATACACCTTAGAGGGAACTGATGTGCATTCACAGTGATCCAGGACATCAACTGTATTAGGTCATAGAGACAAATTTCTACATTATCATCAACATCAACCTTAAAGTTTGTGCTGGAAGATAAATCCTGTGTTATCCCTTCAAAACTAACACAAAGATTTCAGTAAATATTTAACTCCATTTCAAGATTGACCCCAAAATTATTCCAGGGAAATTAGCCCCAATATTATTCCTTTACAGTTGACTGCGTTGTTACTTCTGGGGAACTGACTCCATTGTTATACCCTCAGTAACAGTGACAATGTTTATTTTGTTTTTTATTTTTCATTTTATTGAGATACAGCACAGAGTTGGCCTTTCCGGGACTTTGAGCCGCACCACCCGGCAACCACTGATTGAATCCTAGCCTAATCACGGGATAATTTACGATGACCAATTAACCTACCAACCGGCACCTCTTTGGGACTGTGGGAGGAAACCAGAGCACCCAGAGGAAACCCCCGTGGTCCTAGGGAGAACGTTCAATACTTCTTATAGTCACTGGCAGGTATTGAACCTGGGTTGCTGGTACTGTAAAGCATTGTGCTAACCACTATGCTACCGTGCCGCCAACTATGGGGGATTTATCGGCGGGAGGAGAGAGAAGCCCGTTAAATAGGGGCCGTGGACAATTCTGATTTGATGAAGATGAATGTGACAGCACAGAGGAACATCTGGAAAAATTTCTGAAACACTCGTTCGCTGCTGTTGTTACTGCGCGGTCAGGAATCTTTCGGAGGGAGGGCCTCAAAATCCCCAGCTTTGCCTGCTGTTGGCGACTGAGATGGAGGTCGAATCGTTCGGATAGAAATGGCGCTCAGTACTCGGTGTCGGAGAGCTGATCAGAGCTCGAAGTTTTCGGATGACTCAGAGTCGGACCGTGGTCGGGTACGACAGGAAGAGTTTTTCTTCCTTCTCCCGTCTGCGTGAGATATGGGTCATTTGAGAGACTTTGAACTTTTACTGTGCTCATGGACTTCTTCATCAAGTTATGGTATTGTTGCACTGCTGTAACTATATGTTATAATTATGTGATTTGTTAGTTTTTTTCAGTCCTGGTCTGTCCCGTATTTTGTGATATCACACCCGAGGAAATATTGTATCATTTCTTAATGCATGCATTACTAAATGACAATAAAAGAGGACTGCGTGTCTTCATAATCTAACCCTGATGCTACCTTCAGAATTAACTCCAAAATGATCCCTTTGTGATGGATCCCTGAGTAGTTTTCTCCCGTGTTGCCACCAGGAGATCGAGCCCATCAGAAGCATCAGGAGATTGCCACTGGAAGACTGATCTAAATGGATGGGGTTTGAGCTCCATACTGTGACACTGCTCCCAGTGCTGATCCCAAGAAACTGATTTCAGCTTCACCATTATATCCATTCATCTTTCTCCTACCAATAACTAATATGTCAGCATTCACAATACAATGCACTGCTGGGAAATTTGTCTGGCTTTGAGCCACAGTTCCCTTCCCTCTATAAACTCGCCTACAATAAAATATCATTAACCTTGAAAGGAGCCTTAAAGCAGCCTAATGCATTTTTTATGCTTTGTTCAACCAATTTCAGAGTGCTTTGCACTGTTGGGTCCAATGTTTCTGCTGCTTTCTTCCAAGAAAGATATTGTATTAAACAAAACTAAATAGATTTTGTTGCTCTTATTGATAGCCAGGCAGCTAGTTTTGGAGTAAGATGTGAATTTGTGTGCTCTATTTATTATACTCCAGCATGCCCAATGCACAGATTTCTTTAATGAGCACATCTAATTATTAAGAATCCAAGATTGAATAAGCTTATCAGAGTTGTTTTCTAATTGAGTTTGTGTTCCTATTCATTTTATATTCAATTATTACATCACATAATAAATTACTAAATGGAAGTTAGGCGACAGCCGTGGGTAAACAACACAGCATTCAATTTTATTCCATTGACAGGTTGTCTGTATGGGACTCTATTCCACTGCCTAGTTGGAATAGAACCATCCTCTGGCCCTTTGGAAGTCAGGATACCTATAACCTTAAGGTCAACCCCAGCAGCATTGAAGCCACAATCTTAATGCAGGCACATTCCCAGATTAGGGAGGTCAACTTTTGTAAAGAATGACTCTCAATATTCTTGGGTTCCATTCTTAAGTGCAACAGACTCTTAAAGTGATATCCGTTTTGCCTTGAGAATTTATAGCATCTTCAAACATAGATACTAAACCAACAAATCTCATTCTTTATTTCTTATTTATTCATGAAATGTAGCCGGCTGGTGGCGTAGTGGCATCAGCGCCGGACTTCGGAGTGAAGGCTCCCGAGTTCGAATCCAGCCGGCTCCCTTGCACGCTCTCCATCCGTGCGGGGTTGAGCATCAAGCTAGCAACTCGGCCTCGTAAAAATAAGAAAGCCTGCTAAAAAAACGCCATCATGACAGGCGTCCCGATGACTCCACTCGGAGCTAAGGGCTTTCTTCTTCTTCTTTCGTCCATGAAATGTGGATGGCAACACAAAGGCCAGCTTTATTTTCTTCTCCTAATTGGTTCCTGAAATGTGTGCTGTTCAGAACTTATTGGACCATTTCAGAAGCTGGTGAAAAGTTAACCACAGTGAGGAATGAGGAGTCACTCAGTGGTCAGCTAGGAGTCATCTATAAATCGGGCTGGCTCCGGATGGCAGATTTTCTTCCTTGAAATCTGTTGTTACAACAATATCTTACCTATTATAATCCCATGGCTTTAAGATGCTAGCTTTTTTTTTATTCCAAACTTATTAGATTGTTTTACCTTAAATTCCCCAGCTGCTGTGGTGGGACTTCAACTCATTTCCTTGAATAAATCATTCAGTCTTGGACGTGACTCTGTTAACTTAACCTCAGTGATACAGTATTCAG
Source organism: Mobula hypostoma (assembly GCF_963921235.1). Taxonomy (NCBI): domain Eukaryota; kingdom Metazoa; phylum Chordata; class Chondrichthyes; order Myliobatiformes; family Myliobatidae; genus Mobula; species Mobula hypostoma. The sequence goes on along the minus strand of NC_086104.1, from coordinate 145,363,075 downwards.
TACTTAATTTACAACTGAAATGCAAAGAATGATACCTCTGAGTCCAGGGTGCTATAAACTCCATTGTTCATTGAACTGCACAGTAATTAATATTGTAGATGGAAGTCCCTCTTACAATCGAGGAAGTAAAGCCATTCAGCTAATTGGAGCACAAATCTCCCAAGACCCAATCTGGGCAAAATTCACCGATCTTCAGCAAAGTAGCATTTTAAGTGTGGCATGTTCAAATGTAGGGCCTCAAAGCATGTTCAAATGAAGCATTATTTTTTTCCCTTTCCATGAATATTGCCTGGCCTGCTGAATGGTTCCAGGATTTTCTACTTTTATTATAGTTCCTTTATCGTGACTAATGGCCTCACCGACTGAGAGGAGAGGAGATGAAAGCCAGCCAGAGTTCTTGCTCCCAGTTACAAACACAAGTAAGTTCGCAGAAGTGGGAAATCCAAAGCAACACACACAAATCGCTGGAGGAACTCAGCAGGACAGGTTATGGAAATAAATAAGCAATCGACATTTCAGGCTGAGACCCTTCTGCTGAGAGGGACAGAGAAGGAAGGGGGAAGATGTCAGAATAAAAAGGAGGGAGGAGGGGAAAGGGGCTAGCTGGAAGGTGACAGGTGAAGCCAGGTGGTTGGGAAAGGTCAAGGGCCAGAGAAGAAAGAAACTGATAGGAGAGGAAAGTGGTTTTAAATGGCTCCACATCATCATCATCATCATTACGTGCTGTGTCATATGACATGGGTGATCGTGGTCTTTTGACCATGATTGTTATTGGGAAATTTTTCTACAGAAGTTATTTGCCATTGCCTTCTTCTGGGCAGTGTCTTTACAAGATAGGTGACACCAGCCATTACCAACACTCTTCAGAGATTGTCTGCCTGGCATCAGTGGTCGCATAACCGGACTTGTGATGTGCACCAGCTGCTCATAAGACCATCCACCACCTGCTCCCATGCCTTCACATGGCCCAGATCGGGCTGGGGGGGTGCTGAGGGCGGGGAGGGCTAAGCAAGTGCTACACCTTGCCCGAGGGTGACCTGCAGGCTAGAGGAGAGATGCAGTGCCTTACACTTCCTTTGGTAGGGACTTATCTCCACCCCACCACCCAAAAAAACAAGTAAAAAAGGATAACAACTAAACAGCAACAGACTTGGTTTGTACAATGATATTTGGATTAATTAGTGGGCTGAGCTACAAACTGCTTGAACAGCGTGCTGCGGTTAGATACTAGTTATTTAAAGATCATTTTCGATTCGGATTTCTTTCAAAAGAGAGGGGTAGATAAACATGTTTGTTTCTCTGCTCTTTTAGACTTCACAAAGATCTCCTTGTGCCTGTCACTTATCTGATGCAGTAGTAACTCCACACTCTTCACTGGAACTGTCCCCGCTGTGAGGATTAGCAATTCCTGCTGTTCCTGGAAGCAAAAATCCAGACATATTTACAGCCCAACCTCCTTGTCTGTTCTTCAAAGCCCATCAGTGAGGGATCGTTCTTATTGAATTATCCAGCATTGCCTTGGCTATTTATACTCTTGTGGAAAAGCAAGGGAGGGGGGCTTCAAAATAGCCTGGAAGTTGGAAGACAACTAGGATGTTAAAGGAACACAAGACATTCCAAACCACTGTCCAATGTGGGGAAAAAAAAACTTTTACTCCAAAAATGTTAACACGCAAGACCATAAGACACAGGAGTAGAATTAGGCAATTAGGCCATTAGGCTGATCAAGTCTGTTCTGCCATTCCATCAAAGCTGATTTACACTTAGACTTTTGTTCTTATTACATTCAGACTTCTGAACTTTGCGATGGTGGTACCTGCTCCTGGGGGCTCACGCCAGCCCCTTCTTGATGTCCCAAGGACATGGCCTGGAAGAAGAGCACATCTTCGGGCCGATTCTAAGTCGGGGCTGCAGACTGAAGTGTTGCGGGAGAGAGCGGAATATCGGGAACAGCGGGTCAGCTGGCAGAAGGTACTTGGCAAATTGTGCTCTCTCTTTTTTTGTTGATGGGTGAGAGATTGTTGCAGATTCTCTGGGCTAGAGCGGCACAACAGACTTTCAACACCGTAAGTCAGCGAGTTGCTTTGTTACGTCTCCCCTCTCGCTATGAAAGGGGAGACCTCTTTTTCGCTTTATTAGGGAGAGAGAGCCCCTGTGGCATGTTGAATTGTCTGGCGAACGATTAGTTTTTGTTGTATTGCAGACCGTGGTCTTTATTGTGGACATTGCCATTGCTTGCTTGGTGGGCGGAGGATGCTGATGGTTTCTCTGCAGAAGTGGGTAGGGGTTGGAGAGGACTGTTGCTTTGCTGCTGCTTGTGGGTGGGTGGGTGGAGGAGTGGGGGGGGGGCTTTCGGGTTGTAACGTTTTTACTGTCACTCATTCTTTGGGCGAACCGTGTTGCCGCCTGCTACAGGAATGTTGGTGTGCCGAGATGGTGTGCAGTCTAACAAACCAAGCAAGTCAATGCCCTGAACATTTTCCTTGTGATCGCCAGACCCTGTTGGACATTGGTAATGTAGAATACAGCCAATCTGGCTCCCTGATTCATGGGCGAGACTGACAGCAGGGGAGCTGAATGCCTCAGCTGCAGTTTGGCCAATGTCCTCATGCCACAGAGTCACCTGCTGCAGCCACCCAAGGAGTAGACACTGGAGGCGGCGTAGTAGAGAGCAGACATACGGCGGGGGGTGCTAGAGTCGGTGCTGGATTGGGGGCCGGCCCCCTCTGGTCAATGCTGCCCTCCAGTGTTCGCTCAGTGGAAGACAAGCTGGACTACGTTCGCCTGCGGCTGCACAAGCGCATGATGATCGTACCGCTGCGGGCTTGTACTTGCCCACAACATCCTTGCATCCTTGCACTTCCCCTCTGCCATCCGATTCCTAGATGGACATTGAACCCTACCTCACTTTTTAAATAGTTATTATTTCCTGTTTCTACACAATTGTAATCTATTCAATATATTTATTCTGTAACTGATTGATTGATTGATTGATTTTTCTTCTATATTATGAATTGCATTGAACTGCTGCTACTAAGTTAACAAAGTTCACGACACATGCCAGTGATAATAAACCTGATTCTGATTTACAGAACATGACACTCAGGGACTTGAGCTATATCATTTTTCTTTTGTGTGACTGCTATCTTATATGTGCCATATGTGCTTTGTGCTGTGTGTGACTATCAGGACTGTGTTTTGCAGGTTGGCCCTAGAAATATACTGTTTTGTTTGGTTCTATTCATGGGTATTCGTGTATGGTTGAAAGATAATTACATTTGAACTGAACTGAGCTGAACTCTGATTTGACCATACTTGTAATATTGTTTTCAGTTCTGGTCACTTCATCATAGGAAGGATATAGAATCTTCAGAGAGGGTGCAGAGGAGATTTACCAGGATTCTGCCTGGATTGAAATCTTTGGAGCGAAGGTGAATGAGAGGTGACTTGATTAGAGGTGAACAAGATAATAAGATAATAATAGAGGCGCAGAAAATGGAAAGATATGGATATTGTGCAGAGAGAAGGGATTATTTTAGTTCGGCATTTAATTACAAGTTTAAACAAGGAGTCAGCTACTTGGATAGATTAGGAGAATGGGCAAAGAAATGGCAGATGGAACACAGTGTAGGGATGTATATGGCCAGAATTCAGGGAGAAGGAATAAAGCCGTAGAATATTTTCTAAACAGGGAGCAAATTTAGAAATCAGAGGTGCAAAGGAACAGAATTCTCTAAAGGTTAACATGTAGGTTGAGTCAGTGGTAAGAAAGGTAAAGTGTAGTGTTGGACTTCATATCCAAATGACCAGAATATAAAAGCAAGTAGACTTAATAGAGCATTGTTCAGTCCACAGTTGGAGCATTGTGAGCCATTCTGGACCCTATACAGGTTTCCCCCGTCATCCGAAGGTAGAGCGTTCCTATGAAACGGTTCGTAAGCCAGAATGTCGTAAAGCAAAGAAGCAATTACCATTTATTTATATGGGAAAAATTTGTGAGCGTTCGCAGACCCAAAAATAACCTACCAAATCATGCCGAATAACACATAGACCTAAAATAACAGTAACATATAGTAAAAGCAGGAAAGGTATGATGAATACACAGCCTATATAAAGTAGAAATACTTTTCCACAATCATTGCCTGAACTGTTCTCCATAGCGAAAATCTCACGCAAGCGTTCTCAGCAAAAATAAGGCACGAGCGCTCTCCAGTAACCTTTAAGCTATGAAGCTGCCAAATCATACCAAATAACACGTAAGAATACACAGCCGATATAAAGTATAAATAATGTACGTACAGTGTAGTATCACTTACGGGAATCGGGAAGACAGCGCAGAGCACACTGATGGTAGTGTGTTAGGCTGAGTTGTCGCAGGTTCGGTGGTGCAGTGGCCTCCACCCTCCGGACCGCCGACCGATACCGATCCGTGAAGCATGCAGGGATGCAGCGGTAGCCAGGAGGCACACAGCACATCTTTAAGAAAAAAGCCGAAATAAACAAGCTAATTAATTAGATGCAGCCCAGCATGTAATTAATTAGCATGTTTATTTCAGCTTTTTTCTTAAAGATGTGCTGTGTGCCTCCCGGCTACCACTGCATTCTCCACAGATTGGTATCTGTCCGCGGCCTGGGGGTCGGAGTGGTGGGTCACTGGGGTGTCATCTCATCGTCGTCTGTTTCCATTAGGGCAGGCAGGTCATCTTCTTCTATCTCTGCCTGCCTCGATGTTGAAGGTCGAGGTTCGTCGTCTGCTGTGGCTGATGTGGAAGGCTTGCTTGACTGCCCAGCCTCGCGCATTTTTAGATCATACAGTAAGGACTCAAACTATCTTGCAAATATGCCCTAAACCAACGTACCCTTTCAAAATTGAAGTCGTACTTTATCATTACTCATTTGCTTTCGATTGTTATCCTTTCCTCTTCCAATTGCATCTTCTTTTCATCTATCAGTTCTTGGTCATGGGATGGCAAAACCTCTTCAACATCATCTTCATCAACTTCCATAAGCCAAACTCACTTTGTCCTTACTTCGTTCACCACAATCAAAATGCTTAATTATGTCTAGTTTTACGCTAAGTGTAACACCCTTATGAGCTCTTTTAGGCTTTTCCGATACCTTGCAAGTGGCTGCTCACAGGCACGTGTTTAAGCAATGCCGGCAAGAATGCCATTCCCGGGGAGGAGCGGCTGCTCAGGACGCGCGCTGCTTTTTTCATGTGCTGCCTTTTTTCATAACAGTGAAAACACCTGTTAGCGAAAACAGGGAACTAATGTAGGTCTTTCGTAACAGTGAGGTTTCGTAAAGCGAACGTTCGAAAAGCGAGTGACATCTATATCCAAGACACTGCCCAGAAGAAGGCAATGGCAGACTACTTCTCTGGAATTTGCCAAGAAGAATCATGATCATAGACCTTGATCACCTACGTCATATGACGTGACACATAATGATGATGATGATGAGCTATGAAAGTTGTGCTGGCATTGGAGAGGGTCCAGAGGAGGTTCATGAGAATGACCCCAGGAATGAAAGATTTAATAAATGAGGAGAATTTGTGGCTCTGGGCCTGTGCTTGCTAAGAATAAGGGTAGAATCTTATTGAAACCAACAAAGAATTGGAAGGTCTAGGGAGAATGAACTTGGAAAAGATGTTTCCAATAGTTGGAGAGCCTAGGCACTACCTCAGATACAACAGCATCTCTTTAGAACAGATATGAGGAGGAATTTCTTTAGTCAGATGGTGGTGAACCTGTGGAATTCATTGCTACAGAAGGCTGAGGAGGCAAAGTCATTAGATATATTGAAAGTAGAAGTTGGTTGGCTCTTGATTAGTAAGGGTGTCAAAGGTTACAGGGGGCGGATAAGAGAATGGGGTTGAGAGGGAAGATAAATCAACTATGATCAAATGGCAGAGCATGATAGATGTACCAAATGGCCCAATTCTGCTCTTGTGTCTTAATTAGTTTTGCACGACATCTTGTCCAAAGATCCTGTTCTTGTGCTATACTGTTCCATGAATCAAACAGGTCTTCACACATTCTTGTCATTGTTGTCTTTGAATGCTCAAGTTGGTGCAGTCTTTCATTGATTCTATTAAGGTTATTATTCTATTATGAATTGATTGAGTATGCCCACAAGAAAATGAATCTCAGGGTGACATACTGTGCTTTGATAATAAATTTACTTTGAACTGTGAACATTAGGCACTGGTTCCTGTTGAAATTATATTTAATGCCAAAGCCAGTTTCTCTAATTGATTGTTTTGGCAGTTACCACCCCTCTCTCACTCATCCATGCTTCCCATTGATAATAACTAGTGCACAGACATAGAGTCATAAGGTTTTATTCAACACAAACAGGCCCTTCACCCCACCACGTGCATGCTGAATTGTTTCCCCATCTACAGTAATCCCACATGTTCATATTAGGATCAAATCCTTCTATGCCTTGCCCATTTAAGTCAGTCTAAGTACCTTTTAAGCACACTGACTATGTCTGATGCCTAACTTCAAAGTTCAAAGCAAATCTGTTATCAAAGCACCTGTAAGTCACCATATATAATGAGATTCATTTTCTTGTAGGCATTCTCAGTACATCTGTAGAATAATAACCATTACAGAATCAATGAAAGACCAGCCACTTTGATGTTCAATCAGGGGTCAGAAGACAACAAACTGCAAGTACAAAAAGAAACCATCAATAATAAATAAATAAATAAATAAATAAATAAATAAGAAATAAATATCAAAAACATCCTTCTGACAACAAGTTCCAGATATCAGCCATACTCTTTGTAAAAATCTTATCCCTGAGATCTTCTTCAAAAAATGTTACCTCTCACCTTGAAACTATGCTCTCTTTTTTTGATAGCCCTACAGTGAGGGAAAGATCTTGACCAGTGAACAGAAGAGATTTAGTTGTATTTATACAGCTCCTTTCCTTTAAAGTGTAATGTCGGATATGTCCATAGAAACAGCGAGATATTGCAAAGATTATAAATGACAGTTTTTCTGTCAGATCATTTTGTAACTGATCAAGTTTTTTATTCCGACCCTAACAGCAGATGAAGAAACCATCACATATCCAACATAAGGTATAAAGCAAAAGATATTGGCAACCCAAACCTATCTCCACTTGAAAGCCTCTGCGCACCCGATTCCCACCAACAGAAAATCAGCAAAGCGAAAGAATGCGTTCAGTTTCTGATCAATCACTAACAAAAGCAAACCATCTTCCCTTTGAAGTTCGGTCTAACGCCACACGGTATTCATGTCCGCACCCCTACAAAAATGCAATAAGATCACAGTTAGTTGAAATTGCTTTGATTTTCAGTCATTCGCCACATTTTGATCAAGTTCCCTATCAAAAGCCCGTAACTAGGTGCTGCTTTCTGCTGTAGCGTCTGATGACCCAGTGGAGCATGGAACATATAGTATGGAACAGGACTGCTGGCCAATAATGTTCTACAAAATATTTAACCTACTCGAAACTCTATCTCATGCTTTCCTCCCACATATTCCTCCATTTTTAGAATCAGAGGCAAGAAATATAAAAAGGACACCAAGGAGCAAATTCTTCAAGCAAAGGGTGCTGAGTATTTGGAATGAGCTGCCAGAAGGAGCGGTTGACGCAGGTACAACAGCAACATTTAAAGCCTCGAAGTACATTGGAAGGAGAGGTTTAGAGGGCTATGGGCTAAACGCAAGCAGATGCGAATAGCTCACAGTGTAACACCACTGGCATGGGTCAGATGGGTTGAAGGGCCTTTACCATGCTGTTTGACTCCTTTAGATCTAGTCTCACCTATCAGTAGAAACAATGTTCCTGCCCCAATCTTATTCGTCCATTTCATAATTGCATACGTTTCCGTAAGATTTTCTCTCATTCTTCTGATTATAATATCTCCTTATAGGCTAAACACCTCATCTCTGGAATCACCTGATGACCCTCCACTGCATTGCCTCTGAAGGCAGCAAGGTTTTCTTCAAGTAGGGAGGCCTGAGCTGCAGGCAGTGCTCCAGCTGCATCCTCAGCAGTATTCTGAACATTTGTAGCTTAACCTGTCAGCTCTTAAATTCAATCCCTCTGGCAACAAAGGCCAACATTTATTGCCTTCTTGATAACATGTTCCACCTGCAAATCAAACTGTGATTCATGGACAAACACTCCCAAGTCCCTCTGCACAACAGCATGTCTCAACCTTTCAATCAATCTAATCAACAACTTTCAAATAATCAATAATCAACCACTGAGAAGCTCCACACCTTAAAGAAGGGCCTCCCAACCTTTTTTAGGCCGTGGACCAATGCCATTAAGAAAGAGGTCCATGGACCCCAGGCTGGGAACTTCTGCCTTAGAGGGAAAGCATCTCAAGCTCTTCCTCTCTCTCCTTCACCAACAGCATAAACGGAGAGAAGGTCCAGTAAACATGTTCAAACCTGAGTGAAGTTTTAGTTTTTCAGTGGGTGAAGAGAAGGTGAGATGGCTGCAAAGGCTATGAGGTTAAGGTAGTTACCATAAACAGAAACAGGATGAAGTTATCATGACGGGCATTGGCAGGACTGGACCCAAGTGCGGTGGAATGGCAGACTCTCGGCACTGGCAAAGACAGAGCCCGGGAGCAGAGAAATGGCAGACTCCCCATGAAGAGACAGAAAATGAGGTTAAATATGGGAAAACCTACAGAGCATTGAAGGCATGACCAAGTGACACCGCAAGACAAATCATTCTCCACAAACACACAAATGGATTCCACCCCGGAGCTAAATGAGTGTCTTCTTTAAATATTCATAGAATATGGGAAACTTGTGCCTGTCACAATTAACTTGACAAGTTTAAACAGAAACCACCAGGGTTTAGCAGCTCTAATTGAGATAACAATTAGTAAATATAGGTGCTTGAGATACATAGAACTCCAATGCTCCATGGCAAGTCACGGAGGCCCGCAGGGCTCATGACAAAAACTGCCTCCAATTAACATTAACAATTAGGGCAGCACGGTAGTGTAGCGGTTAGCACAAAGTTTTACAGTACCAGTGACCCGGGTTCAATACCTGCCGCCGTCTGTAAGTTTTGTATGTTCTCCCCATGAATGCACTGATTTCCTCTGGACGTCCCAGTTTCCTCCCACAGTCCAAAGATGTACTGGCTGGTAGGTTAACTGATTATTGTAAATGTTCCCATGTTTAAACTATGGTTAAATCAGAGGTTACTAAATGGCTCAGCTTAAAATACTGGAAAGGTCTACTCCTCAGTTTATCTCAATAGATAAATAAATAAGTAAACATACAGAAATACATGAAACAGAGGCAGAAGGTTCCATTGCAAAGAATGGAAGGAACTGAATATGTCTTGTAAAAGGTGGAGGAGAGATGAAATTGGCGTCCCCTTGGTCACCAAACACCAACAAGTGTCTACAGATGTTCCGTGGAGATTGCTTCACCGGCTGGCATGGGGCACCAAGGCATAAGATCAGAAAAAGCTGCAGCCCAGCTCCATCATAGACTCCCTAACATCAAGGACATCTTCGAAAGGCAATTCCTCAAGAAGGTGGCATCCATCATGAAGGCCCCTCAGCATTCAGAACATGTCTTCATTGCTACCATCACACTCATCGTTTTAGAAACAGCTCCATCCGCTGCACCATCAGATTTCCAAACGTTCCATGAATCCATGAAGACTAACTCACTATTTTGCACTTTTTTTGCACTCATCGTCATCATCATTATGTGCAATGTTGTATTACGTGGCTGATTATGGTCTCTTGACCATGATTATTCCTGAAGAATTTTTCTTCAGAAATGGTTTGCCATTGCCTTCTTCTGGGCAGTGTCTTTACAAGACAGGCGACCCCTAATATTATCAATATACTTCAGAGATGGTCTGCCTGGTGTCAGTGGTCGCATAACCAGGACTTGTGATATGCACCAGCTGCTCATACGACCATCCACCTCCCACTCCCATGGCTTCATGTGAAGGCTAAGCAGGAGTTACATCTTGCCCAAGGGTGACCTGCAGCTAGCAAAGGGAAGGAGTGCCTTACGCCTCCTTTGGTAGAGACATATCTCCACCCCGCCACCTCCTTTTTGCACTGCATATTTATATTTTTATTGTAACTTCTGGTAATTGTTATGCAGCTACTAAACAACAAATTTCATAACATATGTCAGGAATAATAGACCTGATTCTGATTCTGAGAACTTGAAAAGAGCTGGTACTGGCTCAATGTGTGAAATAACCCCTTTCTTTTTGCGGAGATGAATTGATTCTATTTATACCTGGCACAGTAGCACAATGGTGGAAATGCTGCTTCGCACCTCCAGTGACCCAGGTTCAATTCTGACCTCTGATGCTTTCCGCGGGGAGACTAAATATTCACCATGACATTGTTGGCATTATAGAAGATAGAACATTACAGCACTGTACAGGCCCTTCGGCCCATTATGTTGTGCCAGTCTTTTAATCTACTCCAAGATTAGTCTAGCCTTCCCTCCTACGTAGCCCTTCATGTTTCTATCATCCATGTGCCCATCTATGAGTTTCTTAAAAGCCTCTTCTATCAGCAGGGCATTCCACACACCCACCACTCTCCGTGCAAAGCACTTATCTCTGACATCTCCCGCTATACGTTCCTTCAGTCACCTTGAAATTATGTACGCTGGTGTTAGTCGTTCCATCCTGGCTATTCACTCTATCTATGCACCTCATCTTTATGTACAACTCAGTGTCCTTTGTGTGCACTGTCTTTCCCTCACATCCCAGAGATTTTGCAGGTCGAAAGGTCAAATCATCATCATCATTATGCCACCTTCAACTGGATCCCACAACCAAACACATCTTTCCCTCTCCCCCCTCCACTTTCTGCTTTCTGCAGGGATCACTCCTTATGCAACTCCCTTGTCCATTCGTCCCTCCCCACTGATCTCCCCCTGGATCCCCCCTTGTTACACTTATCCTTGCAATCCGAACAAGTGCTACACCTGCCCCTACACCTCCTCCCTCGCTACCGTTCAGGGCCCCAGACAGTCCTTCCAGGTGAGGCGACACTTCACCTGTGAGTCTGTTGTGGTCATATACTGTGTTTGTTGCTCCCAGTGTGGCCTCTTGTATATCGGTGAGAGCCAACGTAGATTGGGAGACACCTCGCCGAGCATCTACACTCCATCCGTCAGAACAAGCGGGATCTCCCAGTGGCCACCCATTTCAATTCCACTTCCCATTCCCATTCCGATATGTTCATCCATGGCCTCCTCCACTGTCATGATAAGACCACACTTAGGTTGGAGGAACAACACTGTATATTCCGTTTGGATAACCTCCAACCTGATGGCATGAACATTGATTTCTCAAACTTCCAGAAATGCCTCCATGCCCCCCACCCCACTTTCACCATTTCCCATCCCCTTGTCCCTCTCTCATGTTATCTCCTTGCCTGCCCATCGCCTCCCTCTGGCGCTCCTCCACCCCCCCCCCACTTCATCTTTCTTCCATGGCCTTCTGTCTCTTTCACCAATCAGCTTCTTAGCTCTTTGCTTCATCCCTCCCCCTCCAACTTTCACCTATCGCTTGGCGTTTTTCTCTCTCCCCTCCCCCCACCTATCAAATCTACTCCTCAGCTTTTTTTCTCCAGTCCAGCGGAAGGGTTTCTGCCCAAAATGTCGACTGTACTTTTTTCCATAGATGCTGCCTGGCCTGCTGAGTTCCTCTAGCATTTTGTGTGTGTTGATCATCATTACGTGCCATGCCATATGACAAAAAACGATCATGGTGACCATAATTGTTCCTGGCAAATTTTTCTACAGAAATGGTTTGCTATTGACTTGTTCCGGGCAATTAACCCTGGGTAGGTTATTTAACCATTGTAAGTTACCTAGAGTGTGTAGCTGAGGGTTAGAATCTGAGTGGAGAGGGGAACTGATGGAAATGTGCTGAACTAAAATGGGATCAATGTAGCACTGGTGTGAATAGGTGCTGGATGTTTGGCAGGGCTTGATGGGCCAAACGGCCTGTTTCCCTGCTGTACTTTTCTCTATGACTCCATTATTCCAGGGCGCTCCTCAAACAGAAGCAGATGCTCACAAAGACAGTGGTTGAGCATTCTCTATGCATTGACATTCCTGATGTGTTATTTGTTATTCAGTTAAAGAATATGGACAACCAATGGGACAGTTACTTATCTGTCTGTTACATCCCAATTCCCAACTCTTTCTGACTGTTGTTTTAAGAACAGCCATAGAACGTTTCACCACTCTGTTGGGAACTGGCACAGACACTTGGGATTGACTTTACAGTTGCAACAACCATAGTGGTGGTTGCCTACCGTGTCCGGCAATGACAGAGAAACTGTGCAGGAAAGTTTGTAAAGTGGAGAAGGCATTGCACTGGGACAGTTCCACTCTCTCAAACTCGGAAGTCTGAATCCCGTGGTATGAATAAGCATAACAACTGGGATTTTCCTTGGTTACTGATGACCATGACTCGCAATGCCCTTCACTATTCATGGAGCCTTGTATAGAAACCTCCCTCTGGATCTCATCCAACCTGCCTACATGCATTCTAGAACAGGCATGTCCTATCTCACCTGGATATTAGGCTGCTGACTACCCTCTTTAGTAGGGAGGTTAGTGTTACACCTACATCCAAAATGGTTGGACGATGACTTTCATTCTTTACAAAGGTATACTCATTCACTTCCAGCCAACTGAGTGCCTGTCTCTACAAACCTTGCAAAGCAATCAGCCATTGAGCGGTAATTACCCATCCATGCACTTAACCAAATATCTCTTACATGTTGAAATCGAACCTGTATCCATGGCTTCTGCCAGCATCTCTTACCACAGTCATCACCCTCTGAGCGAAGAAGATCCTCTCATGTTTCCCTTAAACATTTCATCATTCACCCGTAACCTCTAGTCTCACCTGACCTCAATGGAAAAAGTCTGCTTGATTTTACCCTATCTGCACCCCTCATAATTGCCCCTCTTAATCCGTAGATTAACAAGTAAAATTGGATTGAATTGACTTTATTATTTACATCCTTCATATACATGAGGAGTAAAAGTCTGTGTCTACATGTGCAATGTGCAACTTGTAGTAGTTTCTAATAAATAGAATGTACACAGGACAGCAACAAGATGGTTAATATAACATAGAAATACAGTTGCATCAGCATGAATTAATCAATCTGATGGCCTGGTGGAAGAAGCTGTCCCAGAGCTTGTTGGTCCTGGGTTTTATGCTATGGTACCGTTTCCCAGATGGTAGCAGCTGGGACAGTTTGTGGTTGGGGTGATTTGGGTGCCCCAATGATCTTTTGGGCCCTTTTTACACACCTGGCTTTGTAAGCATCTTGAATAGTGGGAAGTTCACATCTACAGATGCGCTGGGTTGTCTGTACGACTCTCTGCAGAGTCCTGTGATTGAGGGAAGTACAATTCCCATACCAGGCAGTGATGCAGGCAGTCAGGATGCTCTCAATTGTGCCCCTATAGAAAGTTCTTAGGATTTGGGGGCCCTGACCAAACTTCTTCAACCGTCTGAGGTGAAAGAGGCACTGTTGTGCCTTTTTCATCACACAGCTGGTATGTACAGATCACGTGAGATCCTTGGTGATGTGTATGCTGAGGAATTTAAAGCTGTTCACCCTCTCAACCCCTGATCCACTGATGTCAATTGGGATTAGCCTGTCTCCATTCCTCCTGTAATCCACAACCATCTCCTTTGTATTTGCAACATTGAGGGAGCGGTTGTTTTCTTGACACCATTGTGTCAGGGTGATGACTTCTTCTTTGCAGGTTACCTCATTATTATTTGAGATTAGGCCAATAAATGTAGCATTGTCAGCAAATTTAATTAGCAGACTGGAGCTGTGGGTGGCGATACAGTCATAGGTGTCTAGATGTCACATTCTCAGTCACTCCAAGGATATGCCTCTTCTCATGCCTGGGGAGATTCCAATCCAGTGTTTTCCTCTCCTGATCCCTGCATGTGCATGGAATCACAGCTTGCTCCCTTGCCGGAAGTTTTAATTTCATTTGCTGTTAATGTCGACAAGGTTTGCAATAAATGGCGGCCGACTTCATTGGTCCTTGGAAATCAGATTAACCTCACTGACACGCATAATTTATGCTGTTAAGAAGATGATGCATGAATAATGTGTGCACTCAGTGCAGTTGTTATTTCAAGTACAGTATTTATATTCAAATGTGCATCAGCCCCTTGTGCCGAGATATTAATTTTTCCTGCATGCCTTTTGTTTCGGCTTGATTTTTTTTTTGTTCTCATCCTCTTCTGTCAGAGACCTCTCAGGGCATACTTTCCGACATCCACCTTTCCAGTTAATTTCTGGCAGTTCCCACTCCCACCGGTCAACTCTGACATCCGCCAGCGATGTGGAAGGAGTGCCGAACTGGTCTGGTGTTGCGGTGCTCACCGAGTCGGGCAGTTAGCTCGCAGGCGTTTCATCACCGGTCGAGGTGACGTCCTCAGTGTGCGGTGGTTGGTGTTAGGCTCGGGTTAAGTCGAGGGATTGCTGGGCGGTGCGGCTTGAAGGGCTGGAAGGGCCTATTCCGCACTGTATCTCAATAATTTTGTTTAAATTAATAAATAATTTAGTGACTATGGTGGCGTGTACAGTACGTACTTTGGTAATAAAATTACTTTGGACTTTGAAACGATCTACTGGAATCCAGTAGCCCTTTGTGTTGCTGCTTTTCTCCCTCCAGACCTCACACTCCCCTCCTTCCACCTCGCTCCATCTGTTCCTCATTTTATTTCTTTCTGTTTGTCTGCCTCCATCTATCACTCACCTGTCACTATCTTCCCACTCCAACCCTGCTCTACTCCCCTACCTTACGCACCCCCCCCCCCCGGCAGTCCACCATTCACCTCAGATTCCTGTCTCACTGCTCCCCTTCTCCTCGTTATACTGATCATCTCATCTCCTCACTCTCAGTCCTGGTGCAGGGCTTTGATCAGAAGCGTTAATAATTCTTTCCCTCTCTCAGATGCTGCTCGACCCCTTGAGTTCTCCAAGGGTTGTTTGTGTCATTAAGCCATCCATACCTACCCCTTAGATGGATGAAAAATGTCCTACAATATCATTCTGAAGAACAGCTGAGATCTCTGAGGAGTCCAGGCCAATATTTACCCCTCATCCACATCACACACAACAGTCTATCTTGTTAGTGTTACATTACTCTCTGTGGGAGCCTACTGTGTGTAAACTGGCTGATGTGCTTTCTGTATGACAGCAGTGATGGCGTTACAAGCAGCTGCAACTTGCTTTGGGGCATGTCGAGATTAACCAACACTGCAGGATAGCAAATGAGAAAAGAGATCAGTCTGACTTCTCGGCTTTTCTATCTGTCCTGCGAACACATGGAGAAGCTTCCGGAAGTAAGAGAGAGCATTCGAAGCTTGCAATGTGCCCTTGACCAGCTCGGTAAATGGGCTGATAAATGGCTGATGGAATTTATTGCAGACAAGTGTAAGGTTTTGCACTTTGAGAGGAAAAACCAGGGAAAGACTTGCACAGTGAATGGTAGGGCTCTGATGCATGAGGTAGAACAAAGGGATGTATGAATACAGATCCACCATTCCTTAAAAGCGCTCTCACAGTTAGGTGGAGATGAAACGAGAGCTATTGTCACACTGGCCAATACAAGAACTGGATGGTATTTTGAAGTTGAACGGGATGTTGGTGGGACTGAATTTAGAGTATTATGTGCAGTACTAGTCACCTACCCACAGTAAAAATGTCAGTAAGCTTGAGAGAGTGCGGAGAAAATTTACAAGGATGTTGCTGAAACTTGAGGCCTGTGTTATAGGGAAAGCTTGAAAAGGTTTGGACTTTAGTCCTTGGAGTGCAGGAAAATAAAGGGAAATCTTATAGAGGTAGACAAAATTATGAGGGGTATAGATAGGGTTCAAAGTTCAAAGTAAATTTATTATCAAAGTAACATATATGTAACCATATACAACACTGAGATTCATTTTCTTGTGGGCATACTCAATAAATCTATAGTACAGTAACTATAACAGAATCAATGAAAGACTGCCCAACTGGGGCGTTCAGCCAGAGTGTAGACACCAACAAAATGTGCAAATACAAAAGAAGAAACAATAATAATCAATAAATCAACAATAAATATCAAGAATCTGACATGAAAAGTCCTTAACAGTGAGTCCATAGGTTTTGGGATCATTTCAATGATGAGGCAAGTGAAGTCGAGTGAAGTTAACCCCTTTGGTTCAAGACTCCGACAGCTGAGAGGTAATAACTGTTCCTGAACCTGTTGGTGTGAGTCCTTAGATTCTTGTACCTTTTTCCTGATGGCAGTAGCAAGAAGAGAGCATGGCCTGAGTGGTGGGGACCTGCGATGATGGATGCTGCTTTCCTGCAACAGTGTTTCATGTGGATGTGCTCAATGGTGGGAGGAGCTTTACCCATGATGAAGTTGGCTATAATGACTACTTTTGGTAGGATTTTTCATTCATGGGCATTCTTTCAGGGTGAACGCATGCAGGCTTCTCCCCTCATTGAGTGAGATGCTGTCTAAGTTGCATGCCATCTTGGACAATGTCTCCCATCCACTACATAATGTACTGGGTGGGCACAGGAGTACATTCAGCCAGATACTCATTCCACCGAGATGCAACACAGACCGTCACAGGAAGTCATTCCTGCCTGAGGCCATCAAACTTTACAACTCCTCCCTTGGAGGGTCAGACACCCTGAGCCAATAGGCTGTTCCTGGACTTATTTCCTGGCATAATTTACATATTACTATTTAACTATTTATGGTTTTATTACTATTTAATTATTTATGGTGCAACTGTAACGAAAACCAATTTCCCCCAGGATCAATAAAGTATGACTATGACTATGACTATGACTACGACTATGACTAACCAAAGGTTATAGGTTAAAAGTGAAAGGTGAAATATTTGAGGGTTCTGAGGGGAAACTCCTTAACTCACAGGGTGGTGCAGGTGTGGAATGAGCTGCCAGCTGAAGCGGTAGATGCAGTTTCAATTGTAACCTTGAAGAA
This sequence comes from Mobula hypostoma, assembly GCF_963921235.1. Classification (NCBI taxonomy): domain Eukaryota; kingdom Metazoa; phylum Chordata; class Chondrichthyes; order Myliobatiformes; family Myliobatidae; genus Mobula; species Mobula hypostoma. The sequence goes on along the minus strand of NC_086104.1, from coordinate 145,346,024 downwards.
AAGTTTGCATAGGAAAATGGATGACAGCAGTGTAGAGAGGGATATGGCCTGGGTGCAGGTAGATAGGACTAGGCAGAAGGTCAGGTTAGCATGGACTCGATGGGCCTGCTTCTGTACTGTAATACTCTATGACTCTGGCAATCCTTTCAATTATTGCCCAGTAGCTGTTCTTATGAATAAAGTACAAATTTAATTGTTACAATGCAGAAGGAAGCCATTTGGCTGTCATAGGTAATGGTAGAGGCAAATATATCAGGGATGTCCAAAGCTTCAAAGGTCCAAAGGTCCAATTTAAAGTCAGAGAAATGTCTACAATATACATCCTGAAATGCTTTTTCTTTGCAAACATCCACGAAAACAGAGAAGTGCCCCAAAGAATGAATGACAGTTAAACGTGAGAACCCCAAGTTCACCTCCAACTCCCCCTGCGCATAAGTGGGAGAGAGCAACAATCCCCCCCTCCCCCTCACCAGCAAAAAAAAAGCATCAGCACCTACCACCAAGCACACTCAAGCGTGAGCACAGACACAGACTTGCAGTTGCCCCAAAGACCTCGCGTTTCACCAGCCATTTAATACCACAGATTCTCTCTCCCTAACAAGGGAGAAAGAGGTGTCTCCATTTTCCCAGCTGGCGGGGAGACATAACAAACAACCCATTGGTTTACAATGTTAAAAGTTCATTATGTCACTTTTTTCGAGCTCCGTGCCTGAAGATCACAAAGATCCTGGGTCTTCAGGCCCACAGCAGTAGATGTTCCGACTCCCCCGACGACACACGGGTCTCCTGCCGTGACACCGAGCCTCGACCCACCCGTCTCCAGAGCCCCGAGATCTTAGGCTTCCAAATTCGAGCCGGACTCTCAGGCCGAACCCTTGGCGTGCCGAACATCGGCCGGTCCTGAAACCCCGAGAACGGGTCCAATTCCTGCAAAGAGTCGAAGTCAGCGTGTAACTCCAGGTCAGGGTCTTCAAAAGAACCCTGAAAGGGAAAAATAAAGATATTAAAGATGGAAATAGAGCCGTTTCCGAAGATGCAAGCAAAGGAGTTGCCGTTTAGCGCCATCTTAACTTCACTCCGCCTTCCCATTCAAGAGATCTTTAGATAGTACATGAACATACAGGAAATGGAAGGACATAGACGTTGTGCAGGCTGAAGGGAATAGCTTTGGTGGGCATATGATTACTTATTAATTAGTTTGGCACTACATCATGGGATGAAGAGCCTGTTCCTGTGCTGTACTAAACTATGCTCTATGTCAGGGGTCCCCAACCTTTTTTGCACCGTGGACCGGTTTAATATTGACAATATTCTTGCGGACCGGCCAACTGGGGGTGGGGGGGGGGTGGTGGTGTTCAAGTAGGGTTAAACTCACCTCAACATGTCTTTTACAGTTAGGGTTGCCAACTTTCTCACTCCCAAATAAGGGACAAAAGTAGCAGTCAAATCCCAGGACACTTTACTCCAGGAAAGACTACCATGACCATGAAGCCTTGTTCGGGCACCTGTGTGCACATGCGTGACGTGCGCGTAGCCGTGCGCATGCATGACGTGCGTGTAGCCGTGCCCATGCGCATACGTGCCGATTTTTTTTCCCACAAATTGGTTTTGCCTTCACCTTCCCGACTATACTGTACATACATTATTTCTACTTTATATAGGCTGAGTATTTATCATATCATTCCTGCTTTCACTATATGTTAGTGTTATTTTCAGTTTTATGTGTTATTTGATATGATTTGGTAGGTTTTTTTTGGGTCTGGGAACGCTCAAAAATTTTTCCCATGTAAATTAACGGTAATTGCTTCTTTGCTTCACGCCATTTCAGCACAAAAGGTTTCATAGGAACGCTCCCCCTTAGCAGGGGAAATACGGGACAAACCAATTTAGCCCAATATACGGGATGTCCCGGCAAATATGGGACAGTTGGCAACCCTATGTTCAAGTTTAACAGTGCGTGACAGGGAATGAGGAAAGGTGCAGCTGACTCATATCATTTCCTCACGGCCCGGTAGCACATGCTTTGCAGCCCGGTACCGGTCAGTGGTTGGGGACCGCTGCTCTACGTTCTATAATAAATACAATGGTGAGTGCGAAGTACTAGAATGGTACGAAGATTGTGTAATGTGAATTAGTATGAAAATACCAGGGTGAGAATAATGGAAGAGCTGAGAGAGATAAAAAGGATGAGAACATGGCAGCACTGATCGGGAAGGGGATGTGAAGAAGGTGATTTTTTCGGAAGTCTGATAGCTGTGGGGAAGAATCTATTCCAAAGTTTGTTCCTCCACACTTTCAAGTTCCTATACCTTCACCCGTATGGTCTCCTCCTCTACTGCCCATGACACCACTGGCATTTAGGGCAGCACTGAAGGTCCTCCATCTCTGGCGGTGTTCAGGACTTCCTTCATCATGTCAGTAGCTCGGTTTTCGTTACAGTCAGTCATGCAAGTTACAAATGGAGACTCAGGAATGCTATCACAATCAGATGTAGAAGGGATTCTTCATTGCTATTTCCTGATACAAAGTAATGTGACCCAGGCCTACCATGATGGTAGGGTCTTAAATGCCCCTCTGAAATGAGCCAGAAAGACACTCGCTTGTCTCCATTGTAGGACTTCAGTGGTTCAAGAGGGTGGTTCTTCATCACCTTCTGAGGGGCAATTACAAATGGGCATTAAATGCTATCCTGAATGAAGATGCATGTCCCAGTAAAGAATTATTTACAGAGAGCTATATTTATTTTGTTTCAACTTAAATCAATGAGACTCTAGACAGTCCATGTTCATGAAGGCTAGTATTACCATCATCAAGGATGTCGGCTACCCAGGCCATTCTATTATCTCTCTTTTACCTTATGGGAAACCGCCAAGAGGACAACAATCTTGCCGTTGGGTTTGGAAGTGTGTGTGCCTCAATGACACAGAGAGCTATGTTGACTGGAGACACAGGTTACTGCGAATGCTGGAAGCAAACAATCTGCAGGAGGAACTCAGCGGGTCAGGGGTCACAGTTTGAGGATAAAGGGGAAGCCTTTTAGGACCGAGATTAGGAAAAACTTCTTCACACAGAGAGTGGTGAATCTGTGGAATTCTCTGCCACAGGAAACAGTTGAGGCCAATTCATTGACTATATTTAAGAGGGAGTTAGATATGGCCCTTGTGGCTACAGGGGTCAGGGGGTATGGAGGGAAGGCTGGTGTAGGGTTCTGAGTTGGATGGTCAGCCATGATCATAATAAATGGCGGTGCAGGCTCGAAGGGCCGAATGGCCTACTCCTGCGCCTATTTTCTATGTTTCTATGTTTCTATAAAGGGGAATGGACAGTCAAAGATTTAGGTTGAGACCCTTCATCTGGACCAACAATTGATCTTACTTACTCACTGCCCATTACGCCGCTGGATTTTAGAGCAGCGATGAAGGACCCCAGCTCTGCCGGTGTCCAGGTCTTCCTTCATCACATCAGTAGCTTTCTCTCAGTTTTCACTGCTGTCAGTCATACAAGTTCCCGATGGAGACTCAGGAATACCATCACACTCAGATTTAGAAGGATTCTTCATTGCTGTTTCCGTAATCATTTTGTTTTACCAGCCGGGGTTGTTAGCCCTGAGCTGAACCTCCAAACCTGGAGGACTCGTGGACCACTCTGAGCCTGGCCTTAACCCTTTGACCTGTTTGGCACGGGTGACCCTACCAAGAGCCAAAGCATAAAGTCCTGACTCCAGCCAATATAGCTCTCCGGGTCGTTGAGGAACGCAAGCCTCCAAACCCTACGACAAGGTTGTGGTCCTCTTGGAGGAACAATTGATCTTAGACAACTGATTTAGTTCTCTGACAGGCCTTTGTGTACCAGGTAGATTTAAACAACATATTGGTGATTCTAAGGTAATGAATAATATTTTTTTATTCCAGATTAATTTAATAAATAGCTTAAATTCTCCATCAGTGCCCCTCGTAACCTTAGGCCAACATCATTCACTGTGAGAGCAATGTATTACATTGTAGAGTAGTAGTTGTGTTAATGGAAAAACTATGACAGGAGTTTGACTGCAGCAGTCTCCCAGTTAGTGGTGTTAATCAGCAGATGTGTTATTTTAGTGAGGTCAGCCTAGCAATTAACCATGCTGCCAGGGATCACTCCTATAGTTTTAAATATTCAATGGTTGAATGGTTGAATTTAATATCAGAGAATATATACAGTACACAACCTGAAATTCTTACTCTTCACAGACATCCACGAAACAGATCAAAAACAAACCCAAAGAATAAACGACAGAAAAATGATAGAACCCAAAAGCCCTACGTCACTCTCCCTCACACAAGCAGCAGCAAATCATTATCCCTCCCTCTTAGCCTCCCCCCCATTTGTTGAGTAGAAAGCAACAGCCCCCCGCCCCCCACCACCCACCATGACAGCAATAGCAAAGCCCCCAAAGACCATGATCTGGAGTCCATCAAAAACTACTGTCCATCCCAACACTTCGACATCTCAGACAGGCTATCTCTCTTACTAATGAGGGAGAGAGAGGGATATTGCTCCTGCCACAGCAAGAGCAGAGACCACCCACCTGATATAAGAGATGAAGGTTTAGGTTTAATGTCCTGCTCAACATGAGGGATTGCTGACTGTGTGGCATGCCCTCAGCACAGACTACTGTACTCGGCCCTCTAGATTGTGACTGCAGCACAACCATTCTGGGGATAATCAGCCGCTGTGTGATCGGCTTTCTCTGACGCCCTCCGCGTGGGATCGTAAGGAAGGGAATTAAAAGATGAGAGAGCAGCGCTGCGTTCTGTGCAGGCTGTGGTCTTTACACTGAGTGTAGAATTGTTGAGCATGTGTTGACAGAAGGCGCCTCTTCTTAATGAGATAGCTGAGATTCTACACACTCATTCTCAAACTGCTGGCAGTCAGAATTACTTCTCTCTCTCTCTCTCTCACTATTTCAGATAAATCTCTGGAGATCTGGCAGTTAGTCTGCTTTGATTTGTATGACTGGGAATAGAGTTGCTATGCTCACACATTTTCAGATGAATTGCTAATTTCTATTAATTGATTCCAGCTTTTCTCTTCAATTCCCATCACTCCTCACCATGCGAATAACCTCTTTAAGCTCTACGCATTGATTTTGAGTTTTATGACCTCCCTCTCCTCTTCACCAATCCATCCTCAACCACTGCTTCTTATCAACTCCAGCTTCTTGTGACTTGTAGGAAAGTTTATTTATATGTTTGCTGCAGCTGAGTGTAAATTCCAAGAGCTGAGTGCATCTTCTTTGTTCGCTGAGGATATCTGCACAAATTGAGACCAACCAATTTAGGACCTCCATCACCCAGGACATGCCCTGTTCTCATTGCTACCATCAGGGAGGAGGTACAGGAGCCTGAAGGCACACATACAGTGACTCAGGAACTGCTGCTTCCCCTCCGCCATCAGATTTCTGAATGGACTTTGAACCTATGAACACTACCCACTGCTGTTCCTCTCCACGTCTTGTGGCGCGTCAGGTGGCAACCTTGCCACTTTTTTAGCGTTTGTCTTTTTTTCACATGGCCAAGTCGCCAACTCGACGCTCAACCCAGCACGGATGGAAAGCATGCAAGGAGCCAGCCAGGTTCGAACTCGAGACCATTCGCTTTGAAGTCTGGTGCGGATGCCACTACACCACCGGGCACGGCTAGCATGAACACTACCTCACTACTTTTTTTGTTCACTACTTATATTATTTAACTATTTTTAACATATATATAGTATTTCATATTTATTATTGTGTATGGCAACGGCAATGTATTGCTGCCGCATCACAACGAATTTCACGGCATATGCCAGCAATATTCAATTTGACTCTGACCAGTACTTGTTGCCTATTCTCAAGCCTCCCCCCCATCCTTACCCTTCTCAGTCAGTCTCCCATCTACATTCATCCCGTTTGCCAGCACTTGTTCCACTGTTCTCTGTGCCTTGTTGATTCAAGTGCTCATCCAGATACTTATTAAGGCCTTTACTTCCCCCACCCCCTCAGACACTCCATTCTAGATTGTACCGCCTTCTGGGTGAATAAATTATGCTTCAGAGCTCCTCATACATAGAAACATAGAAACATAGAAAATAGGTGCAGGAGTAGGCCATTCGGCCCTTCGAGCCTGCACCGCCATTTATTATGATCATGGCTGATCAACCAACTCAGAACCCAGCCTTCCCTCCATACCCCCTGACCCCTGTAGCCACAAGGGCCATATCTAACTTCCTTTTAAACATAGCTAATGAACTGGCCTCAACAGTTTGCTGTGGCAGAGAATTCCACAGATACTCCTCACCTTTGGACGACACCATCTGCTCTCAGATGTCCCCATTATGGGGGAAAGTTTCTCGCTCTCCACTCCAGCTATGCTCCTCTTAACCTTGTATGCATCACTCTTCCTCACTTGCTTTTCCAGCCTCACCTTTATATGCATCTGTACTGTTAGTTTCAACTACCCCTACGAGGAGTGATCGATAAGTTCGTGGCCTAAGGTAGAAGGAGTCAATTATAGAAAACCTAGCAAGTTTATTTTTCAACATAGTCCCCTCCTACATTTACCTACTTAGTCCAGCGGTCGTGCGGCATACAGATCCCTTCGTTGTAGAAGTCGGCATCTTGGACCTCCAGAAAGTGGAGTGTATAACTCATCTGCAAATGTGTAAATGGACTTAGAGTTAATCCGGGCAAGTGTGAGGTGTGTTGAGAAGTCAAATATAAGAGTAAGGTGTACAATGAATGACATAAACAACTATATCTATCTATCTATCTATTTCTCTATCTCTATCTCTCTATCTCTATATCTATAGCTATACACATTTATACGCAATATATATGGACCATATTTGGGACCAGGTGCATAGCTCCCTGAAAGAGGCCACACGAGTAGATAGGATGGAAAGAAAGTGTATGGCATTCTTGCGTTCATTGGTTGGGGCACTGAGTGCAAGAATCAGGAAGTCATGTCACAGCTATATAAATCTTATCACAGGGATGTGGAAGCTTTGAAGAAAGTGCAGCAGAGGTTCACAAGGATGCTGCCTGGATTAGAGAGTATTACCCATAAGGAGAGATTGGGCAAACCTGGTTTGTTTTCTCTGGAGTGTCAGAGGCTGACTTGGGACAAATAGAAGTTCATGATATTAGGAGAGGCATAGCTAGGTCAGACAGTCAGAATCTTTATCCCAGTGAAGAAATATCAAATATTAGAGGGCGTGTGTTTAAGGTGAGAGGCTGAAAGTTTGATGGAGATGTGCAAGGTTAGTTATTTTCTACATAAAGTTTAATTGCTGCCAGTGATGGTAGCCCATTCCAGATATTTAAACTTCCTGTGGGGGGATAAAACTTCACAATAGTGGTGTCTAAGTGTCTTTTAAAAAGACACATGACTATGCAGGAAATGAAGCGATGTAGATCATGTGCAGGTAGAAAAGACCACAGAGAACATATTTCCTCCCACATCCTAATGACGTGCTATTCATCAGTGGTTAGTTGGTTACTATCTGTTTCCCTAATAAGATTGAAAGACTGCAGAGAAAATTTGCAAGGCTGTTGCCAGGACTTGAGGACCTGAGTTATAGGGAAAGGTTGAATAGGTTAGGACATTACTCCCTTGAGCTTAGGAGAATGAGGGTGGATTTGATAGAGGTATACAAAATTATGTGAGATATGGATAGGGTAAATGCAACAAGCCTTTTCCCACTGAGTTTGAGTGAGATGACAACTAGAGGTTAAGGGTGAAAAGTGAAAAATATTTAGAGGAGCATGAGGGGAACTTCTTCACTCAAGGGATGGTAAGAGTGTGGAGCAAGCTATCAGCAGAAGTGGTGGATGGGGGTTCAGTTTCGACATTTAAGAGAAATTTAGATAGGTACATGGATGGCAGTCACACTCTACGGAACAGAAACAGGCCCTTCGGTCCAACTAGTCTGTGCTAGACTATTATTCTGCCTAGTCCGATTGACCTGCTGTGGTCCAGATGCAAGTCGATGAGACTAGGCAGAATAATAGTTTGGCACGGACTAGAGGGGCCAAAGGGTCTGTTTCTATGCTACAGAATATGACTCTGTAACTCTATAAGTGAATCATCGGAGAATTACAGTTGAGTTGATAGGAATTTGAGAAGAAGTAGGTGCAGGCTAATAACTGGGAGAAAATGATTGAGTTAATTGCTCCAAGAGCTAGTACAGACTTATTGGGCTGAACAGTTTCCTCCCTTATTGTAAGAATATGCAAAATACATGCAATGCAATCCGAGCATGACCAATGTAATTTGCTTTGCTTATGGGCAAAGTAATTTGCTCAGGTGCGTGTAATCTGAGAAAGTGAAATGCAATTTGCTTTGGCAAATAATTTGGATGTGGGCATTGTAATTTATTTTGTGGTAATGACAAGTCTAGTCACACCTGGACCGTCCGGACTTGAGGGCTGCTGACGGTTAATAATACGCAGTTTGCTTGTAGACATTAGTCTCTACAGCAACTTTCCTGGACTGAAGTCAGAGAAACCTCCTGTGTGGGTGACATGGTGAAAATAATCTGCTTTAACTGGAATGATTTTGTCAGACCAAGCCCCAGTTTACAAACACCAGCAATTCTAAGCATGATGAAAGAACTGTCACTGATTCCCTGTGTGACACTGTAGGGGGTGTCATCCTCCTAGTAGTCTCTGGTCTTCAGCCTAATAGAATGGATTAGTATTTGTGTGATTCTAGTTCCATAAACTCAAGATTCAAGATTCAAGTTTATTTACCACGTGTACATCGAAACATAGAGTGAACTGTGCTGTTCACACTAAAAGCCAACACACTCTAGGGAGCAGCTTGGGCTTTGACTCCACCCCCCACCCCCCACCCCCAGCGGACTCGCAGAGATTCGCAGACTCAACTCCAGATGATGGGACTTAACTTCCAGGTTCAGCCCTCGAGCCTCGATACACAGCACTGATCCCAGGAAACGGCAATCATCAAACTCAAGGCCTCAAACTCTGGACTCGCTGATGACAGGACCCTGAACACTAGGCCTCACCGATTCACAAACCTAGGGGGTTATTGGGACTCCAACTCCTGAACCCACTGACAACTCACAGACCAGTGTGGGGGAATCCTCAGCCGCTCTCTACTGGTCCAACATTCACCATCCAACACCCGACCATGAATGTCCCACGTCTGCATTGCTGGTCTTCAAACTTGGACGCTGGCCTGTTCTCTAATTCTGTCACATCCCTGTTCCCAGACTCTAACCTGACCACTAACTCCCCTCTCTGTCCCCAAACTCATCCTTTCAAACCCAAAGCAATTAACAAAACAAAACAATTAAATAATTTTTAAAAACAACTAAATCTGAGCTGCGAGTCAACAGAAGTCACAGTTTGGCGCCATTTTGGAAAACTGTCAACAATGGCTACCACAGAGTCATTCAGAGTGGAAGCAGACTCTTTGGGCCACCCAGTCTGTGCTAATCCTATTTTATTAACCCCACTCTGATTCTACTCTTCACCTGCATGTTAGGCACAATTTACAGTGGCCAGTTAACCTACCAACCCGCCCTTTGTTAGGATATGGGAAGAAAGCAGGCGGCCAGGGGAAACCCACAGTCACAGCAAGAAAGGGCAGACTCTGTTGTGCATGTAATATTTCAGTAATATTGTAAATATATTGTCTGATTAAGCACTCTTGTTCATTTCGATAATTCATTATGGAAAGTTGCTGAGAGTTATAAACTTAGTCAGCTCCATCGCGGGCACTAATCTCCCCAATATCCAGAACATTTTCAAGGAGCAATGCCTTAAAAAAGTGGCATCGTCATTAAGGACCCCCATCACCCAAGCCATGCCTTGTTTTCACTGCTACCATCAGGAAGGAGGTACAGAAGACTGACGGCACACACACAATGATTCAGGAACAGATTCTTACTGTCATGGTCCGGATCGGGGTCCCTTTAAACTTATCTTGTTTATATTACAATCCAGACCGTTGATTCCCTGTTTTCCCGTGTCCCTCGGCTTTGGTGATTAGAGGCAATTAACGTTCGGCTGAAACGGTAGTTTATAGTCTCCGGCTTTCAGCCGTTCGGCACGGAAGCGTCTGCAAAGTCATCAAAGGTACAGTGTGCCGATGCCTTCTGGCCAGAGCAAGCCTAGTCTCTGCCGAAGCAAGTGCCGGTAATTCGTCCTTCTTCACCGGAGCAACCCTGTCCAGTTACCTTGCCAAAGCGAGCCTGCAAAGTTTCCTCATCAAGGTGGCTCTGTCAGTTAACCTGCCGGAAAGAATCAGGAGCCGCTGTCTACTGTTCCCAGGTCGAGTCGAGAGCTCGCCACTACCCGGAGGCTCCAAGTCAAGTCCTGGCTCCGGGGGCATTCAAGTACCAAGTCAAGTCCTGGCCCTGGCGGCATTCAAGTACCAAGTCAAGTCCTGGCCCTGGCGGCTTCCCAGTTCCAAGTCAAGTCCTAGCCCTGGCGGTCTGTGATTCTTGTCCTACCCCCTGTCTGAATCCCTTCTCTGCCCCTCTCGCCTCTAGCCCTCGTCTGCAGCCCCCGCCTGCACTTCAGTCTAGTTCTATCGCCGGAGCTAGATAAGTACTGTCTGGTGTTCTTTCGTGTTGGTCTTGTCTTGTCTTGTCCTCGCCTCCGTGGGGTAAGTCTGGCCATCTTGCTGTTGCCCCGCGGGGGGTCATGTCTTGTCTTGTCTTGTCCTCGCCTCCGTGGGATAAGTCAGGCCATCTTGCCGTTGCCTCGCGGGAGGTCATGAGTCCCGGCCCTATGTCCTGTACCCAAGGAGGGGTCCCGGCTCTCTGTTCTGTGTGTGAGTCCCAGCCCTATGTCCTGTACCTAAGGAGGGGTCCTGACTCTATGTTCTGTGTATGTGTCCATGGTTCCACGTACCTGCTCTCCCGAGACCGAGGCTCTGTTTTCCAGGTTCCTCCTCTCCCTAGCCCATGTCATGTCCATGCCTGGTTCTGGGGTCCGAGCCTGAGGCAAGACCCGATTACTGGGTCCTTGCCCAGCCTTGGGCTCAGAGTCCATACCCTAGCCTCTTCATGTCTCCTCTAGTTCTGGGAGCCAATTCCGAGTCCTAGCCCAGACCCTCGGTCCCAGCCTAGTCCTGAGTCCTTGTCCAGATAGCTATTCCTGTTCCTGTCTTGCTCTCCTGGTATCGAACAATAAACTAAATTTAATTAACCTCACAAGATGTGTCTTGCATTTGGGTCCACCCTTGCTCCCAATGCCCCCGCCATTGTGACACTTACCCTCTGACATCCAATTTCTGAATGGACATTGAACCCATTATCATTACCTCATGACTATTATTTCGATTTTTGGTCTACTTAATTAATTCAACTACTTAATATATATCCTAATGCCCATTACACCACTGGTATTTAGGGCGACAATGAAGGTCCTCCATCTTTGGCAAAGCTCAGGGCTCCCTTCATCATATCAGTAGCTTCCTTGCGATTTTCACTACTGCCATTCATGCAAGTCCTCGGTGGAGACTCAGGATTACCATCACACCCAGATGTAGAAGGATTCTTCATTGCTCTTTCTGTAACTGTTTTATTTTATCAGTCAGGCTCATTAGACCTGAGCTGAATCCCCAAACCTGAAGGATCAGTGGACCACTCTTAGTGTGGCCTCTAGCCTTTGACCTGTTTGGCATCAGTGACCCTACCAAGAGCCAAAGCATAAAGCCCTGCCAACTGCTGCAGGTCATTGGGACATGCAAGCCTCCAGACCCTACGCCAAGGTTGTAGCCCTCTTGGAAAGTTTAATATATATTCTGTATACTTACTGAAATACATATTTTTCTATTATTATGCATTACATTGTATTGCTGCTGCAAAGTTAACAAATTACTCATATTTGCCAGTAATATGAAACCTGATTCTGATGGGTTATATGTAAAAATAAGTCAATTGCATATGTCATGACGCTACCTCATATTACATGCGCACCTCACTTAAAGTAAAAACCAAAGTTAGATTCACTTTCCCAGATCTTCTGTTTTAATAATTTAATATTTTGGAGTTACAAAATATAAGAGACTGCACATAGTGAACAGCAGAGTTCAGGAGTGAACCCAGATCACTGGAGAAATTAAGTAGCAACTCTACTTGCTGAGCCATAATGTCAGCCAGAAGTTCATCAGTGCAAGGAATTGGTAGCCAACAACTAGAATTGGAAATGAAGACTATAAATGTTTATAATTACATGGATATAAAGAATGTGGACATATCCTAGATTTTCTGCATTTCCATGCTGTAGGATAACTAACCTCCCCCACTCACATCCCTGTCACGTTACTTCCCCACGCATCTCCCTCTCATCAGCCTCCTACATTGCTCCGACAATGTCCAACGTAAGCCCGAGCAATAACACATCAGAGTATGCTGGAACAACTGGAACCTGGTCAAGGCTGGATGATGCACTTCTACCCGACCCATAGGCTCAGTGCTGAGTCCACTACTGGCCTGAACTCAGAGACTGGTCATGTCTCATATCTGTCACACAGCTTTACACAAGATTGCTGACCATTCTTATCAGAGTGTGCATTTCTTTAATTTCCTCCTAAATCTATACTCAAATTAATAGCGTAGCGGCTAGCGCAACGCTTGACATCGCCAAGGATCATTGAGTGCGTTCAATTCCCACTGCGGCCAAAAGCGTTTGTTACAGGACCACTTGGGTTTACTCCAAGTGCTCCAGTTTCCTCCCAAATTCCAAAGATGTATGGGTTAGAGTTCCTGAGTTCTGGGGCATGTTATGCTGGCCTCACTTGTCTTCTTCTTCTTGGACCCTTAGCTCCCAGTGGAGCATAGGCCATTGATGACTTTCCTTCCATCTCCATTGTCAAGGTCAATGGTATAGTTGGAGTTTCTCAGTGTTTCTGTAATCCATTGTATCCACTGTACTGGAGATTGGCCTGTACAGCTTCACCAGAAGTCAGAAGTTGGCTGGCCTTGCCCATTTCCACCTCTCACGACAGGGACGTAGCGTTGGACTTTGAAAGGTGGTATTACTTATGTGCTGCCCAGAACAATCCTTTCTGATTTGATTTAATGCAAGTGACGCATTTCACTGTGCTACATAGAATTCTCAGCGCATTACAGACCATTCGGCCCACAATGTTGTGCCAACCATGTAACCTACTCTAGAAACTGCCTAAAATTTTCCTACCGCAAAGCCCTCTATTTTTCTAAGCTCCATGTACCTACTTAAGAGTCTCTTAAAAGAACCTATTGTATCCACCTCTACCACCTTTGCTGGAGTGCTTTTCCACACACCCACCACTCTCTGTGTGAAAAACTAACCTCCTTCATCTCTCTTGTACCTACTTCCAGCACCATAAAACTCTGCCCCCTTATATTAGCCATTTTAACCATGGGAAAAAGTTGCTGGCTGTCCACAAGATCAATGCCTCTCATCATCTTATACCCGACCATCAGGCCGCCTCTTATCCTTCGTGGCTCCAAGGAGAAATGGCCAAGTTCACTCAATCTATTCTCATAAGGCTCCCCAATCCAGGCAGCATCCTTGTAAATCTCTTCTGCACTCTCTCTATAGTACCCACAATGTATGTGAGACAAATAAAGCTAATGTCTCTCTTTCTTTGACATAAAAGTACCCTTTTATTTAATATTTTTAGTAACAGTAGCATTTTAGCATTTGCAGTTTTAGTGGTGCAGTGCAGGTAGTGAAGACAATGTCTCTCAGCTCCACCAGACTAACTTGCAGTGCTGTCAACATGGAGTTTCCATGTTTGCCTGCAATCACATGACTTTCCTTCAGGTTCTCCCTGGTTTCCTCCCACCTCCCAAAAACGTGTGTGTTGATAGCTTAATTGGCTGCAGTAAAATATACCTAATCTTATGGGAGATGATGGTAAAATAAAATGGGATTAGTGTAAGTCACTAAAAACTACATCATTTGTCGTTGCGTGCCAGTGAAGTGTCTTGGCCCAAAATACGACTGTTTATTCCTTTCCATAGACACTGCCTGACCTGCTCAGTTCCTTCAGCATTTTGTAAGTGTTACTCTGCATTTTCAGCATCTTTTGTGTTCGTAGTTTGTGTGAGATTGGCATAACTAGCTGCCTGATAGTCAGCGTAGAACAGTTGAGCAGAACAGCCTACTTCCATCCACAGTCTCCTGTGTCTGCACACACTAGATATCTGAAATTGAAGGGAAAACCTAGCAGTCAGGCAGCATCTGTGGAAAGAGAAAGTGGTTTAAGAGTCACATCTGAAAGTCTTTCTCAAAACTGGAAAATAGGAAGATACTAGTTTGTTTCATTTGGAGAGAAGGGGAGGGAGGATGTGTGGAACAGAGGAAATGCCTTAATAGGATGATTAAAATGGATTCATGGTGACAGGGTTCAATTTCCTTCATAAGATACTGTATACGAGCAGAATTAGGCCACTTGGTGATCGGTCTGCTCCACCGTTCAATCATGCTTGATTTATTTTTTCAACACCATTCTACCGCCTTCTCCCTGTAACCATTAACGCCTTTACCGGTCAAGATCCTATTATTTTCCACCTTAAATACAGCCATTACGTGGCCTCAGCCCCCTCTAGCAACAAAGATAAGTGGAAGGACAGGTAGCATTGCTGTTTCCGTAACAGTTTTGTTTTGCCCAGTCGGGGTTGTTAGCCAGAGCTGAACCCCCGAACCTGGGGGAGCGGTGGACCACTCTTAGTCTGCTCTCTACCCTTTGACCTGTTTGGCATGAGTGACCCTACCAAGAGCCAGAGCATAAAGCCCTGACTCCAGCCAACATGGCTCTCCAGGTCATTGATGCTTGCAAGCCTCCAAACCGTGACAAGGTTGTGGTCCTCTTGGAAGATTAGAGTTAATGCTCACTGCTAAATCATCGCTGCTGCTCTGCTTTAGGGTCAAACCTCCTCTACATTTCCTGACAAGAGCGGCCAGACTGGTTCAAGCCGACGGGAAGGTGACAGTAACTCAACTAACCACACGTTACAGCAGTGGTGTGCAGAAGAGCGTCTCTGAATGCACGGCACGTTGAACTTTGAAGTGGATGGGCTACAGCAGCAAAAGACCACACTGGGCTCCACTCCTGTACCTAATTCAGTGACCACTAGACATATGCCATCTGCAACACTTTGTTCGCTCTACAACACCTTTTAATTAATCCTCTATACTTGGATTTCTTTCTCTCTCTCTTCCTCTCGTTGGTGGCGGAGTGTTTGTTGCCGATTCTCAATCGGATAACTCCGGGAAAAAAAGTGATGCGGCAGATTTTAAAATCACAGTCAGTGAACTTTGATTTTTTTTCTCTTGTTAGACTTCCCTCTCGCTGGTGATACCTCTCTGCCCCTTTATTAGGGGGAGAGAGAGAGAGCCTGCAGTATGTTAAACTCGCTAACAACAGGAATTCTGCAGATGCTGGAAATTCAAGCAACACACACCAAAGTTGCTGGTGAACGCAGCAGGCCAGGCAGCATCTCTAGGAAGAGGTGCAGTCGACGTTTCAGGCCGAGACCCGTCGTCAGGACTAACTCGGCCCGAAACGTCAACTGCACCTCTTCCTAGAGATGCTGCCTGGCCTGCTGCGTTCACCAGCAACTTTGATGTGTGTTGCGTGTAGTATGTTGAACTGTCGGGTGAACGATTAGCTTTTGATGTACTGCAGATCATGGTCTTTATTGGGGGCTTTGCTATTGCTTGCTTGGTGGGTGTTGAGTGCTGAAGTGGGGGAGGGTCAATGCTTTGCTGCTGCTTGTGCGTGGGAGGGGGAATAGAGGGGGCTTTGGGATTCTAGCGTTTTTGCCAGTACCCTTCTGCTTTTGTGGATGTCCGTGAAGAGCAAGTATTTCAGGTTGTATATTATATACATTCTCTGATATTAAATGCAAAAGTTGAACAAATGAACGATTGAATGAATCTCACTTTCTTCTCCCCACATTCCCATCAGTTGCTACCAACAGACCGTTTTGGAACATGGGAGAAAAGCAGAGCAAAACAGACAATCAGTGGGTTGCTCAGCCAGATAGATTTAATGCAAATCTCCTTACCACCCTTGCACTGATCCCTAATGCAAATGCAAACAACTTTGCTTCTCTAGTTAAATTTTTATCTCCTCCGACTGAAGCAACAGTTCTAAAGGCAAGCAGAAAATTTAATTAAATGTGCTTCATGCACAATTGGCCCCAACTCAAGGGCCGTGCCAGTTTTAATTACAAAGTTAAGTTTAAGAGGATTCCCTGCAGCGATAATAAAAAAAAAGTCTTTTCGGTCATTCTGGACATCTGGATGAAAAAGGGAAGATTGCTTTATAAACCATCTGTCTTCCTGTCTCAATAAAGAACTTAATCTGGTTGTAATAAATTTTGCTCTTTCACCTAAGCCATGTTGGGAAAATTTGCTTCAAAAATTCCTTCTAAGATAAAGCCATAAATTTATATTTATTTGTATTAAATTCCATTTATTTCTATATATCTTTCAAGATCTTGGTTTTGCTGGCATGTCCAACAATTACTACTCATCCTGAATTGTCCTTAAGAAAATTATGGTGAGTTGCTTTCTTGAATCAGAGCAGTCTTTTCGATGCAAGTGCTGCTGAGGAGAGGGTTTCGATATCTAAACTCAGTGATGATAAAGGAATGGCAATATATTTACATGTCAAGAAGTCTTGTGACTCAAAGGTCATAGTTCCAAGACATACTATTGGATAAATCTAGGCATTCCATAGATGGTATACACCCTAGCAACTGTGCATCAATTGTAGGAGCAATGAATATTTAGAGTCATTGATGGTGTTAGCTATGTTGTCCTGGATGGTTTCACACTTCTTAATTGCTTTTGGAGATGCACTCATCCAGGTGAAGGAACTATTAAAGATTAGATTAGATTAGATTCAACTTCATTGTCATTGTGCTGAGTACTGATACAAAGCCAATGAAATGCACTTAGCATCTGACCAGAAATGCAAAGAATAGTGTTATTTACAAAATAACTGTGAATAAAAGAAGTGCTACAGCACACGAATATAAAAGTACTGAGACAGTACAATATAGATGCAATACTGCTTAGTGCTGTGATGAGAGGTTCAGCAGGGTCACAGCCTCAGGGAAGAAGCTCTTCCTGTGCCTGCTGGTGCGGGAGCAGATGCTCCTGTAGCATCTACCGGATGGGAGGAGAGTAAAAAGTCCATGGTTAGGGAGAGATGCATCCCTGATAATGCTTTTCGCCCTGCCCAGGCAGCGTTTATGGTATATGTTCTCAACGGTGGGCAGTTGGGTGCCAATAATCCGCTGGGCAGTTTTCACCACATGCTGGAGTGCTTTGCGGTCTGATGCAGGACAATTGCCATACCACACTGAGATGCAGTTGGTATGGTTTAATGGTTCAATTTAACATCTGAGAATGTATACAGTATACAACCTGAAATTCTTACTCTTCACAGACATCCACAAAACTGAAGAAAAACCCCAGAGAATGAATGACAGGATAATTTTGGAACCCCAAAGCCTCCCCCTGAAACACAAGCAGCAGCAAAGCGTCAATCCTCTGCCCACCTGCCTCAGCAAACGTATCAGCCCCCATCCCACCCCAGCATGCAAGCAATAGCAAAGCCCCCAAAAAGACCATGATCTGGATTGGGTGCTGTGTAACGAACCTGAGGTGATTAGGGAGCTGGAGATAAAGAAACCCCTTGGAAGTAGTGATCATAATATGATTGAGTTCAGTTTCAAATTTGACAAGGAGAAGCTGGTATCAGGTGTATCGATATTTCAGTGGAACAGGGGAAATTACAGTTGTATGAGAGAGGAACTGGCCCAAGTCGACTGGAAAAGTAAGCTAAATGGAGGGATGGCAGAGCAGAATTGGATGAAATTCCTACAAGAAATAAGGAAGATGCAGGAAAAATATATTCCAAGAAAAAAGAAAATCATGAATGGAAAAATGGCACAAATGTGGCTAACGAGAGAGGTTAAGGCAAAAATAAAAGCAAAAGAAACGGCGTACAAGGAAGCAAAATTTAGTGAGAAAAATGAGGACTGGAAGACTTTTAAAAACTTACAGAAGGAAACTAAAAAAGTCATTAGGAAAGAAAAGATGAATTATGAAAGGAAGTTGGCAATTAACATAAAAAAGGGTACTAAGAGTTTTTTTAAATATATGAAGAGTAAAAGAGTGACAAGGGTAGATACGGGACCGATTGAAAATGATGCTGGAGAAATTATAATGGATAACAAAGAGATGGCGGAGGAACTGAATGAGTATTTTGCATCAGTCTTCACAATGGAAGACATGAGCAATATACCTGATAGCCAGAGGTTTCAGGGAATAGAATTGGGTGCAGTCAAGATTACTAGACAGAAAGTGCTTGGGAAGCTAAGTGGACTAAGAATAGATAAGTCTCCCGGTCCGGATGAGGTGCACCCAAGGGTTCTGAAGGAGGTGGCTTTGGAGATTGTGGAAGCATTGAAAATGATCTTCCAGGAATCAATAGACTCTGGCATGGTTCCGGAGGACTGGAAGGTCGCAAATGTAGTTCCGCTATTTAAGAAAAGAAGGAGGCAGCAAAAAGAAAATTACAGACCTATTAGTCTGACATCAGTAGTTGGAAAGATATTGGAGTCAATCCTCAAGGATGAGGTTATGAAATACCTCAAGGTGCATGACAAGATAGGCCGAAGCCAGCATGGTTTCATGAAAGGAAGATCCTGTCTCACCAACCTATTGGAATTTTTTTTAGGTAATCTCGAATAAGATTGACAAGGGAGAGGCTGTGGATGTTGTGTATTTGGATTTTCAAAAGGCCTTCGATAAGGTACCGTATATGAGGCTGCTTAATAAGATGAGAGTCCATGGAATTATAGGAAAGATATTGAAATGGGTGGAGCATTGGCTGATAGGCGGAAAGCAAAGGGTGGGAATAAAGGGATCCTATTCTGATTGGTTGCTGGTTACTAGTGGTGTTCCTCAGGGGTCCGTGTTGGGGCCGCTTCTTTTTACGATGTATATCGATGATTTGGATTATGGATTAAATGGTTTTGTGGCTAAGTTTGCAGATGACACCAAGA
Organism: Mobula hypostoma; assembly: GCF_963921235.1. Lineage (NCBI taxonomy): Eukaryota > Metazoa > Chordata > Chondrichthyes > Myliobatiformes > Myliobatidae > Mobula > Mobula hypostoma. The sequence goes on along the minus strand of NC_086104.1, from coordinate 145,326,956 downwards.
TAGGTGGAGGAGCAGGAATTGTTGAAGAAATGGAAAGGTTGCAGAGACACTTAGTTGGTTTAGGAGAGTGGGCAAAGAAATGGCAGATGAGATACAACATTGACAAATGTACGGTTGTACATTTCGGAAGAAGAAATAATCGGGCAGATTATTATTTAGATGGGGAGAAAATTCAAAAATCGGAAGTGCAAAGGGACTAGGGGTCCTCGTGCAGGATACCCTAAAGGTTAACCACCAAGTTGGATCGGTGGTAAGGAAACCAAATGCTATGTTGGCATTCATTTCAAGAGGAATAGTGTATAAGAGTAAGGAGGTGTTGATGAGGCCCTATGGGGCATTAGTGAGACCTCATTTGGAATACCGTGTGCAGTTTTGGGCCCCCTATCTTAGAAAGGATGTACTGATGTTGGAGAGAGTTCAGAGAAGATTTACGAGGATGATTCCTGGAATGCAGGGCTAACATATGAGGAGCGTTTGTAGGCTCTTGGATTGTATTCATTAGAGTATAGAAGAATGAGAGGGGATCTCATAAAAACGTTTCGAATGTTGAAAGGGTTGGACAGAGTAGATGTGGAAAGGTCGTTTCCCTTTGTGGGTGACTCCAGGACAAGAGGCCATAGTCTTAGAATTAGAGGGTACCCAGTTAAAACAGAGATAAGGAGAAATTTTTTTAGCCAGAGGGTCGTGGATTTGTGGAATTCGTTGCCACATACAGCTGTGGAGGCCCGATCATTGAGAGTGTTTGAGGAGGAGATTGACAGGTATCTAATTAGTCAGGGTATCAAGGGATATGGGGAAAAAGCCGGAAATTGGAACTAGATGGGTGAATAGTTTAGCTCATGAGGGAGCTGCGGAGCAGACTCGATGGGCCGAATGGCCTACTTCTGCTCCTTTGTCTTGTGATCTTGTGTGATCTTGTGATCTAGAGTCCATCAAAAACCAATATTCAAAAATCAAAAACCATCAGTTCAATATGCCACAGGCTCTCTCTATCTCTCAATAACGAGGGAGGGACAGGTATCACTCCTGCCACAGCTCGCTGTTTCGATGTTACAGTCTGCAGCGTTGCTTATTTCGACAGCAACGTACACTGCTGTCTCGGCCTTCTGATCTCCCGTGATGCTTCTGTCCTGATTTGGTGGTGGAAAGGCTTTAAGGCTTTGCAAAGTGAATAGCTCATCTCAGAATACCCAGCCTTTCTCTACTCCCGAACTATTTGCCTGGTCCAACTCAAATTTCTGATCAATAACTACCTTCCAGCTACACTGAGGAACATTACAGTGGGAGGGGGGTCTATTCAAAGAATTGTGCCTTGGCTAAGTGTTTGAAGGAGCTGATCAAATAAACCCACTCCTGGTGCTCTTCTCCATCGCCCTGCACTTCCCTGCTCTGCAGCTAAGGTGGATATTGTCTCAGTCTGTACAATCTTTGCTGGGAATACATAATTGTAGGATTAATCTTACTTTAATTCTCCAAAGATCATCACCTTGTCGTGGCGGAGAGGCTTGTGAGTTTCTGAGATCCTGGGAGTGATTAGCTCCTGGTAGAGTCTCTATGTCGGTAAGGTCTAGGGGGAGGTTCCAGATAAAGAGCGATCCAACCAAGACCCCAAAGGTGGAGCTGGTACAAGAGGATGATACATCGCAAAGGCAGCAAAGGTGGAGAAATGCTGCAGCAGTGAAGAGTTCCCAGTCATCTTGGATGCCAAACCACTCGACACTTACCTTGATCTATTAAGGTCTATGTGGTGGCTGCCCATGCATCAGCCTCCACACATTAAAGAATGTCATGCACGGGCGTTCTCCATCAAGGGAATCCACCTTTACATCCTGGCGTATGTCCCATGGTGACCCAAGGAGCTACTAGTTGACAATTCCTTAGGAGAAAATCGCACTCAACTCGCGCCATTGCACTACTAATCATTTTAATTCTTGCTGCATTTAATCCAGACTGTTTAATGAAACATGAAGATAGGCCTTTAAATGTTATTTTTTTAAAGCTGCAGATGCTGCAACTCTGAACTAAAAGCAGAAGATGTTAGAAACACTCGGCAGGTCAGGCAGCACCTGTGGAGAGAGAAACAGAGTTAACGTTTCGGGTTGAAACAATACTCTGGCTTGAATTGGGTTGTTTAATGAATTAGAAAGAAATTGACTTTATTACGATACAGAAGGAAGCTATTTGGCCCATCAGATCTCTGTCAGTTCTTGAACATTTGTAACATTCTCCCTATTCTCTCTCAAATGCCCTACCAATTCCCTTGGATGCTGTTTCTGTCTCTTACCTACATTGGGAGTAACTAATAGCAGCCGGTTAACTGAACAGCCCATCTTTAGGTCATAGTAAGAATCTGGAGCAGCTGGAAAAGACCCATAAGGTAGAGAAACAAGAGACCTTAGATGCTGGAACCTGAAGAAACAAAAGATCTGCTGGAGAACTCAGCTGGCCAAGCAGCAGCTTTTGTGGGGGGGGAGGTGGTTGAGGGAGGGATTGTCAACATTTTGGGCTGAAAAGCTGCATCACGTCTCATAAGATCTAGGGAGAACATGCAAGCTCCCGACTATTACCACCTGAGGTCAAATCAAACCCGGCTGTCAGGCAACTAAATGCTGAACTCCTGTGCTGACAAGAGTAGGGCAACCTTCAGGAACAACACTTCATTACCGTACATGGACTGTGCATCAATAGCCTCATGAATAGTGATGGATGAAGTTGTAACCTATATGTAGCCTTAGAAAACCTGATCAAGGTCTGTAAAGTGCTCTATACTCTGTTTCCTGCATGTATATATGAACTAGGAACATGCGGAGCATTAATTTAATCACATTAAATTAAAATGGTAATGTGATAACCGTTGTTGGCAGAACCTCCAATGGTGATGAGTGGGCGTACAGGAGCGAGATATACCAGCTAGTTGAGTGGTGTCACAGCAACAACCTTACACTCAACATCAGTAAAAGCAAAGAGCTGATTGTGGACTTCAGGAAGGGGTAAGATGAGGGAGCACGAACCAATTCTCACAGAGGAAGCAGAAGTGGAGAGAGTGAGCAGTTTCAAGTTCCTGGATATTAATATCTCTGAGGACCTAACCTGGTCCCAGCATATCAATGCAGCTAAAATGAAGCCGGCTATATTTCATTAGGAGTTTGAGGAGATTTGGAATGTCACCTAATACACTCAAAAATTTCTACAGATGTTCCAGGGATTGTCATGTATTGCATTATATTATAAAGGAAGTACTCCGTTCTCCCTTTTCACCTGTGACTGCGTTCGTGTACATGGTTCTAACTCCATAATCAAGTTCGCAGGTGGTTGGTCTGATCGGAGGCGATGACGAGATGGCCTACAGGGAAGAGGTCCAGCACCTGGCGCATGGTGTGCTGACAACAACCTGGCCCTTAACACCCAGAAGACCAAGGAGATCATTGTGGACTTTAGGCATGCCAGGAGTCACACTCTCGTCCCCATCTACATCAACGGAACTGTAGTTGAGCGTGTATCAAGCTTCAAATTCCTTGGTGTCCACATTTCCGAGGATCTCACCTGGTCCCTGAACTCCTCCATCCTGGTCAAAAATGCGCAACAGTGCCTTTATTTCCTGTGGAGCATCAAGAGAGCTCACCTCTGTCCCAGGATACTGACGGACTTTTACCGCTGTACCATTGAGAGCATACTCACCAACTGCATCTCAGTGTGGTATGGCAATTGTCCCGTATCGGACTGCAAAGCACTCCAGCGTGTGGTCAAAAACTGCCCAGCGGATTATCGGCACCCAATTGCCCACCAATGAGAACATCTACCATAAACGCTGCCTGGGCAGGGCGAAAGGCATTATCAGGGATGCATCTCACCCTAACCATGGACTTTTTACTCTCCTCCCATCCGGTAGGTGCTACAGGAGCCTCCGCTCCAGCACCAGCAGGCACAGGAAGAGCTTCTTCCCTGAGGCTGTGACACTGCTGAATCTTACATCACAGCACTAAGCAGTATTGCATCCGCATTGTACTGTTTCAGTACTTTTATATTTGTGTGCTGTAGCACTTTTTTTATTCGCACTTATTTTGCAAATAACACTATTCTTTGCATTTCTGGTCAGATGCTAAATGCGTTTCATTTGCTTCGTATCTGTACTCGGCACAACGACAAGTATGCCGAGTTTGTAGAGTGCCTACGGGATGCATTTTTGGAGCAGCTTGTACGAGAGCCGACCAGGGATAAGGCTATTCTGGATTTAGTGTTGTGCAATGAACAGGATTTGAGAAGTGATCTTGAAGTAAAGGAGCCATTAGGAGGTAGTGACCATAATATGATAAGTTTTTATCTGCAAGTTGAGAGGGATAAGGGCAGATCAGAAGTGTCAGTATTGCAGTTGAACAAAGGAGACTATGGAGCCATGAGGGAGGAGCTGGCCAAAGTTGACTGGTCGGATATCCTAGCAGAAAAGGCAGTGGAACAGCAATGGCAGGTATTCTTGGGAATAATGCACAAGGTGCAAAATCAGTTCATCCCCCGGAGAAGGAAGGATTCAAAGGGGGGAAAGTGGCCACAGTGGTTGACAAGGGAAGTCAGAGATAGCATAGCATTAAAAAAGAAGTATAACAGAGCTAAGGTGAGTGGGAAGACGGATGATTGGGAAATTTTTAAGGAGCAACAGAACTTAACTAAAAAGGCAATACGGGGAGAAAAAAATGAGGTGTGAACACAAGCTAGCTAGGAATATAAAGGAGGATAGCAAAGGTTTTTTTAGGTATGTGAAGAGAAGGAAGATAGTTAAGAACAATGTTGGACCCTGGAAGAATGAATTGGGAGAAATTGTTATGGGAAACAGAGAAATGGCAGACAAATTTAATAAGTACTTTGGATCTGTTTTCACTAGGGAAGACACAAGCAATCTCCCAGATGTATGGATGGGCCAAGGACATAGGGTAACAGAGGAACTGAAACAGATTGACATTAGGAAGGAAACGGTGATGAGTAGACTGATGGGACTGAAGGCTAACAAATCCCCAGGTCCAGATGGTCTGCATCCTAGGGTACTAAAGGAGGTGGCTCTGGAAATTGTGGATGCATTGGTGATCATTTTCCAATGTTCCTTAGATTCAGGATCAGTTCCTGAGGATTGACGAATGGCTAATGTTATCCCACTTTTTAAGAAAGGAGGGAGGGAGAAAACAGAGAACTATCTCCCTGTTAGCCTAACATCAGTAGTGGGGAAGATGCTAGAGTCCACTATTAAAGATGAAATAGCGACATATCTTGATAGCAGTGATAGGATTGGGCCGAGCCAGCATGGATTTACCGAGGGCAAATCATGCTTGACTAATCTTTTGGAGTTTTTTGAGGATGTAACCAGGAAGATAGACACGGGAGATCCAGTGGATGTGGTGTACCTTGACTTTCAGAAGGCATTCGATAAGGTACCACATAGGAGATTGGTGGGTAATATCAGAGCTCATGGCATTGGGAGGAGGATATTGACATGGATAGAAAACTGGTTGGCAGATAGAAAGCAAAGGGTAGCAGTGAATGGGTGTTTCTCGGAATGGCAGGTGGTGACTAGTGGGGTGCCACAGGGTTCAGTATTGGGACCACAGCTGTTTACGATTTACGTCAACGATTTAGAGGAAGGCATTGTGAATAACATCAGCAAGTTTGCTGATGATACTAAGCTGGGTGGCAGTGTGACGTGATGAGGATGTTAGGAGAATTCAAGGTGACTTGGATAGGCTGGGTGAGTGGGCAGAAACTTGGCAGATGGCGTTTAATGTGAATAAGTGTGAGGTTATTCACTTTGGGAGCAAGAACAGGAAGGCAGATTATTATCTGAACGGTGTGGAGTTAGGTAAGGGAGAAATACAAAGAGATCTAGGAGTACTTGTTCATCAGTCTCTGAAGGTGAATGAGCAAGTGCAGCAGGCAGTGAAGAAGGCTAATGGAATGTTGGCCTTTATTACAAAGGGAATGGAGTACAAGAGCAAGGAAATCCTTTTGCATTTGTACAGGGCCCTGGTGAGACCACACCTGGAGTATTGTGTGCAGTTTTGGTCTCCAGGGTTAAGGAAGGACATCCTGGCTGTGGAGGAGGTGCAGCGTAGGTTCACTAGGTAAATTCCTGGGATGTCCAGACTGTCTTACACAGAGAGGTTAGAGAGACTGGGCTTGTACACGCTGGAATTAAGGAGATTGAGGGGGGATCTGATTGAGACATATAAGATTATTAAGGGATTGGACAAGATAGAGGCAGGAAATATGTTCCAGATGCTGGGAGAGTCCAGTACCAGAGGGCATGGTTTAAGAATAAGGGGTAGGTCATTTAGGACAGCGTTGAGGAGGAACTTCTTCTCCCAGAGAGTTGTGGAGGTGTGGAATGCGCTGCCTCAGAAGGCAGCGGAGGCCAGTTCTCTGGATGCTTTCAAGAAGGAGCTAGATAGGTATCTTATGGATAGGGGAATCAAGGGTTATGGGGACAAGGCAGGAACCGGGTATTGATAGTAGATGTTCAGCCATGATCTCAGATTGGCGGTGCAGGCTCGAAGGGCTGAATGGTCTACTTCTGCGCCTATTGTCTATTGTCTATTGTCTATTGACAATAAAGTTGAATCTAATCTAATCTAATCTATATTGCTGCCACAAAGTTAACAAGTTTCACAAGATATGCAAGTGATATTAAACCTGATTCAGATTAATTTGTACTGACAAATTAATTATTGTGCATTGACTGATGCACAATACAAAATGGGAGAGCTTGTGATTCAGGTGTCTACATTCCAATATATGATATGGACAGGGTTGAAGGGGGCTTTCCTATGCAGAAAGAAATCAAAAAACACAGGATAAGATATCAATATCCCTTACGCCAATGGGTTGTGAACATTTGCTCGAGACTGCCTTGATGATGGGAGCGGCAGAGGGTTGACATACAGGGGTTTTCAAGTGGGCACCCTCCTTCCTCGATGTTTCATCAATTAGCCCACTACATCTCTGGAGGGCTCAACGATGGTGCCTCAGAGTCAACCCGCACCCCCCCCCCAACTGTTGTGTCTTCCCATTCTCTTGATGCTACCTTGGAGCCCAGGAGAGGTCTTTTTGCTTCATCCAAGGTCATTGCCTGCTTCTTTCTTTCTGCCACCTCTGATGTGGCTCTGATGGTTTACCATAGAGTCTGACCATGGATCCCTAGCTCCTTCAGCAATCTGATGGTGGATGTGGCTATAAATCCCCTACAATCCACTTCTACAGGACAAACTTTGGTTTTCCAGCAGTTAAAGGAGGGGAGGAGAAGATGGCGGCGTGACGCAGCGCGCGTGGCCACTCCGAAATGGTATCGTATATGTTAAGTAGGTACCATGCACAAACAACAGGAATTCTGCAGATGCTGGAAATTCAAGCAACACACATCAAAGTTGCTGGTGAACGCAGCAGGCCAGGCAGCATCTGTAGGAAGAGGTGCAGTCGACGTTTCAGGCCGAGACCCTTCGTCAGGACTAACGTGACGAAGGACGCCAGATTAAAGAGCTTACAGGTGCACAGTCAGTGGAGTACTATGGTTTCGTGGTTGGAGCGAGAGGTCTCTGGACAAAGGAAAATGAAAGGCTGCTGAATTTGATCAGCTCGAAGGGTTCCAAGATGGTTGCGAGAAACATTTGCAGCTTAACGATCCGGCTGACAATTGATATCTTACAAACATTCATGGACGGTTAGAGGAAAGGAGCAACAGTCGGGTAAGAATTATATTGTGACTAATCTGACCCTTCGTCAGGACTAACCGTGCACAATCCTGATTTGATGGGAACAGACGAGAGAAGCACGGAGGAACATCTGGAGTAACTTCTGAAATGCCTGCTTTGCTGCCGCTGCTACTGTGCGATCGAGAATCTCCGGAGGGGAAGGCCCCAAATCCTCGGCTTTGCCTATTGCCTGTTGCCGGGGCTGGGGTCAAAGCACTCAGCAGAGATGGTGCTCGGTGCTCGGTGTCAGAGGGCTGGTCAGAGGCTCGAAGTTTTCGGACAGACTCAAGAGTCAGTTGTGGTCGGGTGCTTCCATGTGCTGCATCAGCAAGTTTGCAGCGCTGGAAGTTCATGGCAGGGAGAGTTTCTCCCTTCTACCGTCTGCGTGAGATGATGGGACTTTCGAGAAACTTTGAGACTTTTTTTACCGTGCCCATGGTCTGTTCTTTATCAAATTACGGTATTGCTTTACACTGTTGTAACTATATGTTATAAGTATGTGTTTTTTGTCAGTTTTTTTAGTCTTGGTTTGTCTTGTGTTTCTATGATATCATACTGGAGGAACACTGTATCATTTCTTAACGCATGCATTACTAAATGACAATAAAAGAGGGCTGTGTGTCCTCATAATCTAATCTAAATATGCATAGCATAGCCTCTTGTGCTCATATGATTCAGCCAGTGATTCCACCCACAGGACTGTGAGTTCCACGATGTAGACAATCTTTAATGATTTGGACCAGGGGATTAAGGTTGGTGTAGAATTTCTGGTGGAAAAGTGAGTTGTTTATTGACACCCACCAGCATTTTCCAGTCACGGGCCATGTTCTTCTGTCCTGGTTCTGGCTTAGGAGGGAGATTAGATGGTCTTTTCCCTCCCTCCCAGACGAATGCTGCTGATGTCAAAGCATTTGTCATTCTAGAGGGCAAGGAGATGGTTGCTATTCTCTTGGTTCCATTTGCCGCTACCCGACTCTTCAGGACCTGTTGTGATGCCAAGTGTATCTGCCTTGCGTGAGGCCGGTTTTGCAGCTTGCCAGGATATGTCTGAGGGTTTCCGGAATCGGGCACAGGGCACATGTTGGGTCTTCACCAAACCACTGGTGGAGGTTTTTTTGTGAGGGAAGCACATCATATGTAGCTCTGATGAGAAAGCTAAGTCCGATTGCTTCCATCTCCCATATGTCCTTCCAGCTGATTTTTCGCCTCTCAGTGTTTTCCCACCACATCCATTGCCCCTGCTTAGCCAGCGTGACGGCTTTTGCACTTCTGTCTGACTCTTCTTGTGGCCGCACTTCCTTGACAACCATCTTCTTTCAGTCAGGGATTGTGACCATATGCGAGGTGGGTCCACTTGCTGCCAGGCCAAAGCCGCCCCTGCCCTGTTGGACTTGCCCCATAATATCTCTATGCCCAGGGGCTGCTGTTGCTTGCTGCATCGCATCCAGTTTCCACCCAGCTGATGAGGCCCATGCAGCCTTACGGTCTTGTCATGAGAGTCTTTGAGTGTCATCTCTAGATGCACCTTAGAACACTTGAATTCCTCTTTAAGGCCAGTGGAAGGTAGTTCAAGGACTCCTTTACCATAGAGACTGATGTTACTGATACGCCTTGGGGCACTGAGCCACTTCGATGGGCTGGTTCGCTTGAGCTTCTTCACGATTGTTAGTGAGACCTCATAGACCACATCACCTAGGGTAGGAGTCCAAATTGTAAGCACCAGAGCTTCAGTGTTCCAGGCAGCATGGTCTTGTCGATGTTATCCAGGCCACTGGCAATGTGTTGGCAACGTGCTGTACCTGCTCTTTGTCTGTCAGGCTGGCATTGTACCATCTATCCAAGCTTTTGACAGACTATTCAGATGCTGTTGAAATTGGGTCATCGCCAATGAAGAACTTTATGTCTATCAGCCTTCCCTTCACTATGGAGATGCTTTGTGACTTGCTGGCTTTGATTTTCATTCTAGCCCACTTAACGTTTTCCTGCAGCTTTCCAAGTAGTCGCTTTGGTGCATGCTTCAGTAGTGGTGAGTATTGTTATATTGTCCTAAAAGGGGAAAGACAAAGTCTAGCAGTTGTTCTTTCACTGCCTACCATCCACCTTGAAGCCCTGATAATGGACTCCATGGCCATTGTGAAGGCCAGGGGTGATAGAGAGTAACCTGCCATTATAACTACTTCCAGCCTCTGCCATGTTGTAGTAAAATCTGCTGTTGTGAAGCACAATTACAGGTCTTGAAAGTACAACTTCACCAGCGTTGTGATGGGCGCTGGTATCTGGAAGAAGTCAAATGCTTCCCAGAGGAGTGCATGGGGAATTGAGCCAAGTGCATTGGTGAGGTCCAGGAAGATCATATAGAGATTTCTTTGCTTCTTAGCATGCTTGGGTCTGGTGCCACATCATGCTTGTGTGTTCCAAACACCAGGGGAACCCTGGAACTCCTGCTTTCTGTACGTATGTATCAATATACTTGTTTCACTCCAGGTAGCTGGCCAGCCTCTGTGCTATTACAGTGAAGAAGATTTTCCCCTCAACGTTCAGAAGGTGGATTGGTCGAAACTGATAGGTGTTTCTGCATCCTTTTCTTTTGGAATCGGGGCACCACCAGCCCTTCGCTATGCTTTGGGTATTATTCGCCTCTGCCACACTTCCCTCATGAGCCTCCAGGGAAACAGCAAGACGTTCAGTGCACTCTTATAAAGCCTATATGGTACTCCACTAGGCCTGAGAGCAGATGCTGCTCTTGCCCAACGGGCAGCCTTCTCCACTTCTCTCCGTTTTGGGGGGGGGTCAGAATCCAAGTGGCGGGTGGGGGGCTGAATTGGTGGGATGTTGGATGGAATGATCACATGTTCCTTCCTTTTCAAGTCAGTGTAAATGTTTTTCCAGGTGCCTTTCCCATGCCTGCTTTGAGGCTTTCAAAGTTCCACTTTTTCCCAGTGTAGACAGACCTTTAATGAACTTTAAAGGGTCTTTGTAGAACTGTGTCCTTGTTTGTTCTTTCTTTCTGCGCAGCTTCCTTGGATTCTCAGCTCTTCGCAACTTTGTCAGCAATAATTGACATTTACAGCAAAAAGAACAAGATTAATGAAGTGGAAAAAAGCAAAAAAGCAGAAATAAATATCAGATAAAAGCGAGATCACTGATATTACTTTGATAATTAATAGTATTCGATTGAAGAAAAGGTAGGAAATCTGTTTCAAATTTCTATTATACGTATATGAGGCCAAAATCTCAACCCAACCACCAGTTTCTTACCTTTAGCTCAAGAGACTTTCTAGAGCAGGGGTTCAAATGTACATTCATGACCGTTGTGTTTGGTTGCCGTGGCTACTAGCCTTATATTCTTGTGATTGAGAACCTTTCTTCATTGCTGTTAATTAATATGAAGTTCCAGTCGATCCTTTTGTGCATTTCCAAACCTGGCTGTGGCCAAGAATACAGAATAACATGCATTAAATCAGTTTGCAAAGCCAGACTACATGAGGTTGGATTTTCATTTATGCTTTAATGAAGACTCTGAAAACCAAAGGCCCTCGGTACGGAAGAGGATAGATGGTGAAAAACATGTCGAACGTGTGATATTTGATAATATTAAACCTGCCCTTTAAAAATCCTTAAAAATGGAGTCATTAATTCATACAGTATGCAAGGAGGCCCTTCGGGCCATCAAGTCTTACATTAATGCATTTTTACAAATAAGAACGTAAGATATAGACCGGTATAGCACAGGAACAAACACTTCCACCTGTGCTACACTGGTCTATATCCTACGTTGTTATTTTTACATTCAGTGGACCATACCAAAGGTCTCTACAAAGGATCATGAGAATGGCTGTGGTGATCATAAGGGTCTCCTTACCATCCATCAGGGACATTTATCAGCAGCGATGTACACGCAGGGCCTTTAGTGTTATCAAGGGTCCCACCCATCCATCTAGCATCCTCTTTGACTTTCTACCAACAGGCAGGAGATTCCGATGCATGAAGACAAGAATGGCCAGGGTGGGAAACAGCTTCTTCCCTCAAGCCATTAGGCTTCTGAACTCCCTGTCACATTGCATGCGAAGTGACACTTGATAATTTGTACTGTATGTACAATTTACATGCTTTCCTTTGTTTATCTAGGAGTAATTCATTTATAGATTTAATTCCTACTTTCTTAAGTTATTGTGCATTTCGTATACTACTGTGCTTTACACCCTGGTCCAGAAACATTGTCTTGTTTGGTGGTATACATATATATATATATGTATAGTTAAATGACAATCACTTGACTTGACTTGATTTTCCTCCATTCCTTGCATATCCTTGTGCTTATTCTCCAATTGTATCTGCTTCCACCAACTTCCCTGGTAGCATGTTTCAGGCTCCTTCACTCTCTGAGTAAAAACTTGCAATATATACAGTATGCCCTTTAAATTTTCTCCCTCTCAACTTAAAGCTGTTTCCTTAAGAACAGAAGATACACAGTAGGAGCATAATTATGCCATTTCACTCATCAGGTCTGATCCACCATTCAATGTTGGCTGCTCCTTTTCTCTCCTCCTCAGCCCCAGTCCCTGGCTTTCTCACCATAACCATTGATACCATGGGCAAACAAGAACCTATGAATTTCTGCCTTAAATATATCTAATGACCTGGCCTCCACAGCTGCCTGTGGTAACAAATTCCACAAATTCACCACCTTCTGGCTAAATAAATTTCTCCACATCTCTGTTTCAAATGGATGCCCCTCTATCTTGAGGCTGTTCCCTCTTGTCCTAGACCGCCCCGCCATGGGAAACTTCCTTTCCACATCTACTCTGTTTATGCCTTTCAATATTCAAAAGGTTTCAATGAGATCCTCCTTCATCCTTCTAAATTCCAGCAAGTACTGACCCAGAGCTATCAAATATTTCTTGTATGAAAACACTTTAATTCTCAAAATCTTCCTTGTGAACCTCCTCTGAACCCTCTCTAGTGTCAGCACATCTTTTCTTCGATAAGGAGCCCAAAACTATTCACAATACTCAAGATGAGGCCTCTCCAGTGCCTTATAAAGCCTCAGCAACACATCCTCGCTCTTGTATTTTCGACCTCTTGAATGTCTACTGTGGCAAATGGAAATTCTCTGCACTTTTCCATCACCTCTCCCCAGAACCTATCACTGATCTACAGACTGGAAGCGATTTACAGTTTCCAGTGAATCAACCAACTTACACGTCCTTCCGTTCCGAATGACATCGTGTATATAACTAGGGGCCATGCACAATCCGGATTTGATGGAGACAGCCATGAGAAGAGCAGAGGAACATCTGGAGAAACTTCTGAAATGCCTGCTTTCCTGCCGCTGCTACTGTGCAATCGAGAATCTCCAGAGATGAAGACCCCAAATCCTCGGCTTTGCCTATTGCCTGTTGCCGGGGCCAGGGTCAAAGCGCTCGGCAGAGATGGTGCTCGGTGCTCGGTGTCGAATAGATGGTCAGAGGCTCAGAGTTTTTCGGACAGACTCAGAGTCGGACTGTGGTTGGATGCTTCCAGGATGCTGCATCGGCGAGTTGGCGGCGCTGGACGTTTACCGTCTACGTGAGATGATGGGACTTACGAAAGACTTTGAGACTTTTACTGTGCCATGGTCTGTTCTTATCAAATTACGATATTGCTTTGCACTGTTGTAACTATATGTTATAATTATGTGGTTTTTGTTCGTTTTTAAGTCGGTTTGTCATGTGTTTTTCGTGATATCATTCTGGAAAAACATTTTATCATTTCTTAATGCATGCATTACTAAATGAAAATAAAAGGGGACTGCGTGTCCTCATAATCATAATCATAATCCTTGGGATGTGGAGCACCCAGAGGAAACCCATGCAGTCACGGGGAAGGTGACCAAACTCCATACACACAGCCCCCAACTTCAGGACTGAATCCGGGTCGTTGGCGCTGTGAGGCAGCAGAGCTATCGTAAGAACCAGAATCATATTTATTATCGCTGACATATGTCATGAAACCTTTTTGTCTTATTGTAAAATTGCAGAGCAGTGCATAAAATTACTGTAAATTACATTAAGAATACATAAAAATATATATATATAAATAGTGCAAAAAAAGAGCAAAATAGCAGGGTAGCTAGTGTTCAGGGGTTTATGGGCTGTTGAGAGGGGAAGAAGCTGTTCCGAAAACATTGACTGCGGGTCTTCAGTAAGAGACAGCCAGTCTGAGATACCGAAGTAATGGGTTATGGACTATAGTTTTTGATCAACTCTAGATCAAGGTCTCTTTGGGGGTTTTTGTCACTGCTTGCATGATGGGGCTGGGAGTGGTGGGGGTTGGTGCTTCTACCAGCACAAGTTGGGGAAGGGTCGATGCTTCAGTTGCTGCTTGTGCGTTGGAGGGTGGGGGGCTTTGGGGTTCAGATGTTTCTGTCATTCATTCTTTGGGGTTTCTTGTCTTGTGGATATCTCTGTGAAGAGTAAGAATTTCAGGTTGTATACTTTAGATTATGTGGACACTCAGTCCTTGTTTATTGTCATTTAGAAATGCATGCATGCATTAAGAAATGATACAATGTTCCTCCAGAGTGATATCACAAAAAAAACAGGACAAACCAAAGACTAACACTGACCAAGACATAATTATAACATATAGTTACAGCAGTGCAAAGCAATACCATAATTTGATAAAGAGCAGACCATGGGAACGATAAAAAAAAATCTCCCGATAGTCCCCAATAGCAGGCGGCAGAAGGGAGAAACTCTCTCTGCCATAAACCTCCGGCACCGACAACTGTCGATGCATTGGAAGCACCCAACCCCAGCCGACTCTGAGTCCGTCCGAAAACTTTGAGCCTCCGACCAGCCCTTCGACACCGAGCACTGAGGACCATCTCTGCCGAGCACCTTGGCCCCGTCCCGGCCGCTGAGCAACAAGCAAAGCCAAGGATTCGGGGCCTTCCCCTCCGGAGATTCAGGATCACACAGCAACAGCGGCAGTGAAAAAGACATCTCAGAAGTTTCTCCAGATGTTCCTCCATTCTCTCACGTCCGTCTCCATCAAATCAGGATTGTGCACGGCACCCTACTTGACAGATTACAGATATCATTCACCGGAGTGACCGTGCAAGCTGCGTTGCGTCGCCATCTTCTCCTCCTACTTTATACATTCTCTGGTATTATATTGAACCATTTGAATCTGTAACTCCTCCCTGAAGATCGTAATGAGAAGAGAGGGTAATAGAGCCCTGACCAGCGGCCAATCATGACATCAGAAGTTTGGAGAGCAGGGGACTTCAATCAGGGTCCACTGCCTGAGGATATAAAAGGCAGCAGCAGGTCACTGCAGTGTAATAGAGCTTTGACCAGCAATCAATTGGTACCTGGGATTGATTAGTAAGAACAAATTAAAGGAAGGCAGGGGCAAGTGGAGTGACCATCATAGCAGCGGCCATTGTCTGAGTGGTGCTTTTCAGCTTTTCAAGACTTCGGCAAAGAGAGGCATTCCTCAGAGAAAGCAAAGGAAAGAAAAGCTCAAGTTTTTTCCTTCTCTACTTCATATCTGCTCAGCTGGAACAGCAGAGATGCCAGGCAGGATAGTGAAGTGCTCCTCTTGCGGGATGTGGGAAGGCACGAAGGCCTTCAGTGTCCCTGACGACTGCAACTGTGAGAGGTGCGTCCAGCTGCTGTTTGTAACAAACTGCATTAAGGAGTTGGAGCTGGAACTGGATGAACTCTGGATCATTCAGGACGCTAAAGGGTTATAGATAGGACATATAGAGAGGTAGTTACACCCAACGTGCAGGACACAGGAAACTGGGTGATAGTCAGGAAGGGGAAAGGGGTTAAGGAACCAGTGCAGAGTCCCCTTGTGACCAGCTCCCTCAAAAACAGGTATATTACTTGGGATACTGTCGGGGTGAATAACGTAACAGAGGAGAGTCACAGTGGTCGGGGCTCTGGCTCTAAGTCTGACTCTGTGACTCAAAAGGGAAGTGGGAGAAGAGACATGCTATGGTGATAGGGGATTTGTTAGTTAGGGGAATGGACAGGAGGTTACATGGGTGAACATGAGATTCCCGGATGGAATGCTGCCTCCTAGGTGCCAAGGTCCAGGATATCTCAGACTGGGTCCTCAGCATTCTTAAGTGGGAAGGTGAACAGCTAGAAGTTGTGGTCCACGTACATACAAATGACATGGGTGGGACGAGTGATGAGGTTCTACACAGGAAGTTCAGAGAGTTAGGTGTTAAGTTAAAATGTAGGACCTCCAGGGTTGTGATCCATGATTGCTATCCATGCCACGTGCTAATGAGGCCAGAACAAGGAAGATTACATGGTTGAGTTGAATTGAATTGGCTTTATTTCTTACATCCTTCACATACATGAAGAGTAAAAATCTTTACGTTACATCTCCATCTAAATGTGCAATGTGCAATCATAGTAATTTATAATAATTTATAATGAATAGAGCAGTCAATGTAACATAGAAATACACTCAAATCACTGTGAGTTAATCAGTCTACACACATAAAAGTTGCTGGTGAACGCAGCAGGCCAGGCAGCATCTCTAGGAAGAGGTACAGTCGACGTTTCAGGCCCAGACCCTTCGTCAGGACTAACTGAAGGAAGAGTGAGTAAGGGATTTGAAAGTTGGAGGGGGAGGGGGAGATCCAAAATGATAGGAGAAGACAGGAGGGGGAGGGATGGAGCCAAGAGCTGGACAGGTGATAGGCAAAAGGGATACGAGAGGATCATGGGACAGGAGGTCCAGGAAGAAAGACGGGGGGGTGGGGGTACCCAGAGGATGGGCAAGGGGTATATTCAGAGGGACAAAGGGAGAAAAAGGAGAGTGAGAGAAAGAATGTGTGGATAAAAATAAGTAACAGATGGGGTACGAAGGGGAGGTGGGGCCTTAGCGGAAGTTAGAGAAGTCGATGTTCATGCCATCAGGTTGGAGGCTACCCAGACGGAATATAAGGTGTTGTTCCTCCAACCTGAGTGTGGCTTCATCTTTACAGTAGAGGAAGCCGTGGATAGACATGTCAGAATGGGAATGGGATGTGGAATTAAAATGAGTGGCCACTGGGAGATCCTGCTTTCTCTGGCGGACAGAGCGTAGGTGTTCAGCAAAGCGGTCTCCCAGTCTGCGTCGGGTCTCGCCAATATATAAAAGGCCACATCAGGAGCACCAGACGCAGTATATCACCCCAGCCGACTCACAGGTGAAGTGTTGCCTCACCTGGAAGGACTGTTTGGGGCCCTGAATGGTGGTAAGGGAGGAAGTGTAAGGGCATGTGTAGCACTTGTTCCGCTTACACGGATAAGTGCCAGGAGGGAGATCAGTGGGGAGGGATGGGGGGGACGAATAGACAAGGGAGTCGCGTAGGGAGCGATCCCTGCGGAATGCAGAGAGAGGGGGGGAGGGAAAGATGTGCTTAGTGGTGGGATCCCGTCGGAGGTGGCGGAAGTTACGGAGAATAATATGTTGGACCCGGAGGCTGGTGGGGTGATAGGTGATGACCAGGGGAACCCTATTCCTAGTGGGGTGGCAGAAGGATGGAGTGAGAGCAGATGTACGTGAAATGGGGGAGATGCGTTTAAGAGCAGAGTTGATAGTGGAGGAAGGGAAGCCCCTTTCTTTAAAAAAGGAAGTCATCTCCCTCGTCCTAGAATGAAAAGCCTCATCCTGAGAGCTACACATGCCCTTATACTTCCTCCCTTACCACCATTCAGGGCCCCAAACAGAACTTCCAGGTGAGGCAACACTTCACCTGTGAGTCGACTGGGGTGATATACTGCGTCCGGTGCTCCCGATGTGGCCTTTTATATATTGGCGAGACCCGACGCAGACTGGGACACCGCATTGCTGAACACCTACGCTCTGTCCGCCAGAGAAAGCAGGATCTCCCAGTGGCCACACATTTTAATTCCACATCCCATTCCCATTCTGACATGTCTATCCACGGCCTCCTCTACTGTAAAGATGAAGCCACACTCAGGTTGGGGGAACAACACCTTATATTCCGTCTGGGTAGCCTCCAACCTGATGGCATGAACATCGACTTCTCTAACTTCCGCTAATGCCCCACCTCCCCCTCGTACCCCATCTGTTACTTATTTTTATACACACATTCTTTCTCTCACTCTCCTTTTTCTCCCTTTGTCCCTCTGAATATACCTCTTGCCCATCCTCTGGGTCACCCCCCCCTTGTCTTTCTTCCCGGACCTCCTGTCCCATGATCCTCTCGTATCCCTTTTGCCTATCACCTGTCCAGCTCTTGGCTCCATCCCTCTCCCTCCTGTCTTCTCCTATCATTTTGGATCTCCCCCTCCCCCTCCAACTTTCAAATCCCTTACTCACGCTTCCTTCAGTTAGTCCTGACGAAGGGTCTGGGCCTGAAACATCGACTGCACCTCTTCCTAGAGATGCTGCCTGGCCTGCTGTGTTCACCAGCAACTTTTATGTGTGTTGTTTGAATTTCCAGCATCTGCAGAATTCCTGTTGTTTGAGTTAATCAGTCTGATGGCCTGGTGGAAGAAGCTGTCGCAGAGCCTGTTGGTCCTGGCTTTTATGCTGCAGTACCATTTCCCAGATGGTAACAATTGGAATAGATTGTGGTTGGGGTGACTCAGGTCCCCAGTGATCCTTCGCGCCCTTTTCTCACACCTGTCTTTGTAATTGTCCTGAATTATGGGAAGTTCACAACTACAGATGCACTGGGCTGTCCGCACCACTCTCTGCAGAGTCCTGTGATTAAGGGAGGTACAGTTCCCATACCAGGCACTGATGCAGCCAGTCAGGATGCTCTCAATTATGCCCCTGTAGAAAGTTCTTAGGATTTGAGGGCCCATACCTAACTTCCTCAACCATCTGAGGTGAAAGACGTGCTGTTGTGCCTTTTTCACCACACAGCTGGTGTGTACAGACCACTTGAGGTCCTCGGTGATGTGGATGCTGAGGAACTTAAAGCTGTTTACCCTTTCAACTCATATCCATTGATGTCAATAGGGGTTAGCCTGTCTCCATTCCTCCTGTAGTCCACAACCAGCTCCTTTG
This sequence comes from Mobula hypostoma, assembly GCF_963921235.1. NCBI lineage: Eukaryota > Metazoa > Chordata > Chondrichthyes > Myliobatiformes > Myliobatidae > Mobula > Mobula hypostoma. Next base: position 145,308,195 of record NC_086104.1, on the reverse strand, counting down.
TTTTTGCGACATTAAGAGAGAGGTTGTTTTCTTGACATCACTGTGTCAGAGAGATGACTTCTTCCCTGTAGGCCACCTCGTTATTGTATGAGACTAGACCAATCAATGCAGTGCCATTGGCAAATTGAATTAGCAGACCTTCAGTTCTGGATTTCCCAAGCCTGGAAAAATGACTAAATGTGCTCACCTTATCTACACCTCTATAAGGTCATCCATCTGTTTCCTATGCTCCAAGAACCAAAATTTTAGTCTGCCCAACATCTCCCTGTAAGCCAGTCCCTGAAAAACCGGCAACATCCTTGTAAAGTGAAGAAGAACTAATGCTGTTCTAGTCCATGTAGTCCCCCAGAAGATCAAAGAGGAGAAGAAGGAGGTCACACCATGCTAAGGGGTTGACAGAAGTGAGAAAGTGCTGCACGCTTGAGTGTTCGGTGGGGGTGTCGATGCTTTTTTGCTGGTGCGGGAGGGGGGTTGTCGCTTTGCTGCTGCTTATGCGTGGAAAGGAGGAGCCGACGGGGGCTTTGGGGTTCTAACATTTAACTGTCATTCATTCTCTGGCACACTCCTATGTTTTCGTGGGTATTTGTGAAGAAAAAGAATTTCAGGATGTATATTGTATACATTTCTCTGACCTTCAATGTACCTATTGGGGAGGGAGGAAAGGTCGACTCAGACCATGAGAGGCCTGCGTTGGGCATTTTCATGCCTTACAAGGCGCAGATTGGAAGTCTGTGTGGGGCGCCCCTCCTCGCACAGACACTAGAGGAATGTGTGGTTAAGTGCCTTGCTCAAGGACACAGACACGCTGCCATAGCTGAGGCTCGAACTAGCGACCTTCGGATCACTGGACGAGCACCTTAACCACTTGGCCACGTACCTATTGAAACCATTGAAAAGGTCTGGCTTCTCATCGAGAAACTCAATCCAATTATTGTTCCAGAAACTATGTTGTGTTTTTAATATTTGAGTAATATTATATATATATACTGTTCTATTAAGTATTCTTGTTTATTTAAATAATTAATTATAGTTATATGTATAAATAAGTAAATTACATAGTCATCATTCTACCACGTGATCTGTGCACGCCTTGCTTAAAGTCAACACAAAGTTAGACCCGTAGATTGGAACTCCCATGTCTTCTTTTGAATTGATTTAATGTTTCGAAGTTGCAAAACATAGCACAGTGCATAAAGGATTAAAATTCAGGTGCTGCAGAGCAGTACAGCTCATGCCTCACAACTCCAGGGATCTGGGTTCAAGCCTGAGCTCAGCTGCATGTTCTCCCTGTGTGGACTTTCTCCAGCTTCCCCTGTTTCCACCCACATCCCGAAGATGCACGGGTTGGTTTGTAAAATGTCTGCACTAAATTGCTCCTGGTGCAGAGGTGAATGTTGAATGTAGGTGAAGTTGACAAAAAGATAGGGAGAATACCATTAGACCAAAAGACATTGGAGTAGAGTGAGGCCATTTGGCCCATCGAGTCTGCTCCATCATTTCATCACGACTGATCCAATATTCCTCCCAGCCCCAATCACATGCCTTCTCCCTGTTTTCCTTCATGTCCTGACCAATCAAGAACTGATCAACCTCTGCCTTAAATATACATAAAGACTTGGCCTCCACAGCTGCCTGTGCCAACAAGTTTCACAGATTCACCACTCTCCGGCTGAAGACATGCCTTCTCATCTCCATTCTGAAAGGACACCCCTTCTTTTGGATTTGAGAAGGTGACCAGCATGAACTGGATGGGCTGAAGGGTCTGTTTCTGTACTCTATGATTCTATGGTTATTGAATAAACATGGCAAATATGAGAGAAAAATTGTAAGACCTAGAAAGAGGTAATGGGACCTTTGAGCATTTCTTACCATTCAACATGCTCTTGCCTGATCTCAGTGCCAAATTACTTCTCTCACCCCCTTCCAATTGATGCCAAAGCGTAAACCACGTGAGTTTTCCAGAGATTCTCCACATCCCAAATATGTGCAGCTTGATAGGTCTCAACAATTTTCAGCCACCATGTAGGAGAGTGGAGAATATGGGGAGGTGTTCATGGGAATGTGAAGAGTTAAAATGTGATGAGTAGCCAGTTCAACTAAAGTTCATGAAGCAGGGAGTCTGCAGAAGTACTTGGACAGAGTCGGAAAATGGTCAAAGAAGTGGTACATGGAATACAGTGTAGGGAAGTGCATGGTCATGCACCGTGGTAGAAAGATAAAGGCATAGACTATTTCCTAAACAGGGATCAAATTCAGAAATCAAAGGTACAAAGGGAGGGTCCTAGTGTGAGATTCCTCAAAGGTTAACGTGAAGGTTGAGTTGGTAGTAAGGAAGCCAAATGCAACATTAGCATTCATTTAGGGAGGACTAGAATACAAACGCAAGGATGTAATTCCGTGGTTTTATAAGGCATGGTCAGACTGCACTTGGAGTACTTTGAGCAGTTTTGGGCCCCTTAAATAAGAAAGGACGTGCTGGTATTGGAGATGGTCCAGAGGAGTTCACATGAATGACCCTGGGAATGAAAGGGTTAACATATAAGGAGCGTTTGATGGCTCTAGATCTATACTTGCCAGACTTTATAAGGATAGGTGGGGGGGGGGGAACTTCATTTGAACCTGTTGAATATTGAAAGGCGTAGATGGAGGAGACATGGAAGGAATGCTTCCAATATTTGAGAGTCAAAGACCAGAGACCACAAGGATGGCCCTTTCAAACAGAGATGAGGAAGAATGCCTCAAGCCAAAGAGTGGTAAATCTGTGGAATTCTTTGCCACAGACAGCTATGGAGTCCTAGACATTGGGTATATTTAATGCGGAGGTTTCATAAGCACATAAGAGATAGGAGCAGGAGTAGATCATCTGGCCTGTAGAGCCTGCTTCGCCATTCAATAAGATCATGGCTGATTTGGCCATGGACTCATCTCCACCTACCTGCCTTTTCCCTGTAACCCTTAATTCCCCAACTATGCAAAAATCTATCTAACCTTGTCTTAAATATATTCACTGAGATAGCCTCCACTGCTTCCTTGAGCAGAGAATTCCATAGATTCACCACTCTTTAGGAAAAACATTCCTCCTCATCTCCATCCTAAATCTACTCCCCCGAATCTTGAGGCTATGCCCCTTAGTTCTAGTCTCACTTACCAGTGGAAATAACTTTCCTGACTCTATCTTACCTATGCCTTTCATAATTTTAAATGTTTCTATAAGATCTCCTTTCATCCTTCTGAATTCCAGCCAGTACAGTCCCCAGTACTCAGGCAGCTCAATCTCTCCTCATAGTCTAACCCCCTCATCTCTGGAATCAACCTGGTGAACGTCCTCTGCACAACCCCCAAAGCCAGTATATCCTTCCTCAAGTAAGGTTGATACCTTCTTGATTAGTAAGCGTGTCAAATAAGCCAGCCAGTGGTGTAATGGCATCCACACTGGACCTCAAAGTGAGACTTGAATCCATCTGGCTCTTTGTACACTTTCTATCCATGCTGTGTTGAGCATCAAGCTAGCAACTTAGGCTCGTTAAAAAAAAACAGATAAAAACGCAAAAGACACAGCAAAAATGCAGACAGGAACAATAAGGGTGTCAAACATTATGGGGAGAAGGCAGGAGAATGGGGTTGAGAGGGATAATAAATCAGCGATGATGTAACAATAGAGCAGACCTGATGGGCCAAATGGCCTAATTCTGCTCCTATGTCTTGTTGTCTTATGACTGAGGCCTGTTTCCATGCTCTATAACTCTATGACCGTTAAATGGTTTGTGAAGAATGATGTAATTGTAGGCTAAGTATTTTGTTAGAGTGTTTAAGTTTTATGTATTCCTCCAGTGGGGAAGCAATTGGGAAAATGGTGAAGCAATATACACAAGGCTGAGAGGATAATAATGGTCAGGAGTTCAATGACAGCAGAAATCAAATTATTGTAAGAAAGGTTTTCATCATTTCTATGCCTCTCTGCCCTACCATGTTTCATTTGTTGTATAAATGGAATGCCAAGCAAAAAAAGTTATATGAGCTATTCACAAATCACTGATCTGGGTGAGGGTTAAATATCATTTTACACAAGTTTACTGACAATACAAAACTGAGTGAAATTGTGCATAGGAAGATGGATGTAAAGGCAATTCAGGGGAGATATTTGAGAATGCAGCACATGGAATATAATTTGGAGAAGTGAGAATTTGTGGCTTGTTGATTGAAACAGGAAGGCAGTGTAGTTAGTAAGTAGAGAGAGATTGGGGGATTGTTATGGGGTTTACTCTCATTAATCAGTTGAAAGTTAAGTTTATTTTTATTTATTTAGTTTTATTTTCCAAGGTCGATTCTCAATAGCCAACACCCTGAGTCTACAAATCTGCGAGTCCACTTGTGATGATAGAGGCCTGAAGTCTACAAGTCCACTGGTCCACGATGCTGGAGGCCCGGAGGCCCAGAGGCCTGTAGGCCGTCTCTTCTGGATCTGGAGGACTGACAAGTAGGTGGGAAGGAGAAACTTGCTTTCGTGTTGTTGTCTTCTTGCTGTCGTTCTGTTGTCGTTGCTTGCGTTGCTCTGCTGAACGTTGCCGTCATGCTAAATTGGTGCCGGAATGCGTGGTGATACTTGCAGGCTGCCCCCTGCACAGCCTTAGATTGTGTTGGTTGCTAGTGCAAACAATGCATTTCACTGGCTGCTTCGATCTAAATGAATCAGAATCTATAGTTATAGAGTCAAATGACACAGAAGCATTAGATCTATCTAGACAATCAATACTACACTAATCCCACTTAACTGTACATATTCCCATCAACTCTCTTCGGAGCCTACACACACATCAGGGACACAGTACAGTGAATCATTAACCAAGCAATTTGCACATATTTGAATTATGGAAGGAAACCAGAAAACCTAGAAGAAACATACCCCATCACGAGAAGACTATAGAAACACCATCCAACCATAATTACAATGTCACGTCCGCTAAATGTCACATTGCACTTAAACAGGAGTATTATGGCAGTTTGGTTTCCCATTCCCCGTGGCATAAGTGCAATCAAGATCCACTAGACCAGGGGTTCCTTATCTTTCTTTATTCTTTATACCATGAACTAATACCATTAAGCAAGGGGTCCATGGACCACAGGTTGGGAACCTCTGCGCTACACCAATTCCAAGGAAGTGGGGGTTGGCCGTATGAAGTTAATTTTGTACTCTCTGGGTTTTAAAAGATTCAGAGGGGTTCTTGCTGTAGTTTTATAAATTGTTACAGGACTCAACAAGATGAATATGGGTTGGGGAGTGGTACTTTTCCTGATGTCTAGAAACAAGGTCACAATCTCAGATGAAGGATCAGACTATTCAAAACAGAGAAGAGTAGAATTTTTTTTCACTGCTCTCAGAGGTCAGTGAACCTTTGGAATTTCCTACCTCATGTGGCCTGCAGAGAATTATTTAAAACAGGGATTGACAGATTTCTTGGATAATCCTATACTTCCTCAAGACACTAAAGGAATTTTTCATGTCCCTATTGACATGTTCCATTATGGAACCGGCCTCCTCTCTACAGTAAAGCAGCCAGCATAATCCAAGACCCCATTCACCCCAGATATTCTCTCTTCTCCCCTCTCTCATTGGGCAGAAGATACAAGAGCCTTATAGCATGTACAACCAGGCTGAAGGATAGCTTCGACCCCACTTTATCAGACTATTAAATGATTCCCTAGTCCAATGAGATGGACTTGACCTCACAATCTACCTCATTATGATCTTGCATGTTATTGATTACCTGCACCGCACCTTCTCCATAGCTGATACACTTTATTCTGCATTGTTATTGTTTTACTTTCTTCCAGCTCAACGCACAGTGTAATGATCTGTTCGGCATGAACAGTATGCAAGATAAGCTTTTCACTGTGCCTTAGTGCATGTGACAATAATCAACCAATATCAAAAGTTAAATCCAAAACCATATTAAAGGGTTTCAGGATGGTGCAAAGAAGGTGGAAATTGTCATGAATTTGATGAATGGGGAAGCAGGTATAAACTTTTCTATATCCACAGTGGTACTCAAAGAAGATCATTGCATATAGTCTGCTAATAAAACCCTAACCCTGCATCATTATAGTTGTTTTTGTGTTCACACAGAGCTAGTCCCTTGACTACAATCTGCTTAAGATAATAAATGTTTTTAAAGACACCTTTCTGAAGAAGCTGGCATCAAGGAACGAGGCAACAAATCCGGTGCCCCATTCAGATGACAAATGATATGTTAGCTTTTGTAATGAGAGGTCTTGAGCACAGGGGTGAGCAAGTCCTACTACAATTATTGAAGGTTTTGATAAGGCTGCACTACTAGTATTGCAGTTCTGATCTCTTTACCTAATAAAATAATGTATACTTGTCAGCGAAGATTGACTTGAGTGATTCCAGGGATGAAATTTTGCCTTATGACCACTTGTGCAAGAACTATATCCACTAACGTGTATTCTGGAGTATTTTGGAGTATTGTGTGCAGTTTTGGTCCCCTAATCTGAGGAAAGACATCTTTGCCATAGAGGGAGTACAAAGAAGGTTCACCAGATTGATTCCTGGGATGGCAGGTCTTTCATATGAAGAAAGACTGGATGAACTGGGCTTGTACTCGTTGGAATTTAGAAGATTGAGGGGGGATCTGATTGAAACGTATAAGATCCTAAAGGGATTGGACAGGCTAGATGCGGGAAGATTGTTCCCGATGTTGGGGAGGTCCAGAACGAGGGGTCACAGTTTGAGGATAGAGGGGAAGCCTTTTAGGACCAAGATTAGGAAAAACTTCTTCACACAGAGAGTGGTGAATCTGTGGAATTCTCTGCCACAGCAAACTGTTGAGGCCAGTTCATTAGCTATGTTTAAAAGGAAGTTAGATATGGCCCTTGTGGCTACAGGGGTCAGGGGGTATGGAGGGAAGGCTGGGTTCTGAGTTGGATGATCAGCCATGATCATAATAAATGGCGGTGCAGGCTCGAAGGGCCGAATGGCCTACTCCTGCACCTATTTTCTATGTTTCTATGTTTCTATGTTTCTGCAATCACTTCCCACTTTTCTTGATTTGATAGTGTATAATGGGAATTTTCTGGTACATCTTTAGGAGTCAATGGTTACAGGAGAATGTGAATGAGAGAAAAACACACAGCAGGAAATTGTGAAGCATTGCAGAATTTCTCAGTTTAAGCCTCCTTGTAGGATTCCCACAACACCACATTAAGGCAGCAGAACTCCCAACAATAGCTACTACAGCAGAAGAACATTAATCTCTCACAAAGGATTCTTGGACCTGTAATATTAACTCTTTTCTTCTCTCCAGAAACACTGACTGACCTGTTGAATACTTCTGCAATTTTCTGTTTTTATTTCAGATTTCCGGCATTTTCAGTCCCATTATTTCTGTACTAGGGGCAGCACAATAGTGTAACTCTTTGCTGCACCAGCATCTGGGTTTCAATCTTCACCACTGCTCATAAACCCCATGACCACTTGGGTTTCCTCCGGGTGGTCTGGTTTCCTCCCACATTCCAAAGATGTACAGGTTAGTAAATTGTTGGCATTCTATGTTGCACCGAAAACATGGTGACATCTGTGGGCTGCCCCCAGCACATCCTCAGACTGTCCTGTGTTGGTTGTTGATGCAAATGGTGCATTTTGCTTTGATGTCCATGTGGGAAACAAAGCTATTCCTAAAAAAAAATTGTGATTTTCAGAAGTGGAGTGCAGATTGCATCTTCTGTGTTCCAATTTAAGTAGCATTGCAAGTCAACCTGTAAAGTATAAACCTGAAGGCCTCTTAATAGAATTGAAAAACAGTGAACCAGACAAAATTCATTCCTATACTCATTTCCAAAAGGAAGCTGACTCATTCTCTATAGTCCATTAAGACCCCTCGCATGAATTCAGCTTAAGGTTTCCATCTCCTATTAGATATAGTGGTGGTTGAAGTGTTGTGATATGAACAAAGTCATGAGAGGCACCGAAGCCAGTGGTTATAGAAGTGTTTTATTCAACAAAAATGAGGAGAAGCCATCATATTGAGACACTCCTGGAGGAAGAGGCTTCCTGCCCCAATATTACATGACATTTTAATATTCTAAAGATCAATGGTAGCAGCAGGACAACTCTATAGTTACAATGTATCTACAACGCTTCTTTTGAATTGCATATAGTTTTCAAACACATCTTCTTCACACCCGCACTCCAGACACCCAAAATGAATGTTAATCCCCACTGGCTCTCTGTCTCTGGATTCATGCGTATGCAGACATCAAGCGAATGGCTGTCTCCTGGTTTGTAATCAGCCCTAATCTGTAGCTCCATGGAGGCTTTCGTTCAGAGTTGCATTTTAAATCCAATCTACAATCCACATTCAAATCTGAAGACACGTTTCTGCTGAAATTAATACTTGCTACATATCCTAATCCCAGACTATTCCCTAGCAGTAGTAATAGCAGCGATAGTGCAATCTCTCAAGTAGAGTATGATGTTCTTCTAAGGAGTGGTGGATTCCTTCGATGAAGAACACCTGTGCGTAACTTCATTTAACATGGGGAGTCTGAAGCTTTGGCAGCCACCACCCAGTCCTTGACTGATTGGGGTCGGGGTCTACTGGCACCGAATGCAAGATGACTGGGGACCCCTCACTGTTGCAGCCTTCCTCGGCCTTCACCGCTGTTGTGATGTGTCATCATCCTACACCAGTTCCACCATTGAGGTCTTGGTTGGCTCAGTCTTTGTCTGGAACCTCCCCTTTGGCCTTACTGTCCTGGGTGACTCCCAGCAGGAGCTAAAATCCAGACCGTATCACTCTTGGCAATCTCAGGAATTCCTAATCCTCTCCACCATGACAAGGTGACGATCCTCGGAGATTTATCTCTACTGATGTCATCAAATAGATTCCAATCCTTAACTTCACACTTTGAACACCCTCCCTACCCCCTAAGGTTTTCTCCATCTCTCATTCCCTTGCTTACTTACACCAATTAGAAAATAGTTAGCCTAATAATGAATTATCAGCCAAATATTTCTATCACCAAGTTCGACATTCTTTAACAATAATAAGAAATATTTGAGGAATAAAAGTGCACTTTTTTGTTAATATGCCTGAATAAATTAATGCAAAATCTTCTCTCAGCAGTGTGCTGGACTCCAGAATAATCCAAGAAAGCTGATAGCCTTACTCCTGCACCGTACTGATGTCTGTTGGCACAAAATGACCATTATGTTCACTTGCCTAATAGTCATGATAGTTCAAAATACATTAACTTAGTGAAGTGTTCTGAGAAAATTTGAAGATGCGTTGAGATGCAATAAGACTCTAAATGTTTCATGTTCCTGTCCAACATGTACATCATGGTTCCCAGATTTCTTTCGTTATTGCTGCATTGACTATATCACGAGGAGTTAATTGGCCATAAAGTGCTTTGGGGTGTCCTGAGACCATGCTATGGGAATGCAAATCTTATTTCTGTTAGAGAAATAAGTAGAACAAGAAATGTCAGATGGAGTCAAATCTGTAGAGACCAAGAAACGAAGAGATGAGTTTCACATTCAAAGTTCAAGGTAAATTTATTATCAATGTACATAAATATCACCATATACAACCCTAAGATTCATTTTCTTGCAGATATTTTCAATAAATCCATCACAGACAAGAAAAAATCTGCAGATGTTGGAAATAAAGCAACACATGCAAACACTGGAGGAACTCAGCAGGCCAGGCAGCGTCTATGGAAGAGAGTAAACAGTCGATGTTTTGGACTGAGACCGTTCATCAGTTTTTATGAACGTTATTGGACTGAAACATTGACTCTTTTCCATAGGTGCTGCCTAGCCTGCTGAGTTTCTCCAGCATTTTGTATGTGTTTCTTAATAAATCCATGATAGAATAAATGAAAGACCGCACCAAATTGGGCAAATACAAATGAATAACAGGGAAATAATAAAAATAAATAAATAAGGCAATAAATATTGAGAAAGTAAGATGAAGAATCCTTGAAAGTGGGTCCATAGGTTAGTGCAACAAGTGCTACACTTACCCCTACACCTCCTCTGTCACTACCATTCAGGGCCCCAAACAGTCCTTCTGGGTGAGGCGACACTTCACCTGTGAGTCTGTTGGGGTCATATACTGTGTTCGATACTCCTGGTGTGGCCTCTTGTATGTCAGTGAGACCCAACGTAGATTGGGAAACCGCTTCACCGAGCTTCTACTCTCCATCCGCCAGAACAAGCGGGATCTCCCAGTGGCCACCCATTTCAATTCCACTTCCCATTCCCATTCCGATATGTCCATCCATGGCCTCCACCACTGCCAGGATAAGGCCACACTTAGGTTGGAGGAACAATACCTTATATTCTGTTTGGGTAGCCTCCAACCTGATGGCATGAACATCATTTTCTCAAACTTCCAGTAATGCTTCCGCCCCCCCCCCCTCATCATTTCCCATCCCCTTGTCCCTCTCTCATGTTATCTCCTTGCCCACCCATCGCCTCCCTCTGGTGCTCCTCCCCCTTCCCCCTTTCTTCTTTCTTCACCAGTCTTTGCTAGCTCTTCCTAGCTCTTTGCTTCATCCTTCCTCTTCGAAGTTTCACCTGTCATCTGGCGTTTCTCTCTCCCCTCCCCCCATCTTTCAAATCTACTCCTCGGCGTTTTTTCTCCAGTCCTGCTGAAGGGTTTTGGCCTGAAATGTTGACTGTGCTTTTTTCCATAGATGCTGCCTATTGAGAGGGTCAATAGCTAGGCTAAGGATACTAACATTGTATATCACTTGACTATTTCTCAAGGAATGGTATCCGAATATCGGGTGGCACGGTAGCATAGTGGTTAGCACAACACTTTACAATACCAGCAACACATATCAAAGTTGCTGGTGAACGCAGCAGGCCAGGCAGCATCTCTAGGAAGAGGTACAGTCGACGTTTCAGGCCGAGACCCTTCGTCAGGACTTTACAATACCAGCATCCGGCCACTGCCTGTAAGGAGTTTGTACGTTCTCTCCATGATTATGTGGGTTTCCTCCCGCAGCCCAAAGATGTAGCGGTTGGCAGGTTAATTGGTCATTGTAAATTGCCCCGCGATTAAACTAGGGTTAAATTGGGGGATTGCTGGGTGATGTGGCTCGAAGACTGGGAGTGCCCATTCCATGCTGTATCTCAATAAAATAAATAAATTAATGAAATATATACCTGATGAAGATTCTCAGCCCAAAATATCGACTGTTCAGTCCTCTCCGTTGATGCTGCCTGGCTTGCTGAATTCCTCCAGCATTCTGTGTGGGTTGGCCTGGATTTTGAGCACCTGCAGAATCTGTTGTGTTTCTAATATTTAACTTGGCAAGTTTTGAAACTCCACTTCCCCCCAGTTCATATGAAAAATTAAAACAGCTTCACTTCTATCGTTCTGTCTAAAACTGGGTTACCCGTTACTTTCTTGATGATCTGTCAACAGTTTAAACGCATTAAAGGTTGACCGTGCCTTCTTGTGCTGGAGTTTGGTTGATCTCCCGACAAATGGTATGCATCTCTTCTCATTGTGATGATTGTAAGCTTACTGAGTGAAATAAACTTGTCCACTCTCGGTGGATTTTCGCTGAGGGTGTTTCACTGCTCAGAAATGTCACAACCCACATTCATGATACCCAACTCACTAAGCAAAGGCCAGGCTGTGAAGTGGAAAAGTATCACGTTGAAGAGTCAAGGGACTGGGCCATGATGTTGGGGCAGGGAGAAAGGATCTTTACCTACACTGAGCAACACACACAAAATGCTCAGCAGGCCAGGCAGCGTCTAAGGAAAAGCGTAAACAGTTGACGCTTCAGGCTGAGACCCTTCATCAGGACTGTTTGCTCTTTTCCATAGATGCTGCCTGGCCTGCTGAGTTCCTCTTGCATTTTGTGTATGTTGCTTTGAATTCCAGCATCTGCGTATTTTCTCTTGTTTGTGATTTGTTTACCTACTCATAGCGCGTTTGATAGGATGCGTAGAGGGAGCTGTACTCTGGAGGCACGGTAGTGGATTGGTTAGCATGATGCTTCACAGCACAGGCAACCCAGGTTCAATTCCTGCCACTGACTGTAAGGAGTTTCTCCCCATGTCGTTTGGGTTTCCTCCAGGTGCTCTGGTTTCCTCCCACAGTCCAGAGATGCACTGGGTGGTAGGTTAACTGGCCATTGCAAATTACCCCATGATTAGGCTAGGGTTAAATTGGCGGGTTGCTGTATGGCACGGCTCAGAGAGCCGGAGGGGCCTATTCCACAATGTATGTCAATCAATCAATCAGTAAATAAATAGATGCTCTATCTCCCCTGACAAATTTTGAAGTAACGGTTTGCAGATGCTATACTCTGTACACTGTCTCGGCCACATCTGACTCCTCAACCTGGTAGGCAGGTGTAAGGGGAACACTGCACACACAGAAGACACACGAGACTGCAGACAATAGAATCCGGTGCAATGAACAAACTGCGGAAGGGATTGAGAGGGTTGAGCAGCATATATGGGGGATGAGGAAGGAATTAGTTATTGAGTCATCATATAGCACGGAAACAGGTTTTTCCGTTCAACTGGTCCATACCACCAAGATGCCAATCCAAGCTAGTTCCAATTTGCTAGCACATGGCTCACAGAAGGATATGAGCCAAAGGTAGGTGGACGGTCAGGGAGTTTTGAGGAAGTAGAGAGGCTACAGAAGGATTTAGACAGGTTAGGAGAATGGGCAAAGAAGTGGCAGATGGAATACTGTGTTGGGAGTGTATGGCCATGCACTTTGGTATAAAAAAATAAAAGTGTAGAGTATTTTCTAAATGGGGAGAGAACTCAAAAATCTGAGAGGAACCTGGAAGTGTAACGTTCAGACTTTATAAATCACGGGTGAGGCCTCCCTTGGAGTATTGTGGGCAGTTTTGGGCCCCTTATCTAAGAAAGGACGTGCTGACATTGGAGAGGGTTCAAAGGAGGTTCACGAAAATTATTCCAAGATTGACAGGCTTGTCATATGAAGAGCATTTGATGGCTCTGGGCTTGCACCCACTGGAACTCAGAAGAACGAGAAGGGACTTCATTGAAACCTTGCGAATGTTGAAAGGCTGAAAATCAATGGCCTCTATTCTTCTATTTTCTGTCAGATTGTGGCTCAGATTTATTTTATCACATGTGTAGCACGGTAACACAGTGGTGAGCACAACACTTTACAGCATCAGCAACCAGGGCGCACTCCCCGCCGCTGTCTGTGAGGAAGTTGTACGTTCTCCCTATGACCGTGTCATTTCCTCCAGTGCTCCAGAATCCTCCCACAGTCCACAGATATACCGGTTGGCAGGTTAATCAGTCACTGTAAATTGTCCCTTAATTAGGTGATGGTTAAATCAGGGTTTGCTGGGAGACGTGACTAGAAGGACCTGAAGGGTCTACTCCAGGTTGTTTCTCAATAAATAAATAATGTGCGTCTAAGCTGTGAAATGCGTCATTTGTGTTAACAATCAGCACATGCAAAGATGTGGTGGGGACAGCCCCTAAGTGTCTCCACACATTCTGGTCCCAACATAACACATCCACCATGTTCAGCTGAACAACATAGAACAGAACATACCAAGCAACAAAGCACCAGCAACAAGACAACCCCTGTTCTTCCCGACCCACGTACATACACAGTCCTCTAACCTCAGGACTAGCCATCTTTTCCTCCAGTCTCCAGCTGACTCATGGATTCGCAGGTATTAGACTTTCAACTTGCCCAGTGGACTCGCAGATAGTCGCAGGCTCGGGGCTCTGACCATGAGGTCTCGACATCTGAACTTCCGATTGACCACCAGGCTTTAACCTGGGCCTCTGATCGACCGTCGGCTTCAAACGGCAGTGTTGTCCTATAACCCGCCACTGACAAAGAATGAGGTTCCTGGTGAGGACCTGAATTCAAGGCTCGCTGATGATGGGACCCGAATGTCCTCTCTGGTCTCTCAGCCCAACATCCGACCACTTTCATATCGCTAGGCTTCAAATCAGAGCAGAGGGTTAGACTCCGATTTGTCCTCCAATTCGCTCACATCCCCGCCCCTAAGTCCCAACCTGACCTGTAACTCCCCTTTCTGTCCCCAAAACCATCTCTACAAACCTCAAAAAACCCCTAAAAAATAATTTAGTCAGATCTGCAACCTTAACAGAGACCACAGCTTCACACCATCTTGACTGTCACTAAAAACTTGAGCAAATTTCTGCATATGTACTCTGTAGGGTATTCTGACAGGCTGCATCACCGTCTGAAGTGGAGGATCCAATGTACAGGGCTGAAAAAAGCTGCGTAGAGTTACAAATTCAGCTAGATCCATCATGGCACATCTCTCCCCACCATTGAGGACGTCTTCAAAAGGCAATGTCTCAGGAAGGCAGCATCTATCATGAAGGAACCTCATCTTCCAGGACATGCCCTCTTCTCATTACTACCATCTGGGACAAGGTACAGGAGCCTGAAGACACACATTCAGTTTTTTAGTAACAGCTTCTTCCCCTCCACCAACAGATCGATGAATTGTCCGTGGGCACTTGAACACTACCTCTTTTCTCACTAGTTATTTATTTTTTACATATTGATTTGGGAACAGCTTCTTTCCAACTGTGATAAGACTGCTGAACGGATACTGACCCAGATCTGGGCCGTACCCTCCAAATATCCGGACCTGCCTCTCGGTTTTTTTTGCACTACCTTACTTTCCCTTTTCTATTTTCTATTTATGATTTATAATTTAAATTTTTAATATTTACTATCGATTTGTACTCCAGAGAGCACAAAGAGCAGAATCAAATATCGCTGCGATGATTGTACGCTCTAGTATCAATTGTTTGGTGACAATGAAGTATAAAGCAAAGTATTGCTTTTTGTAACTTATAGTAATTTATGTATTGCACTGTACGGCTACTGCAAATTTCACGATGTGTCATTGATAATAAACCTGAAACAAAAATTAAATCTATCCCATCTGACTTTAAACTTATGACCTATATTTTTTGAATTTACAACTCTGGGGAAAAAAAACTCTGTGCATTCACCCTTCCTCGGCACTTTGGAATTTTAAACACATCTATAAGATCACCTCTCAGTCCCCTATGGTACAAATCCAAGTTTATTTATTTATGGAGACACAGAGAAGTATAAACCCTTCCGGCCCTTGAGCCTCAGCAGCCAGCAATCCCCCAATATTAATCCTAGCCTAATCACGGGGCAATTCACAGTGACCATTAACCTATCAACTGGTACTTCTTTAGACAGTGGGAGGAAACCATAGCACCCGGAGGAAACCCGCGGGGTTACAGGGAGAAGGTACAAAATCCTTCCGGGCAGCAGCAGTAATTGTACCCGGGTCGCCTGTTCTGTAAAATGTTGTGCTCACCATTACAACCAGGTTTCGAACCAAATCGCCAACAATTGCTCTCCCTCAGAGATTCCGCTCATCTGAGTCCCTCCAGCAGATTGTTTGTCTGCGTTGAATTCATTCTCTACCTTATCCGGAGCCTCGTGCCGCAAATAATCTGCGATAATCCAACGCACGGCTGTTTGAAACGAGAAGTATTGCCTGACCAGCGTGAGCATTCTTCGCTTGCCTACATAGAAATCACAGCAAAACAAACAACCAAACATTTATAAAAGCAGAATTATGGTTACAATTGACTAAGTTCTTTGTTGGCCTGCCCAAGACTTCTTTGTATATATAATTAGATTCCTAATGGCTATGCAAAACCATTCTGCAGATCTAATTAAAAATCATTGCAAGGATTTTGAAGCAACTAACATTGCATGAAGCAGCAAGGCTATTTTCCTTCCTCTGATACGTCATACTGTTTTGTCGATACACATTTTATTTTTGACAAATGCCTCATTAAACATGTAACTAAACAGAAATGTATCAGTACCGCAGTGAGTGAGTGAGCTAAAGAGCTTTGCATCCTATTACATTACAAAAGCAAACTTGCCATCTGAGAGAAAGCTCATTCATGTCTCATTTCTAGAGCAGAGCGTCCTGCTGTCTTGGATTGGTAGTATAAGGTCAGTGTTCTCCTTTTATATTCTCCCTTGTTCCCTAAGTACCTATCATTCCTTCCTACGCAATCTTCCTCCTTCTGTTGCTAAAGAAAAGAAAATAATTACCCTTTTCAGAATGGGTGCCACGGTAGCGCAGTTGGGCACCGCAGCTGAGTAGCGGTTAGTGCAACGCTGTTACGGCTCACGGGTTTCCAGAGTTCAGAGGTCGATTCGGTGCTGTCTGTAAGGAGTTTGTACGTTCTGCCCGTGAAACACATGGATTTCCTCTGGGCGCTCCGGTTTCCTCCCACAGCCTAAAGAGATGCCAGTTAGTAAGTTAATTGGTCATTGTAAAATTGTCCTGTGATTGCTTCTTCACTTGCGAAGATCAGGAGGGAAGAAGAGTCCTCAGGGGCGACGGCACGATCGATGGTGACTGTAGAGGCCAATTCTGGATCTGCAAATTAGCCTAGTGTTAAATAGGCGGGTTGATGGACCAGAAGGGCTGTTCCGCATTGTACCGCTAAATAAAGCACCAAGTGTCCTGGCGGCATCCCCGCTCCAAACACTGGCGCCAGCTAGACCGCATAATCACAAGACGCCGTCACCTGAGAAGCGTGCTCATGACTCACCCCTTTCAGAGTGCCGACTGCGACACGGATCACTCTCTGGTTTGCTGCAAGATCAGACTTCAACCAAAGAAGTTGCACTGTGCCAAGCCTCCGGGCAAGCAGCGCATCGATGCCAGTAAGACACAACACCCAGACGAAGCTGCGGAGTTCATCAAGTCACTGGAGGATGCTGTCCTTGCAGACCCACCAGAAGGAGATGCTCAGCAGAGATGGGACTCTCTCAGGGACACTATCCACAGCACTGCACTCAAGGCCTTCGGGAAGAAACGGGGCAAGACACAGGACTGGTTTGAAGCGAGGTCAAGTAAGCATCGAGGTAAAGTGTTGCACTACTAGAGCACAAACGCCACCCCACCCAGGCAACACCGCAAGCACTAAGGACAGCAAGAAGCAAGGCCCAGGAAACAGCCAGACGCTGTGCAAATGGCTACTGGCTACAACTATTCGAAAGCATTCAGTCATCATTTGACACAGGCAACATCCATGGAGTGTACGAGGGGATCAAGAAAGCCATCAGGCCAACCCAGAGCAAGACAGCACCATTGAAAACCATACAGGCGAGACCATCAATGACAAAGGCAAGCAGATGGAGAGATGGGTGGAGCATTACTCTGAAATCTTTTCCAGAGAAAACAGCATCTCGGACAGCGCGCTAGACGCCGTGGAATGCCTGCCTGTCATTGAGGAACTTGATGCATTGCCGACTGCCGAAGAGCTGAGTAAAGACATCGACAGCCTGCCCACTGGGAAGGCACCAGGATTGGATGGTATTCCACCACAGGCCATCAAATGCGCAAAGGGCGTCCTGCTAAACCACCTGCACGAACCACTGTGCCAGTGCTGGACAGAGGGAGCAGTGCCGCAAGACATGAGAGACTGCGACGTTGACACCATATATAAGAACAAAGGGGACAGAAGCGACTGTAACAGCTACAGGGGAATCTCCTTGCTGAGCATCGTTGGGAAGGTCTTCGCCCCCGTGGTTCTGAACAGACTGCAGAAAATAGCCGAAAGGGTATATCCCAAGTCTCAGTGCGATTTCAGGTCGGAACGTTCCACAATCAACATGATCTTCTCCCTTCGACAGCTACAAGAGGAATACAGAGAGCAAAGACAACCACTCTACGTCGCCTTCATTGACCTTACAAAGGCCTTCCACCTTGCGAACAGAGACGGCCTGTTCAAAATCCTCACCAGGAATGGTTGTCCCCCGAGGCTCCTTAGGATAGTTCAGTCATTCAACACAGACATGAAGGGTGTCGTTCAGTTCGACAGCTCTTCTTCGGAGGCCTTCAACATCCGCAGCGGTGTGAGGCAGGGCTGTGTGCTTGCCCCACCCTGTTTGGCATCTTCTTCGCAGTCATGCTGAAGCACGCCTTTGGAACATCAACTGATGGTGTCTACCTCCACACCAGATCAGACGGGAGGCTGTTCAGTCTGTCCCGGCTGAGGGCAAAAACCAAGGGTCGTGAAGTACTCATCAGGGACATGTTGTTTGCAGACGATGCGGCTCTGGCAACACACTCTGAAGAGCAACTGCAATACCTCATGGACAGCTTCTCAAGAGTCTGCCAGGACTTCAGCTTGACCATCAGCCTGAAGAAAACCAACATGTTGGGCCAAGGCATTGAGCACCCCCCTGCTATTACCATCAACGACTACAAGCTGGAGGTAGTTCACGAGTTTACATACCTTGGCTCCACCATCACGGACAGCCTCTCCCTAGACCCTGAGATCAATAGACAGATCGGACCAGCAGCCTCAACATTCGCCAGGCTGACAGAGAGAGTCTGGGAGATCAGAAAGCTGACGACGCACACCAGAGTTGCAGTCTACAGGGCCTGCGTCCTCAGCACACTGCATTACGGCAGCGAGACCTGGAGCCTCTACTACAGACAAGAGCGGCGTCTCAACGCCTTCCACCTTCGCAGCCTGAGACGCATCCTGGACATCACGTGGACTGACCGAGTCACCAACAATGAGGTCCTGGCCAGCGCCCAGATACCCAGCCTCTTCACCCTGCTCCAATAATGCTGTCTCCGCTGGCTGGGCCACGTACACCGCATGTCAGACGGGAGGATCCCGAAAGACCTGCTGTACGGGGAACTGGCCTCCGGCATAAGAGAGCACAGCACAAGGGCGGCCCCATCTTCGTTTCAAAGAAGTTTGCAAGAGAGACATGAAGTCACTGGAAATGAATGTCAAGAGGTGGGAGGACATCGCAAGCGATCGCTCTCACTGGAGGCTGGAACTACGCAGAGGTCTAAAAAGAGGAGAAGGGAAGCTGAGGCTTGCTGCTGAAGAAAAGCGCACTCGTCGGAAAAACAGCACCAAGACAACACTGGAGGTCAGCGCCTTCAAGTGCAGTCGCTGCAGCCGAGACTGTCACTCCCGTGTGGACCTTTACAGCCACAACAGACGCTGCTCTAACACAGACTGAAGCAAGACCTTCCAGGCGCAGATCCATGGTCTCGCGAGACTAACGGATGCCACCACCAAGATGGACCAGAAGGGTTGTTCCGCATTGTACCACTAAATAAAATAAGTAAATAGTCTTTTTGTTTTAATGGGACTGCAGAATGTAAGTACCTCTGTCAATCTCAAACATCCTATCTGTCACAAGGATGATTCCAGGAAAGAAGGGGTTAACATGTGAGGAGCATTTGGCAACTTTGGGTCTGTACTCACTGGAATTTAGAAGAATGCAGAGGGATCTCATTGAAACCTACCAAATGTTGAAAGGGCTAGATAAAGTGGATGTGGAGAGGATGTTTTCTGTGGTGGAGGTATCGAGAACTAGAAGGCACAGCCTCAAAATTGAGGGGCGACCCTTTAGAACAGAGGTAAAGAGTAGTAAATCTGTGGAATGCTCTGCCACAGACTGCAGTGGAGGCCAAGTCCATAGGTATATTTAAAGTGGAGGGTGAGGAATAAAAGTGCACTTTTTTGTTAATATGCCTGAATAAATTAATGCAAAATCTTCTCTCAGTAGTGTACTGAACTCCAGAATAATCCAAGAATACCTGAAAGCCTTACTCCTGCACCTCACTGATGTCAGTTTCCTGATCAGTGAGGGCATCAAGTGATATGGCATGAAGGCAGGTGTATGGGGTTGATTGGGATCCAGAATCAGCCATGATGGAATGGCAGAGCAGACTCGATGGGCTGAATGGCCTAATTCTACTCCTATATTTTATGGCCTTATGGTCTAATTTTCAAGCTTTTGACGTTACTACAGTATATCCCATGATTACATACAATTTTCCTTTCTGGTCTCCTGCTTTTTCCTGTTCAGGAAGATAACTCTCACAGGTTTCCTGACTTAATAAAATGGCATCTTTCATCGGATGTTAAACCAGAGGCTGATTTAAGATGTCCCAACAGAATAATTTAACAAAGGACAGAGAACTTCTTCCAAGTATTCAGGCCAATATTTATCGTTTTGAAGAAAATTGCTGAAATACATTCTCTGGCTGTTTTCATTATCTTGCCACTTGTGTGAGTTTGCCATGTGCAAATTCCTGTATTACAGAGGTGACCACACTTCATAAACTTCTTCATTGGCTGTGCGATGCTTTGAGATAACTTAAAGGAGATACGAAAAATATTCTTTCCATGCAAGTTTTTTGCACTTTCTTCTGACTATTCCACTTGGCATCTCATACTCTTGTAGCTATTCAATATTTACACTTGTAGAACACATGTCATGTGTATTGGTCATGGAAAGGTACCATGGAGGTGTAGCAAGCAATTGGGTGACAGATGGTATGTTGGCCTTTGTTACATGACGATTTGGTACACGATGGTATGGTATGGTACATGACGTAGCTTTGTGGAGATTTGCCCGCTAATATGATGAACTGAAATGAGGTTTTGTGCCTACTTCAGCCTGCTCTGGGAATTCTGATCTAACGACTCAATTTGATTTGGAATACTGTTGCTCGCTTCTATTGTTTGCAGGATTTGTTTTTTTTTTTCTCTTTCTCTGTGCATCGGGTATTGGTCTTTTTTTTAATTGGTTTCATTCAGGTTTCTCGCTTTGTGGCTGTCTGCAACCAGACAAATCTCAAGGTTTTATAATTTATACATTCCTTGATAATAAATGTACTTTGAATCTTTGCAAGGTAAGGATGTCTTGGGTCTGGTGAAAATGCACTTGGGGGTACTGTCTACAGTTTTAGTCTCCTTACCTAAAAAAGGATATTAGACTATGAGGACACTCAGTCCTCATTTATTGTCATTTAGTAATGCATGTATTAAGAAATGATACAATGTTCCTCCAGTATGATATCACAGAAACACAAGACAGACCAAGACTAAAACTGATGAAAACCACATAATTATAATATATAGTTACAACAGTGCAAAGCAATACCGTACTTTGGTGAAGAGCAGACCATGGGCACTGTAAAAAAAATCAAAGTCCCGATAGCCCCATCATCTCACGCAGACGGTAGAAGGAAGAAAAACTCTCCCTGCCATGAACCTCCAGCACCGCAAACTTGCCGATGCAGCACCCTGGAAGCACCCGACCACAGCCGACTCTGAGTCCGTCCGAAAACTTCAAGCCTCCAACACCAAGCACCAAGCACCATTTCCGCTGAGCGCTTCGACCCCAGCCCCGGCCGCCAAGCAACAGGCAAAGCCAAGGATTCAGGGCCTTCCCCTCTGGAGATTCTGGATCGCACAGTAGCAGTGGCAGCGAAACAGGCATTTCAGAAGTTTCACCAGATGTTCCTCCGTGCTTCTCACGAACGTCTCCATCAAATCAGGATTGTGCACAGCATCCTACTTGACAGATAACAGATATTCATTCTGGAGTGACCGCTGCACGCTGCGTCGCACTGCCATATTCGCTTTTTGCTTAGAATATGCTTACGATATAAGGAGTGCAATAAAAATTCTTCACACAAAAACTTATTCACCATGGAGGATGTGCTACAAAGTTCCATCAAATTGGTTCTTAGGGTGGTGGTTTCCCAATATGAGGAGATATTGAAGAATTTTTATTGCACTCCTTATATCGTAAGCATATTGTAAGCAAAAAGTGAGGCAAGGGGTTGAGAAGATGAGGCCTGTCTTCTCTGGCATTTAGGAGAATCAGAGGACACCTTATTGAAGCTTCCAAAATTCTTATAGGTTCAATATCTTGAATGCAAAGGGTGTGTTTTTCCCTAATCGAGGAGTCTAGAACAGACAGTCCCAGTCCCAGAATAAGAAGTTGTCATCTAAAGAGTGAAATCATGAGAAATGTCTTTGTTCTGATAGAGGAGAATCTTTGGAATTCTCTGCCCCAAGGGTGCTTGAGGACAGTCATTGAGGTAGGTTTCTGGGTATTATAAAAATCAATGGTTATTCTGATGGTGCAGGAATAAAGTGTTGTAAGTGATCAGCCTGGTGCTTGAAAAATAATGGGGATGAGTCGTAAAGTCATAGTGCACTACAGCTCAGAAACAGGATGTTCAGCCCATTTGGACCCATTAGTGGACTGTGAGGAAGGCTATCAAAACGTGCACAGTGATTTAAACCAGCTTAGACAATGAGCTGAAAAATGGTGGATGGAATTTAATGCAGACGAGTATGAGTTGCACTTTGGGAGGACAAATGAGGGTGGAACTTACATGGTGAATAGTAGGACACTGAGGTGTATGGTAAAACATAGGGACCTGGGAATACCGATCCATCATTCCTTGAAAATAGCTTTATAGGTAAGTAGGGTCGCAAAGAGAGTTTTTGGTACATTGGCCTTTATATGTCAATGTATTGTGTATAGGAATCGGGATATTATGTTGAAATTGTATAAGACGTTGTTGAGGCCTAATTTGGAGTAATGTGTCCAGTTTTGGTCAAATACCTACAGGAAAGATGTAAATAAGATTGAAAGAGTGCAGAGAAAATTTACAAGGGCCTCAACCAGAAATCAAGTTTATGGGATCCATAGTGCTTGGGTTCAGAATTAAGGCCATAAGACATATGAGCAGAACTAGGCTATTCAGCCCATCGCATCTGCTCTCCCTTTCCATTATGGCTGATTTATTATCCCTTTCAATCCCATTCTCCTGCCCTCTCCTCATAATCTTTGATGCCCTTACTAATCAAGAACCTATCAACTTGCACTTTAAATATACCCAGTTCTAACACTATTCATCTAACTATAACATCCAAACCTTTCAATTAGATCTCAGGCCATAAACAGATCCATCATTTTATGCATGCAACACTCTTTATTTCAGAACAATCTTCCTTGCAGTATTTACAATGTAATTCAAGGTCAGTGAGGGCCCGGTTAGATACATTCCATTTTTGTACTCACCACCATCTTCTGCCATGTGGGAGTAAAGATTAAAGAGTAAAATTTAAAGATTTGCTTTATTTGTCACATGTACATTGAAACACACAGTAAAATGACATGAACCACTGTCGCTGATCCCAGCACGTGAAGACCAAGAAGGACACTACTTCTCTGGGACACTATGGAGGTTCTGGAGCAGGCAAACATGAAGCAGGCATAAGAATCTTTAGAAGCATGATTCTCTTCTGATAACTCTGTAAACAAACATACCGAAATAGACGCCATCTATGAACCCCTAGAAATGCGAGGCAATAGAGTTCAAAGGTCAACTGTAGGGGTATCCAATCAGGACTAAGGCAAGCGAATGGGGATCTATATGAACATGAACACTCCCAGAGAGAAACACAAACAACTGCGCACTGAGGATGTCACCTCGACTGGTGATGGAACGTAAGCAAGCTAATTGCCAAGCTCGACGAACACAGCAACATCAAATTGAATGTTCTGCTTGCATCAACCAGCACATCCTGAAGGTGTGCTGGGCGCAGCCCGCAAGAGTCACCATGCTGCTGGTGCCACTGCAGCAAGCTGACAACTTACTGACCCGTGCATCTTTGGAATGTGGGAGGAAACCAGGGCACCCGGAGGAAACCCACACAGTCACGGGGAGAAAATGCGAACTCGGAAAAGGCAGCGGTACCTGGGTCACTGGTGCTGTAAAGCGTTGTGCTAACCCGTATACTACTGCGCCACCCCTTCAGGAGAGAAATGCAGATCTCAAGTTCTGCTTCTGCGGCTGTGATTGACCACGTTCGATGTGTGAACAGCTGATTCTGTACTCTGCAGAGTAACACGTGGGGTGTTACGTGGAGACTGAGGATAGTGATGACATTTCGATGATCTTATAACCACTGCGTTTCAAATGTTTGCTCCGCTGAATATTTCAGAAAAGATACAGTACTGTGCAAAAGTCTTAAGTACCTATACAGTACATAGCTAGGGTGCCTGGGATTTTTGCACAGTATTATATTTGTCAACATAGAACAGAAGAGCAAGTTTATAAATCTGGTGGGAGCAAAAGATGTTGGGAATGGCAAGGATGGAGTGCAAGAGAGGGGTGTGGGGCAGGTGGCAGAGAAGGAGTGATAGGGACATGGGTGGCATTGGTGCAGACGCACCCAGCACTGAGACACCAGGAAAAGTCACTTGATTCCAAACAACTGGTTTATTGGTCATTACAGAATGTCACTCTGGTGCTTCCCGTTCCCTCCCCTTTCCCTTCTACTTTTCCCAACCATAATTCCTCTCTCCCTGCCCCCTGTCCAGTCTCCGTCCACGATCGAGACCCATATCAGAATCAGGTTTGTTATCACTCACATGTTCCATGATTTTCTTTGGTGGTAGCAGTACAATGCAATACATATAATTACTACGGCACTGTGCAAAAGTCTTCGGTACCCTAGACTTCGCACAGTACTGTAGTCCAGATAAGCGTACTTTCAAATCAAGGACCTTTAGATGGCTGATACACTTGATGTCTAATCAAGGCATTCATATAGACCAAATGCAGAATATTTATTGCCCAAATAGTGAGAGGTTGGTAGGAGAAAAAAAAGTTGCTGGCTGGGATTTAAATGATAGAACGTAGAACAGTGCGGCACGGAAAAGGCCATTCGGCCCACAATATTGTGCTGAACCTGCTAAAAAGCAAAGCAAAAATACCCAAACACTAATCCCTCCCACCTGCACCACACGCATCTTCCTCCCATTATTTAAGGCATCAGTTAGTCTTGCAAGACCATAGATCTGTGCCTGGAAAGTCTTCACTCTCCAGGGCGCAGGCCTGGGCAAGGTTGTACGGAAGACCGGCAGTCTCCCCTCTCCACGACACCGATGTTGTCCAAGGGAAGGGCAAGGGCCTATACAGCTTGGCACCAGTGTCGTCGCAGAGCACTGTGTGATTAAGTGCCTTGCTCAAGGACACAACACGCTGCCTCGGCTGGGGCTCAAACTCACAACCTTCAGGTCACTAGTCAAATGCCTTAACCACTTGGCCACGTGCCCACAAATACAGAATATTTCCATATTATGTGCCATATACTCCCATTATGTGCCTATCTAAACCCTAACATCTCTTAAAAGCCTCAAATATATTTGCACTCTACTGCCATACCAGGCAGTGCATTCCAGGCATCCACCACTCTGAGTAAAAAACTTACCCCTCACATCCCCCCTTGAACCTATTCCCTCTCAGTTTCAATGCACAATGCCTTCTGGTATTAGACATTTCAACCCTGGGAAACAGATACGCCCTCTCTACTCTATCTGTGCCTCTCATAATCTTGTCAACCACTATCAGATCTCCCCTGATCCTCTGACACTCTAGAGAAAACAACCCTAGTTTACCCAGAGTCTCATGATAGTACATGACCTCTAAACCAGACAGCGTCCTGGTAAGCCTCTTCTGCACCCTCTCCAAAGCCTTCTTCCTCTAATGGGATGACCAGAATTGGATGAAATACTCCAGTTTTGACCTAACCAGAGTTTTATAAAGTTGCAACATAACCTCCTGACTTTTGAACTTGGGGGAGAAAGTCAAACATTGATAGCAGTGTGGTGCTACAGGGAAGGCATCCGTTAGTCTTGCGAGACTATGGATCTGTGCCTGGAAAGTCTTCACTCTCCAGGGCGCAGGCCTCAGCAAGGTTGTATGGAAGACCGGCAGTTGCCCGTGCTTCAAGTCTCCCCTCTCCAGGACACCATTGTTGTTCAAGGTAAGGGCAAGGGCCAATACAGCTTGGCACCAGTGTTGTCGCAGAGCACTGTGTGGTTAAGTGCCTTGCTCAGGGACACAACACGCTGCCTCGGCTGGGGCTCGAACTCACAACCTTCAGATCGCTAGTCGAATGCCTTAACCACTTGACCACGTGCCCACACTGCTACAGGGAAGGTAACTCCAGTAAACTGAGTTTGATTCTGACCTCTGAGGAAACCTGTGTGGAGCCTGCACATTCACCTTCTGGGTTTCCTTCCACACCCCAGTTATCTGCATGTTGGTGGGTTAACTGGCCACTATTGACTACTTCTTGTGTAGGTAAGTGGTAGAAGATTAGTGGGGATGGACTGGGAGAAAGTTGTTAATGGATACGTGAATCAATAGAAGTGGTCAGACCACAATTGGAGTATTGTGTTCAGTTCTGGTTGCCTTATAGTAGGAAAGATGTGGAAGCTTCAGAGAAAGTGCAGAGAAGATTGACCAGGATGCTGCATGGATTAGAAAACACGTCTAATGAGGAAAGCCAGAGTAAGCTCACGCTTTTCTCTTTGGAGTGAAAAAGGTTGAGAAGCAACTTGATAGAGACGTATAAGATTATGAGAGGCATTGAGAAAGTGGGCAGCCAGTACATTTTTCCCAGGGCGGTAATGGCTGATACCAGAGGACATCACATTAAGGCAGATGTTCCCAACCATTTTATCCAATGGATCAATAGCATTAAGCAAAGGGTCTGTGTACCCAAGGCTGGGAACCCCTGATTTAAAGAGAGTGGAAGAAATTTAGGGGAGATGTCAGAGGTAGGTTTGTTCAACAAAGAGTGATAAGCACATGGAATGCACTACTGGGTGTGGTGTGAGATAGACACATATGTGAAGGAAAAATGGAGGATTATTTGATGCGTAGGAAGGAATGGTCGGATTGGTTGAGGAGTAGGGTAAAGGGGCTTGTATTGCGTTCTATATTCTATGAAAGAATAGCTAACAGAAAAAGATGTTGTAAAGGGACAGAATCAGAGTCAGAATCTGGTTTAATATCAACAGCGTATGTCTTGAAAATTATTAATGTAGCAGTAGCAGTACAGTGCAACAGTGCAATACTTAATAATAGAAAAAACATAAATTACGGTAAATATATATTAGTTAAATAATAAGTAGTGCAAAATCAGAAATAAAAAAGTAGTGAGGTAGTGTTCATGGGTTCAATATCTATTCAGAAATTTGAGGCAGATGGGAAGAAGCTGTTCCTGTATCACTGAGTGTTGTGCCTTGTAGCTGCTGTACCTTCTTCCCGGTGATAGCAATGAGAAGAAGGCATGACGTGAGTGATGGGTTTCCTTGATAAAGAATACCCCCTTTTTAAGGCATTGTTCCATGAAGATGTCCTGGATACGACAGAGACTAGTGCCCACGATGGAACTGTCTGAGTCTACAACTCTGCAGCTTGTTTCAATCCTGTGCAGTATCACCGCACCCCCCCCCCCCACCCCATACCAGGTGATGATGCAGCCAGTCAGAATGCTTTCCATGGTAAATCTGTAGAAATCTGCAAGTGTCTTTGGGGACATACCAAATCTCCTCAAACTCCTAATAAAATATAGCCGCTCTGCAAGTTGGCACAGGCATGATGGGCCAGATATCCTCTGAATACATCATAAGGAAATATCTGTCTGAAAGGTGCTGAGAGTCTGTACACTTCAATCACAATTATTTTCTCTTTGATGGTTGAGTTACAATGAGTCCCTTGAAGAAGCAGTTACAAGAGACTTTTATCTAAAGCACTCTGACATTTTTATCCTCAAACATAGATGCATATCTATCTCTGTAAAATCTTTATGAAAACAACATCAACTGGTGAATGCTGATGATAATTAATGGGAGATATGTTTGTGAATAGAGGGAATTAAAATCTGCATTATAAAAGAATCCCATATTTTAATGTAGACACAACTTTCCATTACTAACTTATTGTGATGTTGATATGTGTAAGGCTGCTGCAACTCAGTTGTAATTGTCTCTGAGACCAAAGGAATGGAAATATCCACTTAGTGGCCACTTTATTAGGTACAGGAGTGGGACCCAGTGTGATCTTCTGCTGCTGTAGCCCATCCACTTCAAGGTCAATGTGTTGTCCATTCTTCTGCACGCAACTTTTGTAACCTGTCGTTATTTGATTTACTGACAGCTTCCTGTCAGCTTGAACCAGTCTGGCCATTCCCACCTGACCTCTCTCATTAACAAGACTTATTCATCCACACAACTGCTGCTTGCTGGATATTTTCTTTTATTTTTGCACATTTCTCTGTGAACTCTAGAGACTGTTGTGTGTGAAAATCCCAGGAGATCAGCAGTTTCTGAGATACTCAAATGAAGGGATTGTCATATGAAGAACGTTTGGTGGCTCTGGACCTGAATTCACTGGAATTCAGAAGAATGAGGTGTGACCTCATTGAAACCAATCAAAGGGTGAAAGACCTTGACAGAGTGGAGATGGAGAGGATGTTTCCTATGGTGAGAGAGTCTAAGACTAAAGGACACAGTCTCAGAACAGAAGGGCATCCTTTTAGAATGGAGATGAAGAGGGATTTCTTTAGAAACATAGAAATATAGAAACATAGAAAATAGGTGCAGGAGTAGGCCATTCGGCCCTTCAAGCCTGCCCACTATTCAGTACGATCATGGCTGATCATCCAACTCAGAACCCTGTACCTGTCTTCCCTCCATACCCCCTGATCCCTTTAGCCACAAGGGCCTTATCTAACTCCCTCTTAAATATAGCCAATAAACTGGCCTCAACTGTTTCCTGTGGCAGAGAATTCCACAGATTCACCACTCACTGCGTGAAGAAGTTTTTCCTCATCTCGGTCCTAAAAGGCTTCCCCTTTATCTTCAGACTGTGACCCCTCGTTCTGGACTTCCCCAACATCGGGAACAATCTTTATTGGGCCTTTAGCCAGAGACTGGTGAATCTGTGGGATTCTTTGCCACAGACAATTGAGGAGGCCAAGCCTTTATGTATATTTAGGGCAGAGTTTGCAAAATTCTTGATTGGTCAGGGCATGAAGGGATATGGGGAGAAGGCAGGAGAATAGGGCTGAGAGGAAATTCGGATCAGCCATGATGAAATGGTGGAGCAGACTCGATGGACCAAATGGCCTAATTCTGCACCTATATCTTATGACCTAACATTTAATCAAACCACCCCAGCTGGCACCAACAATCATTCTACAGTCAAAGTCATTTATTTCACATTCCTTCCCCATTCTGATGTTTGAATAAAAACGCTAAAAAAAAATTGAACCTCTTGGCCGTATCTGTTTGCTGTTATGCATTTGAGTTGTTGTCATATAATTGGTTGATTGGATATTTGCATTAGTAAGCAGGTGTACAGGTGTACCTAATGAAGTGGCCACTGAGTGTAATTCCCAGAAAGGATGGCTTTCAGCTTGGAGCGGAATCTGGAGATGCTGGTTTTCCCTTCCCCCTCTGCCCCATCCTTTTGGGTGTTAGAGGTTGCAGCCGAGGGAAGTACTTTCAGAGTTGACTCTCAATTCAATTCAAGTTTAATTGTCATTGAAACGTACGTGAGTACTCGTGAATACAGCCGAACGAGACAGCGTCACTCCAGGTCCTGGTGTAAAACACAGTACCAACAGTCACACACAGCACAAAGCACACATAGCACGCGTAAGATAGAAAAGTACAGCCACTCAATAAGAAGAGCCAAAGTTCAAGCCATCCAACACGGCCAGAACCTTCAAATGACCACAACAGAGCTTGTCTTCTGCTGAGTGAACACTAGGGGAGGGGCAGCACCGACTCCCCAATGGTATCATTATTGCAGGTGAGTTTAACCACGTGAACCTAAAGATAGTGCTGCCTAAGTTCCACCAGCATGATGATTTTGCTACCAGAGGTGAATATACATGAGATCTGGTTTACGCTAACATACTAGGTGCCTATAAAATGGTTCCTCGACCCCACATTGAACTCTCAGTTCACTTGCCTGTACTGTTAATTCCAGCATACAAACCAGTGATCAAATGGGTCAAGCCAGTTCTAAAGGTGGTGAAAACCCGGCCTCAGGGGGCAACCTCTGCCCTGCAGGATTCTTCGATAATACGAGTTGGAGAATGTTCAAAGAGGCTGCTACCTAAGGCACAGAATACACATATTCCTCAATGGTAACTTGGCTGCCTTAGGTAGCAGCCTCTCTGAACATTCTCCAGGAAGGCACCTCTCCCCCCGATGGGAGCAGACACTCCATCTGGCTGAAGCTGAGGTGAGGAAGACCCTGGTCAGGGCCAAACCACGCAAAGCTTGGGGCCCAATAATATGACAGGTCGGGTTCCGAAAGACGACGTAAAACAGCTGCTGGATATATTTAACACCTCTCTTGAACAATCCATTGTTCCCTCGGTTTTCAAGGTGGTAACCATCATTCCAGTGCCAAAGAAGGTGACAGTAACTTGCCTAAATGACTATCGTCCGGTGGCATTAACATCAACCATTATACAACGCTCTGAGCGGCTGGTCATGGAGCACATTAAAATCTTTCTCCCAGCTACACTGGACCCTTTCCAGTTTGCTTATTACTCAAATAGATCCTCTGATGATGCAATAGCCTCTGTCTTTCACTCCGTCCTGTCCCACCTGGAGTATGGGGTCTCATATGCCAGACTGCTTTCTTTAGAGTTCAGTTCAGCATTCAATACCATCATATCCCAGAAACTGGTGAGGAAACTGTCCTCGTTGGGACTCAACACCTCCCTTTGCAATTGGATACTGGACTTCTTAACTAAGGCCACAGTCATTCTGTGTGGGTAGCAACGTCTCTTGGCCATTACACTGAGCACCGGCGCCCCCCCCAAGGCTGTGAGCTCAGCCCTCTGCTGTTCACAGTGCTGACACATGACTATGTCGCAGGTTCCAGCTCAAACCGCGTTATCAAGTTTGCGGATGACACAACGGTGGTCGGCCTCATCAACGACGATGATGAGACGGAGTATAGAGAGGAGGTGGAGTGGCTGGTGGATTGGTGTGAGAAGAACACCCTAAGCCTGAAAGTGGAGAAGACAAAATAAATCACGTGGACCTCAGGAAGGTTCAGAATAACCAGCCCCTCTGCAAATATATGACTCCTCCATAGATAGAGTTAAGCGCACCAAGTTTCCTGGGAGTTCACATCATGGATGACCTCTCCTGGTCCCTTAACATCACCTCTCTGAACAAGAAGGCACAGCAGTGCCTCCACTTCCTAAGAAGCAAAGCTCCCCACTCCCCATCTTATCTGCGTTTTACAGGAGCACCCTGGAGAGCACCCTGCCAAGTTGGATCTCCATTTAGTATGGGAGCAGTCGTGTATCGGACCAGAGGTCCCTACAAAGGACTGTGCGAACAGCTGAGAGGACTGTAGGGGTCTCCCTACCAAACATCAGGAACATTTATCAGGAGCACTACATACGCAGGGCCCTTAGTATTATTAAGGATCCCACTTATCCATCCAGGACTCTCTTTGACTTTCTACAATCAGGCAGGAGACTCTGATACATAAAAACAAGAACGATCAGGATGGGAAACAGTTTCTTCCCTTTGGTCATTAGGCTTCTGAACTCCTAACCACATCGTATTTGAAGTGGTACTGGTTAATTTGTTCCATACCTTACAATATTTAATGTTAAATAGATTTTAGTTTGTTATTTATGTGTGATTCATCTGTATATCTTATCCTTACCTTCTTAAGTTATCATGTGTTAAGTTTGTTATGTGCTTTACATCCTGGTTCGAAGAAATATTGTCTCGTCTCTATATACATTTTGTATGTTACATACACGTATGTAGTTAAAAGACAATAAACTTCACTTGACTTAAGTCCAGCCAGAATGCTGCACCACACTGCCCCCAGTGGAGTGCACCAGTTCAAACAGCTCTTTCCCAACAGCTGTTAACAGGCAACACCGTGACTTGAGTATAGTCCAAGCACATACAAGATAGCAAGCACATATAGGAGATCAGCAATACAATCATGTAAAATATATATGTATATAGTCCGGACCTTGAGTCCATTGTTCTGCTGAGTGAACACTAGGGGGGTGGGCTGCACCAACTCCAGCCCGGATGCTGTGCCACGCCGCCCGCGTGGGAGCCACTCTCCTGGCGGCTGTAAAACAGGCGCAACCACGGCTTGAGGCCTTGAGTGCATCTGACAGCTGCCAAAATCTGCAGTCGACCACAATGGAGCTTGCCTGCATAACTGAGGGAGTGCCTGTTATTCTGCGTCTCTCTACTATTTGTAAAATGGCTGCAACTAGCCCCTTTATTGTTGCAGGGATTTCAGTCACGTGACGTGGTTCAATATCGCTGCAAGACTTTTATTACCAACCATCCTGCAAAATCACCAACTTTACTTACAAGATATACTTGTATGAAAATATCAGAAAGGAAATCTTTGTTTAAAAGAAATGCTCTCATCCGTGCTCAGAATTGTTGAAAGATGAAGAGAATGATCCATGCCAGGGTCTTTAATTGAAATTAGACATCAGACTCCCTAAGCCCTACCGTAGTCAATA
This sequence comes from Mobula hypostoma, assembly GCF_963921235.1. Lineage (NCBI taxonomy): Eukaryota > Metazoa > Chordata > Chondrichthyes > Myliobatiformes > Myliobatidae > Mobula > Mobula hypostoma. The sequence goes on along the minus strand of NC_086104.1, from coordinate 145,275,911 downwards.
TGTTATGTGCTATAAGCATTAGGAATTCAGGACAATTTCATGCTTAAATTATAGAGTGAAGTGTTGTGTCTGGATCAGTAATTCAATATAATGGGATTGAAAAGATGGTGATTTGCTGCATGAAAATTCTGTACATGGACCTGTGTGTGGACGTGACTATATTACAACATGCCGGCAGTCTGCTCCTGAATTATAATTAGGAAGTGATAAGCAGAGGGATGAAATTCTGGAGCAGCCAGCTCAATTTGTTAAAACAAGAAGGCATAGCAGCGTCTCTACTTCCTAAGGAGGTTGAGCGATGTGAGGCTCCCCCACCATCATGACTGCATTTTACAGGAGCACCACTGAGTGTGTCCTGTCAAGTTGTATCTCCATCTGTGATGGGAGCAGCCAAGCATTGGACCGGAAGTCCCTACAAAGGATTGTGGGAATGACTGAGAGGATCATAGGTGACCTCCCCACTATCCATCGGGAACATTTATCAGGAACACTGCGTACGCAGGGCCCTTAGTGTTATCAAGGATCCCACCCATCCATTCAGCATGCTCTTTGACTCTCTACCAACAGGCAGGAAACTCTGATGCATAAAAACAAAAACGATGTAGGATGGGAAACAATTTCTTCCACCAGGCCATTAGGTTTCTGAAACTCCCTGCCACATGGCATTCAAAGTGTCACTGGTTAATCTGTTCTGTACCTTACAATATTTAATTTATGCACTTTAGTTTGTTTATTTATAGATTTTGTCCTTACTTTCATAAGTTATTGTGTGTTATATATACAGCAGTGCTTTACACCCTGGTTCAGAGAAACATTATCTCGTTTGACAGTGTGCATGTACATATTTAATTGACAATAAACTTGACTTGACTTAAGCTGCTGTAGCCATGTTTTATCTTTGAACCATTGTTTTGCAGAGCACCATCCTGTCACCCTTGCCAGAATGGCTGGTGTGTGGCTATTGGCTGAAGGAAGGCGTGGTCGGGAAACCACTTGAAAATGAATACCCTATCCTTGCTTTCCATGATCAGGTGCAGACAGTAAATCTGGTGAAAGGATGTGAAGACGGACGCAAGAGTCCTTGTTCCGGATCATCGCCTAACAGAGGACTCCTTGTCCTACAGGCTGTTCCCAGGGACATAAACAGAGACTGACATCAGGTGCTGCTGGAGGGTCATCAGCTCAGCGAAGGCACCCTTTGCTTGGCCCGAAACTTGTTGGTTTTCCAGCACAACAATACATCCGTTAAGAGAATCCTGCCAACTGGCAGAGTCCTGCCTGCAGGTGTGTATACCGAGGGACCCACTAACATTCAGTGCAGCCAATGTTTAAACTCTGTGAGGATGACCACAATATCGGCTCCTTCTGCTACTGTACGTGAATGGGCAGAAGTTCAGTGGGGAAGCCCCACAAAGTTCAAACAATAGAAAGATCCCACCACAGGAAGCAACTTGTTCTTGAGCTAGTCCTGCAGTACTTTTAAGTTTTTGATGGTATTGCAATAAGAAATCTGTTTAAAAAAAGACAATAACAACTTTGGTTGACCCCGTAGAAACTGCTGCGTCTGAGCCTTAAAGTCACTTGGTTCATGGAAAGTTTACCATACCATGTAACGTCCACAAGAGTGAACCAAATAAGTATTAGAGCTATTAAAAGATATTAATAGGAACACCTTCTTTGAGGCCCTTTGATGACTGAGGTCAACCATGGATATTGCATCCTAGCTGTCCATGTGATACGCAAGCCGATATGCAAGACAGGACAGTATGACATGGAGGGAGAGCTGTTACCCCTGCAGCAGGGTCCCCTTCTCCATGCAGCTGATCAATCCAAAGGAACAGCGGAGACCGATACAGTTTGGCACCAGCGGGCATCAGAGGGGCGTCAGTCAGCGCTGAACACAATGTTGGACCGCCTTGAGGACTCTAGCTCCAGATTTTTCCTTGGGGTTTACTCCCGAAGCCTCCCCCGTGAGTGGATGTAGCCACAAGGCAGCAGAGGTTTAAGATCAGAGTTTTCCTTCTCCTGAAGTAGCTGCCATGCTAACAAGCCCCATCTTTACAGATTGTCTGGTTTTAAGGTGCCAGTAACCAGCCTTTGCCCCTTTTCCTGTCAGCAGAAATGGTTCCGCCGGGCTTACTAGCTAAGCCACACGTGAAGGCCAGGAGCTGGGCTTGGTCGTCAGAGGCTGTTTGAGGCAGACACCATGGGGGTATTTAATAGGTAGGGGGAGCATACCCACACTACCTCCTCCGGCTGTAACAACCTTAAGGAACTGAAATAATCAAAAATACCTTCTAGCAGGCTGGAGAATCAGTCAATCTAGCAGCAGCAGGGATGTTGGATTATTGGAGTTTTATGGTAATTGGTCAGCAGATTTCAGACTAAGTAGCTGTATAATGCATGCAGCACACATAGAAAGCTGGAGGAACTCAATAGGTTAGGCAGCGTGTATACAGGGAAATAAACAGTCAACGATTCAGGCTGAGACTCCCAGTCCTGATGAAGAGTCTCGTCCTGAAGCATCAATTGTTTAGTTCCCTCCATAGACGCTGTCTGACCTGCTGAGTTCCTCCAACCTCTTTGGTGTGTTGCTCAAGATTTTGGGTATCACCAGACCCTCTTGTGTATAGGATGCTTGCTGAGGAAAGGAGAACTCAGCTAGGGTTACCACTCCTGGTCACTTGTTTTTGACTGGAAAGTCCAGGGATGTTTGGACATGAGAAGGAGGTAGGAGCAGCATATCGTGTCCCAGTTCCCAGCTATTCAGAAATGAACTAATGGATGCTCAATACACTGCAAATCAAATTTCCTCATGAATCAGTTCTTTCAGGAGATGCAGAAAGAGAATTGGAAAAATAATTACTTGCTCTGGCCCCACTAAGTTTGCACTGCTTTGGGAGCCGGCATGTGGTACAATGGTCATAGTCCATGAGGTGTCCTTGGGCAACTGGTGTCACTTCAGTAACAGTTGAACAGCTCAGAGTTGTAACTGGATCACCACATCCAACTTATTGACAGTTACTTGTGTTAGTTGTTGAGAAGGAAACGAGTAAAAGCTGGTGCAAGAGACCTGTTTCACAGAATATCTGAAGGAGACCATTCAGCTCATTAAGTCTGTGCTGGTTCTATATCAGAGTAATCACCTATTCAGAAAATATGTAGCTCGGGTGTTTGATGGTTGGGTTGAGTTGTTTTCCAATCTTGGCAATTTTCTTGCAAATGTTTCGTCACCATGCGAGGATACATCTTCAGTGTGCTGTTGATTGTGGTGTGTCTTGTATCCTCCAAATGCCTGGCCTTCACCTACTTTACAATCAGCTGACTGGATGTATTTTGGAAACTTAATTGTGATGTGCCGAGGAAATCTCATTGCTGATTGGTTGCATGGTGAACCTTGTGCATTGTGGTCTGGAATTTTGCTTGTATTAGCTCATAAATTGGATCGAGGTCTATGTGTCTGTTTACAGAATTGTTCGTGGGAAGCCAGGTTTCTAGGAATTCCCTTGCATACCACGTTTTTGCTTGTGCCATGACTTTTACTGAAGCCCAGTTAAATTTGTGTCTGTCTCAATCTTCGTGGGTAGAGACTAGAGAGAGTTAGTCATGTTGTTGTACAGTCAGTTGATGTTCACGGATCTTTATTGTGGATAAAGAGGAGATACATCTTTTTAAAATATTCGCATGAAACAGACACTCATGGAACTTCATACGAAGATGCCTATGAGGTCGACAATGCACCAACCAATAAACGATCAAATCTGTTGTCCTTCCATACATTCGAAATGTCTCAGAAATAATGACCGGACTGCTCCAAGAACATAGAATTTCAGACGAACATAAGCCAACAATAACATTGAAAAGAGCACTTTACAGACCAAAAGAATGAACCAAGCAACTAGACAAGACCAACATGATCTGCAAAATCCAATGCAGGGACTACAGCGAATGTTACATCGGCCAAGCAGGGAGAAAACCATCCACCAGGATCCGCGAACATCAATTGGCTGTCAAACAGCATGACCAACTCTCCCCAATCTCCTCCAATGAAGATCAAGAAGGACACAAATTCAAATGGGCTTCAGTGAAAGTCATGGTGCAAGCAAACACATGGCATGCAAGAGAATTCCTAGAAGCATTGTCTTCCATGAATAAATCTGTAAACAAACATGTAGACCTTGATTCTATTTATGTGCCAAGGTGGGCAAAATTCCAGACCACAATGCATGACGTTTATCACACAGCCGATCAGTGACGAGATTTTCTCCCTACATCACAACTGAGTTTCCGTAATGATGCCCAATCAGCTGATTGATAAGAATATAAAGTCCAAGCATTCAGAGGACGCACCACAATCAACAGCATACTGATAATATCTCCTCATACAATGACCAGACACTTGCAAGTAAATTGCCAAGATTGGCGACCAACTCAACCCAACCATCACCTATTCCTTAATACAAGCTCATGAGACGAAACATTAACAATTGCTTTCCTCCTACAGATGTTGCTCAGCTCACTGAGAAACTCCAGCAAATCGCTTATTGTACATATTCCCACATCCCTCCTTTTCTCTCACAGACTTATACATTCTTTCTTTTCAGTTACATAATCCAAATTCTGCATGCAGCGGTACAAAATCAAAGTGAAGGTAATTTTATTATTAAAGTAGTTATATGTCACCAGATGCTACCTTGAGATTTATTTCCTTGCTGACATTTACAGAAAGGTAAAGAAATTCAATCAATTTTTTTAAAAACTGTACATAAACAAAGATTGACAAACAACCAACGTGCAACAGAAGACAAATTGTGTAAATAAAGAAATAAATAAGCCTGAAAACATGAGTTGTAGAGTCCTTGAAAAAGAAATCAGTTCAGTGTTGGGGGGAGTGAAGTTGTCCACACCAGTTCAGAAGTCTGATGGTTGAAGAGTAACAACTGTTCCTGAACCTGTGGTGTGGGATCTATGATTCCTGTACCTCCTGCCCAAATGTAGTAGTGAGAAGATAGGCAAAACTCAGCATGGTTTCCTTAAAGGAAAATCCTGCCTGACAAACCTATTGCAATTTTTTGAGGAAATTATAAGAAGGCTAGACAAGGGAGATGCAGTGGATGTTGTGTATTTGGATTTTCAGAAGGCCTTTGACAAGGTGCCGCACATGAGGCTACTTAACAAGATAAGAGCCCATGGAATTACAGGAAAGTTACATACGTGGATAGAGCGTTGGCTGATTGGCAGGAAACAGAGAGTGGGAATAAAGGGATCCTATTCTGGTTGGCTGCCAGTTACCAGTGGTGTTCCACAGGGGACCGTGTTGGGGCTGCTTCTTTTTACTTTGTACATCAACGATTTGGATTATGGAATAGATGGCTTTATGGCTAAGTTTGCTGATGATACAAAGATAGGTGGAGGGGCCGGTAGTGCTGAGGAAACAGAGAGTCTGCAGGGAGATGTGGATAGATTGGGAGAATGGGCAGAGAAGTGGCAAATGAAGTACAATGTTGGAAAGTGTATGGTTATGCACTTTGGCAGAAGAAATAAACGGGTAGATTATTATTTAAATGGGGAGAAAATTCAAAGTTCTGAGATGCAACGGGACTTGGGAGTCCTCGTGCACGATACCCTTAAAGTTAACCTTCAGGTTGAGTCGGTGGTGGAGAAGGTGAATGCAATGTTGGCATTCATTTCTAGAGGAATAGAGTATAGGAACAGGGATGTGATGTTGAGGCTCTATAAGGTGCTGGTAAGACCTCACTTGGAGCACTATGTGCAGTTTTGGGCTCCTTATTTAAGAAAGGATGTGCTGACGTTGGAGAGGGTTCAGAGAAGATTCACTAGAATGATTCCGGGAATGAGAGGGTTAACATATGAGGAACGTTTGACCACTCTTGGACTGTACTCCTTGGAGTCTAGAAGAACAAGGGGGGACCTCATAGAAGCATTTAGAATGTTGAAAGGCATGGACAGAGTGGATGTGGCAAGGTTGTTTCCCATGATGGGGGAGTCTAGTACGAGAGGGCATGACTTAAGGATTGAACAGAAATGAGAAGAAATTTTTTCAGCCAGAGGGTGATGAATCTGCGGAATTTGTTGCCACGGGTGGCAGTAGAGGTCAAGTCATTGGGTGTATTTAAGGAAGAGATTGATAGGTATCTGAGTAGCCAGGGCATCAAAGGTTATGGTGAGAAGGCGGGGGAGTGGCACTAAATGGGAGATTGGATCTGCTCATGATAGAATGGCGTAGCAGACTCGATGGGCCAAATGGCCGACTTCTGCTTCTTTGTCTTATGGGCTGATGGTCTTATGGACCTGTATAGTGGAGGTCATTGATGACAAGTGACCCTGTCTCCATTACTGCCCCTTATAGTTCATTCCAGACTCTAAATATTCATCATATATTTTTACCTCAGGTTACAAGTCACTCATTTGCCAAATACCTTCATCCTTGCCCACAGTTCTTGTTTCCCTCTGCCAAGAGAAATTATTCTTTCTATCAGTTTTTTATATTCTTCAGGATTTTAAATTCTTCTGTCAGCTGCTCTGACAAGCTTCCATTCCAAGAAGAACAACCTCTACATGAAATCTTGGAAAAGGTTTTATTCTTTTACCGAGTTTAATTCAATTACTCTGATCCACATAAAGAAAGATTTTGGTAACTGTCTTCTGCTGCCTCTCCAAAGCCTTCACATCTTCACTAAAGTGTGTTGCCCAGAACTAGGCACAGTACTACTGTTGTAAAACCAGTGTGTAATAAAGGAACTCACCTGGTCAGTTATTATCCGTGGAGGGACATAAAGAGTCGATGTTTGAGTTTGAGTCTTGACTCAAAACATTACCTGTTCATTCACCTGTTCATGGATTCTGCCTGATCTACCATGCACCTCCAGCAGCTCCTAATTTACACCATCTTCCAGCATCGGTAGTCTCTTGTGTCTCCAGTGTTTCCATAAAGTTTCACTGTGGCTTCGTTTCATTGCCACATACAGCTGTGGGTATACTTAAGGCAGAGGTTGATAGGCTTTTGATTAGTAAGGACACCAAAGGTTATGGAGAGAAAGCAGAAGAATGGGGTTGAGAGGTGTAATAATTCAGCCATGATCAAATGGCAGAGCAGATTCAATGCGCCAAATGAACCTAATTCTGCTCTATGTCTTATTGTCTGACTGACTTTATTGCTTTTTTCTGTGTCTGTAAAACCAAGGATTCTTAGTACTTATTAGACATTTTCTCAACTTGCTAACGGTTATCATAACGATCTACAGTACCAGCAACCTGGGTTCAAGTCCTGCTGCTGTCTATCAGGAATTTGTATGTTCTCCCCTGTTACCGTGTAGGTTTCCTCCATGTTCTCTGGTTTCCTCCCACAGTCCAAAGACGTACCAGTTGATAGGTTAACTAGTCACTGTAAATTGTCCCTGTGATTAGGCTACGGTTAAATCAGGGGTTGCTGGGCAGCGTGGTTTGAAGGGCCAGAAGGGCCGATTTCTGTGCTGTATCTCAAGAAGTAAACAATAAATAAATAAATAATGAGAATAAATGAGGTTGTAGAAGGAAGTTGAACAACTGCAGATGTTGAAACTGTGAAATATAGCGGGAAAATGCTGGGATCTCTCAGCAGGTCATCCATGGAAAGTGAAATAGCTATCATTACAAGTCCAAGATCCTTCATCAGGACTGAGAGGGCAAGAAGGGAGAAGATGGGGGAGAGGTGGAGAGAGAAAAGGGAAAATCTCTGATAGGTTTAGGCCAAATCAGTCAATGGTCACGGTTAGGTTTCTTTTTCTGTGTAATGAGGTGTAAATGGCGAGGACGTGAGACATGCCAGCAGACCAAGACTATACAAGCAGAATAAGAGAAATTGAGTCAAAATAAACTCAGACAAAATCAGCCAGTTCAGATACAGACACAAAGACAGAGAGAGCTACATAAAATTGGAGAATTTAACACTGAGTCCAGATTCATTTCCTATCATTTACATCTTAGTAGTACCAAATGTCTAGCAATGCTAAGATCCAGGTTGCTGTGGGTGGAAGGTAATTTTAATTTGGAACAATTGCTTCCCTTAATTTGCGTAGTAGCCAAACAATAAAAAGCATTCATTAAAGTGGACCCGTCAAAATGGAACAATGCTTTTAAATGGAATGTCTTCTCTTCAACAAAAATCCTTAATAATTACAGCTTGACCGACTAGCTCTCCAGAACATGTCAGCAACCAAATGGAACAAACTTGAAGGCTACTTTTAATAGTAGTGATGTTTCAAGAACGGTTCCAGAAAACCGGTAAATTGCATATGTCACTCCACTCTTCAAGAAGGGAGAGTGGCATAAGAAAGGAAACTATAGGCCAGTTAGTCTGAACTCAGTGGTTGGGAAGATGTTGGAGTCAATTATTAAGGATGAGGTCTCAGGGTAAAGTAGGCTGTAGTCAGCATGGTTTCCTCAAGGGAAAATCTTGCCTCATAAATCTGTTGGAATTCTTTGAAGAAATAGCAAGCAGAATAGACAAAGGAGAATCAGTTGATGTTGTGTACTTGCATTTTCAGAAGGCCTTTGACAAAGTACCACACATGAGGCTGCTTAACAAGTTACGAGCTCATGCTATTAAAAGAAAGATTCTAGTATGGATAAAGCAGTAGCTGATTGGCAGGAGGCAAAGAGTGGGAATAAAGGGAGTCTTTTCTGACTTGTTGCCAGTGACTAGTGCTATATGTCAATGATTTGGATGATGGAATTGATGGCCTTGTTGCAAAGTTTGTAGATGATATGAAGATAGGTGGAGGGCAGGTAGTTTTGAGGAAGTAGAGAGGCTAGAGAAGGACTTAGACAGATTAAGAGAATGGGCAAAGAAGTGGTTGATGGAATACAGTGTTAGGATATGCATGGCCATGCTCTCTGGTAGAAGAAATGAAAGGGTTGACAATTTTCTAAATGCAGAGAAAACACAAAAAAAAACAGAGGTGCAAAGGGACTTGGGAGTCCTTGCACAGAATTCCCTAAAGGTTAATTTGTAGATGGAGTCTGTGGTGAGGAAGGCAAATGCAACAATAGCATTGATTTCAAGAGGACTAGAATATAAAAGCAAGGATGTAATGTTGAAACGTTTAAAGCACTGGTGAGGCCTCACTTGGAGTATTGTGAGCAGGTTTGGGTCCCTTATCATAGGAAGGGATGTGCTGAAACTGGAGAGGGTTCAAAGGAGGTTCATGAAAATGATTCCAGGATTGAACGGCTTATCATCTGAAGAGCGTTTGATGGTTCTGAGCCTGTACTCACTGGAATGTAGAAGAATGAGGGGTGACCTAATTGAAAACTATCAAATGGTGAAAGGCCTTGATACGGAGAACGTGGAGGGATGTTTCTTATGGTGGGAGTGTCTAAGGCCAGAGGACACAGCCTCAGAATAGAGGGGCATCCTTTTAGAATGGAGATGAGGAAGAATTTCTTTAGCCAGAGGGTAGTGAACCTGTGGAATTCTTTGCCACAGGCAGCTGCAGAGGCCAAGTTTTTACATATTTTAAGGCAGAGGTTGGTTGATAGATTCTTGATATGTCAGGGCATGAAGGGATACGGAGAGAAGCAGGAGACTGGGACTGAGAGGAAAATTAGATTGACCATGTAGAAGTGACAGAGCAGGCTTGATGGGTCAAATGGCCTAATTCTGCTCCTATCTCTTATGGTATTGTGGTCTTACTTACGTTCTAGGTTCATCCTGGCTTGAAGGATTCAGAAAGAAGCAAGAGAATGGGAATTTGTCCAATTCACCAGCAACATCTACCATTGGAGCCCTGCGTGGAGCTGGTGCTGTGCTGATTGGGATTCAGGCCAGGTGCTAGGCAAAGTTAGAGGGTCACACAGCACAAATACCAGGTTCAGGCACAGTTATTACCCTACGATCAACAAGCTCCTGAACCAGCATGGATAACTTCACTCACCCCAATACTGAACTGATCCCACAGCCTACAGACTCACTTTCAAGGAATCTATAACTCATGTCCTGAGCATTATTTCTTTATTTTTTTTATTTATGATTTATATGATTTGTCCTCTTTTGCACATTATGTACAGTTGTTCATGAATTCTGTTGTACTTCCTCATTTCCCTGTAAATGCCTGCAATTAATTGAATCTCACAGATAGTATACCCTCCAGGAGGACCACAACTTTGTCAGGGGGTTTGGAGGCTTGCGTGCCTCAATGATCCAGAGAGCTGTGTTCGCTGGTGTCGAGGTTTTATGCTTTGGTTCTTGGTAGGTTCGGCCATGCCAAACAGGTCAAAAGGCAGAGGACAGACTAAGAGTGGTCCACCAGTTCTCCAGGTTCAGGGGTTCAGCTCAGGGCTAGCAACCCTGACTGGTAAAACAGAGCTGTTATGGAAACAGCAATGAAGAATCCTTCTGCATCTCCACCTGGGGCTTGCATAACTGACAGCAGTGAAAACTGAGAGGAAGCTTGGCAGGCTTATTCAGAAAGTCAGAAGGCATGGGATCCAGGGAAGTTTGGCCAGGTGGATTCAGAATTGGCTCACCTGCAGAAGGCAAAGGGTGGTGGTGGAGGGAGTACATTCAGACTGGAGGGTTGTGACTAGTGGTGTCCCACAAGGATCTGTTCTGGGACCTCTACTTTTCGTGATTTTTATTAACGACCTGGATGTGGGGGTAGAAGAGTAGGTTGGCAAGTTTGCAGATGACACAAAGGTTGGTGGTGTTGTGGATAGAGTAGAGGATCGTCGAAGGTTGCAGAGAGACACTGATAGGATGCAGAAGTGGGCTGAGAGGTGGCAGATGGAGTTCAACCCGGAGAAGTGTGAGGTGGTACACTTTGGAAACTCCAAGGCAGAGTACAAAGTAAATGGCAGGATACTTGGTAGTGTGGAGGAGCAGAGGGATCTGGGAGTATATGTCCACAGATCCCTGAAAGTTGCCTCACAAGTAGATAGGGTAGTTAAGAAAGCTTATGGGGTGTTAGGTTTCATAAGTCGAGAGACAGAGTTTAAGAGTCGCAAGGTAATGATGCAGCTCTATAAAACTCTGGTTAGGCTGCACTTGGAGTACTGTGTCCAGTTCTGGTCGCCTCACTATAGGAAGGATGTGGAAGCATTGGAAAAGGTACAGAGGAGATTTACCAGGATGTTGCCTGGTTTGGAGAGTATGGATTATGATCAGAGATTAAGGGAGCTAGGGCTTTACTCTTTGGAGAGAAGGAGGATGAGAGGAGACATGATAGAGGTATACAAAATATTAAGAGGAATTGACAGAGTGGATAGCCAGCACCTCTTCCCCAGGGCACCACTGCTCAATACAAGAGGACATGGCTTTACGGTAAGGGGCGGGAAGTTCAAGGGGGATATTAGAGGAAGGTTTTTTACTCAGAGAGTGGTTGGTGCGTGGAATGCACTGCCTGAGTCAGTGGTGGAGGCAGATACACTAGTGAAATTTAAGAGACTACTAGACAGGTATAGGGAGGGATTTAAGGTAGGGAGTTATATGGGAGGCAGGGTTTGAGGGTCGGCACATTGTGGGCCGAAGGGCCTGTACTGTGCTGTACTATTCTATGTTCTAGGTTCTATGTTCTAAGCTACCGCCATGATGAAGGAAACACTGAACACGGCAAGAGATGGAGGACCTTGATTGCTGCCCTAAACACCAGTGGCATAACAGGCAATAAGTAAGTAAATCTACTTTGATAATACATTTACTTTGAAATCTGAACGTTGAACTTCAGCCCATAATGTCCATGCTAAACATGCATATTAATCCCATGTACGAGAACTTAGACTGAAGTTTTCTCTGTCTTGCAACTCAAATTCCCAAAGAACTTCTTCTTTAATGTTGCCGAGCAACCTGCTGTCTACTTGGACAACCCATTTTATATCCTAGTACTGTCTGGGTGAAATTGTTCTCCCTTAGGTTACTTGTATGACATCTACCTCTTACCTTAAACCTATGGCACCTTTTAGGTACCTTTGCTATGGGGAATTGTTTCCACCTCTCTATGCTCCTCATAATATTTGCTGCTCTATCAGTTCCCCTCTCTGCCTTTGTAGCACCAAGGAAAGCAAACCAAGCCGTTCAGTTTCTCTTCATTGCCGAAATGCTCTATCCCATGTGATATCCTTGTGAATCTCCTTTGCGCCTTCTGCAGTGCAATCACATCCTTCTGGTGTGACGACCAGAACAGTGCACAGTACTTCAGCCCTGGCCGAACCTATGCTTTATAAAGTTGCATGATAACCTCTCTATTCTTCTACTCTGTGCTGTGGCAAATAAAGGCAAAAGTTAAAAAAATATGTTTGCACATTTGCTTGCATTTGTTATCAAATATATGAAATATATATAAAACATATAAAATATATGTTTGCATTAGAGACAGAAGCACCAGACAGACAACATTCACAAAAAAAAGCATAAATTAACGGTATAAATTTTGCAAAATTATGCAATTCAAACAAAAAAAATCTCTGGTCCATTGTATTGCAAAGCAGTCAAACTGTTGCTATAGTGATGTAGTGATTAGGATTGTGCAGGTTAGTTGAAGAACTGAATGGTTGAAAGGAAGAGGCTGCTCTTGAACTTGATGGTGTGAGACTTCAGGTTTCTAACTCCTGCCCGAAGGTAGCTGGGGAAGGATGGTATTCTTGACGATAGATGTATCCTTTCTGAAACAGTGCCTTATGTAGACACTACAGGTGTTGGGGAGGGATGCAAACAGCTGACTCCACTACTGTCGACACCTTCCTTTACATTCCTGTACTTTTGAATTGCATGAATCCCATTGGCTTTCTCAATCACCTTATCTGCCTGTGCTGCCACCTTCAGGGATTTTACGACTTCATTGTTCACTTTGTCACTTTACTGTCACTTTATTCCTCAGTTCTCCCCTACCATGGGTGGCGGGTGGAGATACATCTCTACCAAAGGATGTGTAAGGTGCTCCTTCCCTCTGCTAGCCTGCAGGTCATCCTTGGGCAAGGTGTAGCACCTGCTTAGCCCCACAATCAGGATCACATGAAGCCGAGGGAGCAGGTGGTGGATGGTCGTACGAGCAGCTGGTGCATATCACAAGTCCTGGTTATACGACCACTGACACCAGGCAGACAATCTCTGAAGAGTGTTGATAATGGCTGGGGTCACTCATCTTGTAAAGACACTGACGAAGGGTCTCGGCCTGAAACGTCGACTGTACCTCTTCCTAGAGATGCTGCCTGGCCTGCTGCGTTCACCAGCAACTTTGACGTGTGTTGGTTGTAAAGACACTGTCCGGAAAAAGGCAATGACAAACCACTTCAGTAGAAGAACTTGCCAGGAACAATCATGGTCATGGAAAGACCAAGATCGCCAAGGTCATATGACATGTCACAAACGAACAAGCTCCCCTACCATTCCTTGTGTTTGTCCTACCTTTATTGGTATTCCCAAGGTATGTCATCCGTCTTTAACAGGATTGAATCACTCTGTCAGTGCTCTATTTTCCAACTGCTCGACATCAGTCTGCTTCCTCCAGCTTTCTTCCTCACTGTCAACACCACTAATTTTGTGTCACCTTCTAATGCACTGATCATGCTTCCCAAATTCCTGTCCAAATTATTAATCTATGCAACAAATAGGGGATGGGGGGCTCTCAGTGCTAGTTCCTGTGGTATACAATTGGTGACAGATTCAAATCACAAAAGCAGAAGAAAGCTAGACTGTAATTCTGGTAAAGCTACAAACCAACCCTTCGGTAGATACTTTCCAAGGTCTAGACCCCAGACCTACTCTGAACTGCCCATCACATCATGCACGTTACTCTTTCATTTAGACAGTAAACACATAATCTCCAAAGCTTCTTTCCTGTAGCGATACAGCTTCTCAACAAAACTCTCTCAGGTGTAATAGCCAAACAGTCCCCATAGAACATCCGCTAAATGGTCTTCCTTGCTCTCGTTGTTCTGTTGATAATTATTCAGTATGTTCATAAGTTCACATTTATTTAAGTTTGGTTATGAGGTTTGCACATGTGTCTGTTCTGCTAATTGTTCATTGCTCATGCTGTTTGCACTATTGTCTTGTAAATTGTTGGTTGCTATTGTGTTGTCTGTTATGGTATTGTCTTGTGTTTTATGCTTGGTACTGAACCACAATCAATTCAGGTCCATTTCACATCCGGCAATAAAGTGATTCTGATGCAGATTCTGATTCTGAGTTCCAAATTCTTATCAGAAAAACAAGGATGACTTGTCAGGGTTGGGAAGGAGGGGAGAGCTGGTGGGAAGGTGATGGAGATGTGGGTGACAGGGATACTTGTAGGGTACTCAAAGGTTTCAAAGGTACATTTTAATGTCAGAAAGATGTACACAATATACATCCTAAAATGCTTTTTCTTCGCAACCATCCACGAAAAACAGAGGAATGCCCCCAAAGAATGGATGACAGTTAAATGTTAGAACCCCAAATTCCCCCCCAGCTTCTCTCCCTCCCGCGCATAAGCGGCAGCAAGCAATGATCCCCCCTTCCCCTACCAGCAAAAAAAAGCATCAGCACCCACCTCTGAGCACTCAAGCGTGAGCAAAGCAACAGCAACGACACAGACTTGCAGTACTCCAAAGACTACTTGTTCACCCGGTATTTAACATTCCACAAGCTCTCTCTCTCCCTAATAAGGGAGAAAGAGGTGTCTCCGTTTCAAAGCGAGAGGGGAGACATAACAAGCATCTTGCTGGTTTACAATGTTAAAAGTCTGTGGCGTCGCTTTCTCCGATCTCAGGTCTCTGGGCACGCAGCCTTAGATCTTCCATCTCCCACGACACACCGATCTCCTGCCTGGACACCCACCTTCGATCTGCCTGTCTCCAGAGCCACGAGATCTCAACTCTCCAAAGGCAAGTTGAGCTCTTAGGCTGTGCCCTTGGCGTGCCGAATAACGGGCAGTTGTGAAACTTCGAGAGCGGGTCCCATCCCTGCAAAGAACCGTAGTCAGCGTGTAACTCCAGGTTAGGGTCTTCAAAACAACTCTGAAAGGCAAAGATAGAAATATTAAAAATGGAAGGACGTTCAAAGTCAGTCAAAATAAATTTATTATCAAAGGACATATACAGCGTGTCACCATATACTACCTTGAGATTCATTTTCTTGCAGCATTCATAGAAAAATAAAGAAATATAATAGAATTGATGAAAAACTATACGTAAATAAAGACCGACAATAAATGAATGTCTGAAAGAAGACAAATTGTTCAACTAAAAATAAATAATATTGAGAACAAGAGCTGAGAGTCCCTGAAAGTGATCTGCACATTGTGGGATCAGTTCAGAGTTGAGATGAGTGAAGTTATACACGCCAGTTCACGTTCCTGATCTTGGTGCTGTAGAACCATAAGACATAGGAGCAGAATTAGGCCATTTGTCTATCGAGTCTGCTCCACCATTCAACCGTGGCTGATCCTTTTTTCCCCTCCTCAGCCCCACTCCAGTCTTCTCCCGTAACCTTTGATTCCCTGGCCAATCAAGTGCCCATCAATCTCTGACTTAAGTATACCCACTGACCTGGCTTCAGTTGTCTTTGGCAACAAATTTCACAAGTTCACTACTCTCTGCCTAAAGAAATTTCTCCGCATCTCTGCTTTAAACGGACATCCCTCTATCATGAGGCAGTGCCCTCTTGTCCTAGACTCCCCCATGTTCCTAATTTGATAACTATTTCATTTCCAGAATCACCCTTGTGAACCTCCTCTGAACCCTCTCCAATGCCAGCACATTTTTTCTTAGATAAGGAGGCCAAAATTATTCACAAAACTCAAGGAGAGGCCTCAACGGTGATTTATAAAGCCTCAGCATCACATCCCTGCTCTTGTATTCTAGACCTCTTGAAATGAATGCCAACATAGCATTTGTCTTCCTCACCACCAACTCTACCTGCAAGTTAAACTTTAGGGTGTTCTGCACAAGGATTCCTAAATCCCTTTGCATTTCTCCCCATTTAGAAAATAGTCTGTACATTTATTTCTGCTACCAAAGTGCATAACTATGCTTCTTGCAATAATGTATTTTATTTGCCACTTTCTTGCCCATTCTCTCAATCTGTCTAAGTCCTTCTGCAACCTACCTGTTTCCTCAGCGCTACGTGCTCCTCCACCAATCTTCGTGTCATCTGAAAACTTGGCAACAAAGCCATTTATTCCATCATCTAAACCATTGATATAAAGCATAAAAAGAAGTGGTCCCAACACCGACCCTTGCAGAACACCAAGAGTCACTGGCAGCCAACCAGAAAAGGATCCATTTATTCCCAGTCGCTGCCTCCTACCAATCAGCCAATGCTGTAACCATGTTAGTAATTTTCCTGTAATTCCACAGGCTCTAAACTTGGTAAGCAGCCTCATGTGTGGCATCTTGTCAAAGGCCTTCTGAAAGTCCAAATATACAACATCCACTGCATCCTCTTTATCTATCCTACACGTAATCTTCTTAAAGAATTCCAGCAGGTTCATCAAGCAAGATTTTCCCTTAAGGAAACCATACAGACTTCATCCTGTCTTGTCCTGTCTCACCATGTACTCCATAACCTCATCCTTAACAATCGACGACAACATCTTCCCAACCACTGAGGTCAGGCTAACTGATCTATAATTTCTTTCCTCCTTTCTTAAAGAGAGGAGAGACATTTGCAATTGTTCAGTCCTCCAGAATGATGCCAGAGTCCAAAGATTCTTGAAAGATCAATACTAAAGCCTCCACAATCCCTACCATTGCCTCTTCCAGAACACGAGGATGTAGTTCATCTAGTCCATGTGAATTATGCAATTTTGGGTCTTTCAGCTTTTTGAGCACCTTCTTCCTTGTAATAGTAACTGCACTCACTTCTCTTCTCTCACAACCTTCAACACCAAGCACACTGCTAGTGTCTTCCACAGTGAAGACTGATGCAAAATACTCATTTACTTCATCTGACTTCTCCTTGATCCTGTTATTATTTCATCAGCCTCATTTTCTAGCCGTCCTATATCTACTCATATCTCTCTATCATTTGTTATATACCTGAAAAAGCCTTTTTCTATCCAACATGATATTGTTTGCTAGCTTGCTTTGATACTTCATCTTTTCACTCCTAGTGATTATTTTAGTTGCTTTCTACAGGTTTTTAGAAGCTTCCCAATCCTCTATCTTCCAGCTAATTTTTGCATTATTGTATGCCCTCTGTTTTGCTTTTACATTAGCTTTGACTTCCCTTGTCAACCACAGTTGTACTGTTTTGCCATTTGAGTATTTCTTCATTTTTGGAATACAATGATCCTGCACCTTCCTCATTTTTCCCAGAAGCTCAAGCCATTGCTGCTCTGCTGTCATCCCTGCCAACATCTCCTTCCAATTTCATTTAGCCAACTGCTCTCTCATACCACTGAAATTTCCTTTACTCCATTGAAATACTGCTATGTCAGACTTTACTTTCTCCCCACCAAATTTCAAATTGAACTCAGTCGTATCGAGATCACTGTCTCCTAAGGGTTCTTTTACCTTTAGCTCCTTAATCAACTCTGGCTCTTTGCATAATACCCAATCCATTTTAGCTGTTCCCGAGCAGTCTCATTGACAAACTGCTCTAAAAAGCCATCTCATAGGCATTCAACAAATTCACTCTCCTGAGATCCATTACCAATCTGATTTTCCCAATCTACTTGCATGTTAAAATCTCCCATGACAATCATAACATTGCCCTTTTGACATGCCTTTTCTGCTTCCCAATGTAATCTGTAGTCCACATCCCAGCTACCGTTGGGAGACCTGTACACATCTACCATCAGGGTCTTTTATGCTTGCAGTTTCTTAACTCAACCCATATTAGTTCAACATCTTCCAATCCTACGTCACATCTTTCTAATGATTGATGCCATTCTTTACAAGCAAAGCTATGCAAACCCCTCTGCCTACCTTCCTATCCCTCTGGTACAACGTGTAACCTTGGGCATTCAGCCACAGATTCAATGATAGCCCCAACATTATACCCGACAATCTGTAAAAGAGCAACAAGATCATCCACCTTATTTCTTATACTCCATGCATTGAGATATAACGCTTTGAATGCTGCATTTGCTATCCTTTTTGATTCTGCATCCCTAATGCCCTGATAGTCACCCTTCTTGCTGTAAATGTGTCCTATCATTTGCCTGCCCTTCTTGAGAGTCTGATTGCATGCTACCTTTGCTTTTTTACCATCTGTCCTTTCCTGAATCCCTTCACTCTGACTCCCATCCCCTAGCCAAATTAGTTTAAACCCTCGCCAACAGCTCTAACAAACCTGCCCATGAGGATATTGGTACCCCTCGGGTTCAGATGCAACCCATCCCTTTTGTACATGTCATACCTCCCCCAGAAGAGACCCCAGTGATCCAAGAACCTGAAGCCCTGCCCCCTGCACCAGCTTCTCAGCCATGCATTTATCTGCCAAATCATCCTGTTTTTACCCTCACTGGTGTGTGGCATAGGTAGCAATCTAGAAATTACTACCCTAGAGGTCCTACTCCTCAGCTTCCCGTCTACCTCTCTAAACTCTCTCTTCAGGACCCCTTTGTTTTTCCTTGCTATGTCATTGGTATCAATATGTACGAAAACATCCTTCCCCCTCCAAAACCGCAGTGGACGCGATCCAAGTCGTCCCTGACCCTGGCACCTGGGAGGAAACATACCAGCCAGGTGTTCCGTTCATGTCCACAGAGTCCCCTGTCTGTTCTTCTGACTCTTGAGTCCCCTATCACTACTGCTCCCCTCTTCCCCCTTTCTCTTCTGCACCACGGGCCCAAGCTCTAGTACCTCCTGCCCGATGGCTTGTTGTGAGAAACAGCATGGGCTGGTTCTTGATAATGGATGTTGCTTTCTCATAAATATGCTCAATGATGGGGAGGGCTTTTGCCTTTGATGGACTGGGCTGTGAGTTGCTATCCCAGTCAAGTGGAATCTATTTACTCCCAGTTAACTGTAGGGAAGTCCCTGCTTCCTGATCTATTTTACCCCTTCTTTTACTAGCTTCTACTCCTTCCCGCCCGCCCTCCACACCTTCTTATTCTGGTTTCTTCCCTCTTCCTTTCCAGTTCTGATGAAAGGTCTCAGCCCAAAAAGTAAATTGTTTGTCCCCTCCACTGATGCTGCCCGACTCGCTGACTTCCTTTGTGTGTGTTGCTCAAGGTTTCAGCATCTCCAGAATGTCTTGTATTTACCCTCCATACCCTCTCACTGAAGTTGCTTTTCTCCCTACAATACAGGATCCGACCATTTCACCTCTGCATCTCACAGACTGGACTGAACCAGAAATTGGATGACAGCGAGGACCAAGAGCTGGAATCCTGCTTTCTGTATCTGAGAGGATGAATTGGATCTTAGATAGATTGTGACATACAGGGTGTCAACAGAATCTTCTCTTATTTTTAAAATATATCATAGCTTGTGAAATTGTCACCCACAATCTCATGGACTGATCTCTGCTGCCCCCTTTATGAATGGTGATAGAAAAGGAAAATGCTGTGAACCAGGAAAATAAAAGACCTTTTCAATCTTTTCCAAATTCATTGATTCTACTACATTTGACATGTTGATACCTCTCATCTTCAGTATGAAGATTTCTCATCTTTGCTCTGGATGAAAAATTATTCTCGATGGAATGATGTCAATAATAACTTCTTTTTCTCTCATTGTCTTCAACACAACAGAAAGTGAGAAAAACATGACCAAACCAAAATTTATGTCAAGCCACATAAAGCAGGTGATCTTGACTGAAAAAAAAAAATAATGCTTGGTCGAACAGAAAAGTTCTAGGGAGATTCTCTAGTGAGGAAAGAAGCTGGAGGGTGACATAAAATTGCAGAGCTGGAACACGTTGCCGGGGTGATGGTGGATCAGATACATTAGGACATTTAAGAGACTCTTAGATAGAAAGAAGGATGAATGATAAATGGAGGACTATGCAAAAGGAAGATGTTCAATTGACCTTACCATAAGTTAAATGGGGGCCAAAGGGCCTGTACTGTGATGCACTGTTTATGTTCTAGGTTCTATGCTCTATGAATGTTCTGCAGTTTATCGCTTGACCTCCAGTGGTGGAGTGATTAAATCTGGGGACATATACAGGCTTCAGATGAGAGGAGGGCAGATAACTCAGAGGATTAAGGAAATGGAGGAGATTACGGTGATAGATTATGGAGAGATTTGAAGACAAGGATGACTGTTATAAAATGGAAGCATTACTTTGCCAGAGAGGTGATATAGGTCAGTGCTTGAAAGGTTACTAGGTACTGTTGTGAATTCGGCAGCAAAGGTTTGGCTGACTTTCAGTTTACAGGGGGTTTATAACACAGGGTTTAGCAGTGGCAGAAATTGAACCCATGTCACATGCACTATGCTATGGATCCACCCCCATGTTACCTTGCCCTTTGTTTCGTGGCTGTCTGTGAGAAGACGGATCTCAGGGTTGTATATTGCATACATTATTTGATAATAAGTATACTTTGAATCTTTCTTTGTTCTGCTGTGAATGTCTGCAAGAAAATGAATCTCAGGATGGTATTTGGTGACATAAATGTACTTGGATAATAAATTTACTTTGAACTTTGAACTCTGCACCTGATGCTGGAATGAAATGAGACAGAGGAGAGGTAAGAAACAGCTCCAGAAAAAAATCTTCTCTTTTTCATTCATGTCATGCCCAGAGATGTGATTGGACAGCCTGCAGAGAGTTC
The DNA here is from genome assembly GCF_963921235.1 of Mobula hypostoma. Taxonomy (NCBI): domain Eukaryota; kingdom Metazoa; phylum Chordata; class Chondrichthyes; order Myliobatiformes; family Myliobatidae; genus Mobula; species Mobula hypostoma. Next base: position 145,255,209 of record NC_086104.1, on the reverse strand, counting down.
CACATTATAATGATGCCCGAGTCTGATGCTTTAATCTTACCAAACTGCCCCTGCCCTGGGAATATACATAGATAATTTATCTTCCCTAACACATACTATGGGAATGCTTGGTGATGACACTTGTCAGTTTTAGAAAAGGTTTAATTTCTTCAAATATAATTTCTTTGTCCTCATCTGCTAGTGGTAAAAGAGCCAGTAAGCTACTTGTTGCAATGGAAAATCCTGAACAGCAAATTTCAGAACATTCACACTCAAAATAGATTTAACTTGGAAATTCATTCATCACAGAACCTTTCAAGGTGAAATGTTGAATATTACTTATTATCACTTAATATAATTTAATATTGTTTTAGAGATTTGTTCCTTAACTGATGCATATTTGAGACAAAAAAGATTATCAGATGGAGATTATCTAAATGTCATAACGCAAAGAAATTTAACTAATATACAGCTGAGAATTCTAGGCAGGTGTAATGTTAGCGTTCATTTCAAGAGGACTAGAATATAAAAGCAAGGATGTAATGTTAGTATTGGAGAGGGTATAGAGGCGGTTTACGAGAATCATCCTGGGAATGAAAGGGTTAACACATGAAGAGATTTGACGGCTCTGGGTTTGCACTCACTGGAGATTAGAAGAACAAAGAGGGATCTCATTGAAACCTACTGAACATTCAAAGGGCTAAACAGAGTGGAAGTGGAGAGGATGCTTCAGATAGTGGGCGAGTCCAGGTCCAGGGCCTCCAAATAGAAGGAGGTCCATTTAGAATAAAAAAAGAGGAGGGATTCTTTAGCCAGGAGGTGATAAATCTGTGGAATTCATTGCTACAGGCTGCTGTGGAGGCTATTCCATATATTTAAATCGAAGGTTGATAGGTTTTTGATGAATAAGTGTCAAAGGCTATGGTGAGAAGGCAGGAGAACTGTTGAGAGGGAAAGTAAGTTAGCCATGATCAAATGGCAGTGTAGACTCAATAGGCCTAATTTCCTCTCGATTTGAAATGTGCCAATGGTTATCACTGCAAGTCAAGCAAAATATTTTTAAGTGCACAGGGAGCGATTAGGAACAGTACAATGATGCAAAAGTTAGAGATGTTGCTTCATGGTTCCAGGGATCTGAATTTGCGGGAGGGGAACGCGCAGTGTAATGGGAAGCTGTGTGGAGTTCCGATGTTCTCCCTGTGACTGCATGGGAGCTCCATTTCCCTCCCATATTCCAAAGATGAGCCGGTAAGTTAACTGACCGCTGTAAGTTACTTCTCGGAGTGGTTTAACGATCAAAAGACCTGAAAAAGAATGCACAGGCATGTGAGAGGATCACTGTGGGTTCTGTGGGTTTGTTCTCTGAACAAGTAGTCCAAAACATCCTCATTTCCTGAAATGACTAACAAGCGCCTAGACCTCGCTTGGCTAGTGAGGATACAGGCCCTCTCAGCCAAAGCATTTTTTTCTATATATCATATATCAACCTCAATGTTTGTTGTCCATGAGACGGCTGCTGTGGGGGAAGAGATGATTACCCACCTCTTTTCAGAATGCAAGTTTGCTGTGAAGACATTGAGAAGAGTGGAAGGTCCTAGTCCCAGTTTATCCCCAGCACATTTCAACAAAGAGGACTATCTGATCTGTGTGCTGTTCCCAGGTACAACCACGCTGCGACAGACATCAAAAACTGCTGCAGAGTAATCAACTCAGCGAGCAATGCCCTTAAGTATATAAATATTTGGATAAACAAGGCTGAATTAGCGATAGCCAGTATAGTAGGTCATCGAAGCAATTCAGAATTTTTTGAGGAGATTAACAAGAACTTGGGTGTTAGTGTGGAGAATCATCTCTACCAAAGGAGGTGTAAGGCTCTCTTTCCATCCGCTAGCCTGTAGGTCACCCTTGAGCAAGGTGTAGTGCCTGTTTAGTCCCCACACGATCAGGGTCAAGTGAAGCCATGGGAGAAGGTTGTGGATGGTGGTATGAGCATCACAGCTGGTGCGCATCACAAGTCCTGGTTAAACGACCACTGATGCCAGGCAGACAAATCTCTGAAGTGTATTGATAATGGCTGGGGTCACCTGTCTTGTAAAGACACTGCCCAGAAGAAGGCAAGGGCAAACCACTTCTGTAGAACAATTTGCCAAGAACATTCGTGGTCATGGATAGAGAGAGGAAGACCATGATAGTCCATGTCGTACGACACGGCACATAATGATGATGATGATGATAATACTAAGAACATTGATGAAGTGGATTATGCTTACATGGACTTTAGCAAGGTCTTTGACAAAGACCTACATGGGAGGCTGGTCAAGAAGGTTTAATTACTTGGCATTCAGGATGAGGTAGTAAATTGGATTTGACACGGCTTCACAGGAGAAGCCAGACAGAGAAAGTAATTGGTTGCCTCTCTCACCGCAGGCCTATGACGAATAGCATGCCACAGGGATCAGTGCTGGGCCATCAGTACTTATCTGTATCAATGACATGAATGATAGTACAGTGAACTGGATCAGCAGATTTACAGATAACACTGAGACTGGGGGTGTATTGGACAGCAAGGAAGACTATCACACTGGACCAGCTGGAGAAATGAACTGAAAAGTGGCAGATGTAATTTAATGCAAACAAATGTGAGATGTTATACTTTGGGTGGACGCATCAGGGTAGAACATACACAGTAAATAGTACGGCACTGAGGAAAGATATAGAATAGAAGGATTCTGGAATACAGATCCATAATTCCTTGAAAGTGGCATTACAGGTAGAGTCGTAAAGAGAGCCTTTGGAATGTTGGTCTTCGTAAATCAGACTATTGAATACAGGAGTTGGGATGTTATGTTGAAGTTGTAGAAGACATGGGTGAGGCCAGATTTGGAGTATTTTATGCATTTCTGTCACCTCCCTGCAGTAAAGGTATAATGAAGACAGAAGGAATACAGAAAAATGTACAAGGATGCCATTGGGGCCTAAGGACCTGAGTAAAAGGGGAAGGTTAGGACTTCTTTCCATGGAGTACAGGAGAAGGAGAGGAGATTTGATAGAGATATACAAAATTATGAGGAGTATGGATAGGGTAAGTGCAAGTGAGCTTTTTCCACTGAGGATGGATGACACTAAAACAAGAGGTCATGGGTTAAGGGTGAAAGGTAAAATATTTAAGGGAACATGAAGGGGAACTCTTCACTCTGAGGGTGGGGTGCGTGCAGAGTGAGCTGCCAGTGGAAGTGATGGATGCAGGTTCAATTGCAACAGTGAAGATAAGTTTGGATAAGTACATGGATGTGAGAAGTATGGAGGGCTATGGTCTGGGTGTGGGGCCAGCAAGGAATAGATGGACCAAAAGGCTTTTTTCTGTTCTCTAGTACTCTGTGACTCTAGGACTCTATGATATGGATCATGTGCTGGGAGAAGAGATTTAACGTGATGCAGCTTCATGTTTGGTGTGAACATTGTTGGGAGGAAGGTCTTGGTCATGTGCTGTTCCAAATCCCGACCAACTCACAGGTGATGCTTCCAGCAATCGCTGAAACATAAAAAGTACTGGAAATACTCAGCAGGGCGGGCAGCATCTCTTCAGATATGAAGATCATTGACCAGAAACATTTAATTATTTCTCACTCCACAGGTGCTGCCTGGTCTGTGGAGTTTCTCCAACATTCTCAGTTTTTACTTGATAATTCCAGCACCTGCAGCTTCTTTATTGATTTACAATCAACGACTGCTCTTTAAAATAAATTATTGCATAAAATCACCTTAGAATGTGCTGAGAACTATAAGAAGGTGCTTTGTAAGGATATATTCTTTCAGTTGTGAAACTACTGCCAGAAAGAGTGATGAAAACTACTGCCAGAAAGAGTGTTTTTTTTTTGTCTTTGTGTTCTCTCTCATTCATTTATTCTTCAAGCACCAAGTGTACAATCCATTTTCATGTCTCTTTTGACAGTAATTTCCACCTCAGCAAGCTTCAGGTAGTGTCATTTACTAAATAATGTTCCTTGAGAAGGGACCCATTAACCACTATTGCGCCAGATGGTTCTGCCTACACGTGGGACTCCTTCCGTTCAAAGCTGCATCCTTTCTGATGCATGTATGTAGAAGGGAAATCAGAGATGAATGCAGTTCTTCAAATTTGACTCACTGCCAGCAATATTATAACACAGCAGTCTATCCCATTATTAATTGTTTTGTTTGTTTTCAACACGCACTCCTGCCCGAGCATGGGCTTTAAAGAGCACAATGCTTGAAGCAAGTAGAATGTTACCATGTCTCTGATTTCCACTGAGGGAGCAAAGTGATGTGCAATAGGCCAAGGTCTTTGCCCCAGAGACACAAAAGGTCAAAGTTCCAAGTAAAATTCATTATCAGAGTACACACATCACCACAAACAACCCTGAGATTCTTTTTCCTGCGGGCATACTCAGCAAATCAGGATCAATATTGGAGTAAGAGCAAAGGAGTCCACAAACTGTGCAAATGTAAATATAAGTAAAAAACAATAAGCAAGAAGAGCATGAAATAACAAAATAAAACAACCATTAAAGTGAGAGATCATTGATTGTGGGAACATCTCAATAGATTTGTGTAGATTTGATCAAGAGCCTGATGGCTGAGGGGTAGTAACTGTTCCTGAACCTGGTAGTGCAAATCCTGAGGCTCTTGTAGCTTCTACCTGATGGCAGCAGTGAGAAAAGAGCATGGCCTGGGTGGTGAAGATATTTGATGCTGGATGCTTCTTTTCTATGACAGTGTTTCATGTGGATGTGCTCGATGGTTGGAAGGGCTTTATCCATGTTTACTGGGCCAAATCCACTAATTTTTGTAGGATTTTCTGCTCAAAGGCATTGGTGTTCCCATACCAGCCCATAATGCAGCCAGTCAGCACACTTTCCATCACACATCCATAGAAGTTTGTCAAGGGTTATGATGATGTGCCAAATCTCCACAGACTCCTGAGGAATTAGAGGTGCTGTTGTGCCTTATTTGCAATTACATTCATATGATAGATACATCCAGGGCAGGTCCTCTGAGATGATGATACCCAGGAATATAAAGTTCCTAACCCTCTCTACCTCTGATTGCCCCAATGAGAACTGGCTCATGGACCTCTCCTGAATTCTACAATCAGTTCCTTGGTCTTGCTGACATTGAGTGACAGGTTGTTGTTATGACACCATTCAGCCAAATTTTCAATCTCCCCCCTGTATGGTGATTCATCACCACAACAGTGGTGTCGTCAGCAAACTGGAATATGATGTTGGAGCCATACTTAGCCACATAGTTGTAGTAACTACAGATGCTTGAACCTGGAGTAACATACAGAAAAGTTCAAAGTACATTTATTATCAAAGTATGTACACATTATACAATCTTGATTTTCGTCTCCTAATAGGCAGCCACAGAACAAAGAAACCCAAAAGAGAGACCATCATACATCCAACGTGCAGAGAGAGAAAAAATAAATTATGCAAACAATAAACTCAAGCAAATTATAAACTGGACAGACAAAGGAGAATCGGTTGATGTTGTGCACTTGGATTTTCAGGAGGGCTTTGAAAAGGTGCCACATGAGGCTGCTTAACATGCAATGAGCCCGTGGTATTACAGGAAAGATTCTAGCATGGATAAAGCAGTGGCTGATTGGCAGGAGGCAACGAGTGGGAATGAAGGGAGCCTTTTCTGGCTGGCTGCTGGTGACTAGTGATGTTCCACAGAGGTTTGTGATGGGACCGATTCTTCTTACATCATATGTCAATGATTTGGATGATGAATTGGTGGCTTTCTTGCAAAGTTAGCATATGATATGAAGGTAGATGGAGGGGAAGGTAGTTTTGAGGAAATACGGAGGCTAAAGAAGGACTTAGAAAGATCAGCAGAATGAGAAAGAAGTAGCAGATGGAACATAGTCTCGGGAAGTGTATGGTTATACATTTTAACTATTTTATAAATGTAGAGAAAATACAAAAATATGAGGTGCAAAGGAAGTTGGGAGTCCTTGTGCACGATTCCCTAAAAGTTACTTTGTAGGTTGAGTCTGTGGTGAGGAAGGTAAAGTCGATGTTAGCATCCATTTCAAGAAGACCAGAATATAAAAGAAAGGATGTAATGTTGAGACTTTGTAATGCACTGGTGAGGCCTCACTTGGAGTATTGTGAGCAGTTTTGGGCCCCTTATCATTAGAAAGGATGTGCTGCCACTGGAGAGGGTTCAAAGGAGGTTCACAAAAATGATTCCAGGATTAAACTGCTTGCCACACGAAGAGCGTTTGAAGGCTCCAGGCTGTACTCACTGGAATGCAGAAGAATGGGGGGGTGGCCTAATTGAAAACTATCAAATGGTGAAAGGCCTCGATAGAGAAGATGTGAAGGGGAAGTTTCTTATGGTGGGAGTGTCTAAGACCAGAGGACACAGCCTAGAGGGGCGTCTTTTTTAGAACGGAGATGAAGACAAATTTCTTTAGCCAGACAATAGTGAATCTGTGGAATTCTTTGCCACAGGCAGCTGTGGAGGCCAAGTCTTTATGTGTATTTAAGGCAGAGGTTGATAGATTCTTGATTGGTCAGGGCATGAAGGGATGGGGGGGCATTTTGAATAATGTTGGGTATGGGGGCGATCAGCCTCTGGTACTCAGTCTGGTCATGTGGCTCAGAAGGGTAGGGAACTGAAGATGACGGCAGCAGTAATAGGGGTCTCTATAGTTAGGAGAACAGATAGGTGATCCTGTGGACGTGAAAATGAAATAGAGATGGCATTTGCCTCCCAGGTGCCAGGGTCCGCGATGTTTCTGAACATGTCCACAATATCCTGAAGAGGGAGGTGAGCAGCCAGACGTCATGGTACATATTGGTACCAACAACATAGGCAGGTAAGGGAGGAGGTCCTGAAAACAGAATATAGGGAATTAGGAAGGAAACTGAGAAGCAAGAACTCAATGGTAATAATTTCGGGATTGCTGCCTGTGTCATGCGACAGTGAGGATAGGAATAGAATGAGGTGTCAGATATACGTGTAGCTGAAGAATTGGAGCAGGGGGCAGGGATTCAGATTCCTGGATAACTGGGAACTCTTTTGGTGCAGCTGGGACCTGTACAAAAGGGACAGGTTGCACTTGACTCCGAGGGGGACCATAATCTTGCGGGCAGGTTGACTAGAGCTGTTGGGAGTGGTTTGAACTAGCATGGCAGGGAGATGAGATCCCGTATGATAGAGTTGTGTATGAGCCGGCAGGTTTACAAGTAGGTGATGGATGTAACATGACCAAGGAAGCACAAGCCAATGATTGGGCACAAATGCAGACAGAGCAAAGAGTTAAATTGTACAGAGGCAAAATTAAAAAGGGCAAAGAATGCAGGACTGAAGGTTCTGTATTTAAATGCGTGTGGCATTCTGAATAAGGTGGACGAACTTGAGATTGATTGGTATGATGTTGTGGGGATCACTGAGCCGTGGCTGACAGAAGGTCATAGTTGGGAGCTTAACATCAAAGGATATACTTTGTATTGAAAGGACAGGCAGGAAGGTATAGGCGGTGTCGGTGACTCTGTTGGTAAGAGAAGGAATTCCATCTGTACAAAGAGGTGACATCGAGTCAGAGAATGTTGAACCTTTGTGGGTGGAGTTAAGAAACTGCAAGAATAATAAAAACCATTATGGGAATCATAAATTGGCCTCCAAATAGTAGCCAAAATATGGGGTTCAGATTGCAAAGGGAGCTTGAAAAGGCATGTAATAAGGGTAATGTCACAATTGTAATGGGGGACTTCAATATGCAAGGGGATTGGGAAAATCAGTTTGGTGTTAGATCGCAAGAAAGGGAATTTGTTGAATGCCTATAAGATGGCTTTTTAGAACAGCTTCAGCCCACTCAGGGAAATGCTATCTTAGATTGGGTGTTGTGTAATAACCCAGATCTTATTAGGCAGCTTAATGTAAAGGAATCCTTAGGAGGCAGTGATCATAATATAATTGAATTCATACTGCAGCTTGAGAGAGAAAAGCATAACTCACATGTATCAGTATCGCAATGGAATAAAGGGGATTACAGAGGCATGAGAGAGGAGCTTGCCCAGGTGGATTAGAGGAGGATATTGGCAGGGATGATGGCAGAGCAGAGATGGCTGAAGTTTCTGGGAATAGTTCACAAGGCACAGGATAAATATATCCCGCAGGAGAAGTTCTCAAATGGCAGGCAACCGTGGCTGACAAAGGAAGTTAAGGTTTGCATAAAAGCCAAGGAAAGGTCATATAACGTAACTAAAGTGAGTGGGAAGTTGGATGATTGGGGAAGCTTTTAAAATCCAACATAAGACAATTAAAAAAGCTATAAGAAGGAAAAGATGAAATATGAAGACAAACAAGCCAATACTATAAAGCGGGATACTAAAAGATTTTTTTTCATTTCTATAAAGAGTAAAAGGGAGGTACGAGTTGATATTGGACCACTGAAAAATAATGCTGGTGAGGTAGTGATGGGAGACAAAGAAATGGCAGATGAACTTAACAGGTACTTTGCATCAGTCTTCGCTGTGGAGGACACTAGCTGTGTGTTAGAGGTCTATGAGTGTCAGGGAGCAGGAGGGAGTGCTATTGCTATTACAAAGGAAAAAGTGCTAGGAAAACTCAAGGTCTTAAAGTGAATAAGTCACCTGGATCAGATGGACTACATCCCAGAGTCCTGAGAGAGGTTGCTAAAGAGATAACAGATGCATTGGTCATGAGCTTTCAAGAATCACTTGATTCTGGCATTGTCCCAGAGACCTGGAAGACTGCAAATGTCACACCACTCTTTAAGAAAGGAGGAGGGCAAAAGAAAGGAAATTATAGGCCAGTTAGCCTAACCTCAGTGGCTGGGAAATGTTGGAGTCTATTATCAAGGGTGAGGTTTTGGGGGTACTTGGAAACTAGTGATAAAATAAGTCAAAGTTAGCATGGTTTCTGTAAAGGGAAATTTTGCCTGACAAATCTGTTAGAGTTCTTCGAGGAAGTAGCAAGCAGGGTGGATAAAGGAGAGGCAATGGATATCATTTACATGAATTTTCAGAAGGCATTTGGTAAGGTGCCACACTTGAGGCTACTTAATAAGATAAAATCCTCTGGCATTACAGAAATGATACTGGCATGGATAGAGGAATGGCTGACAGGCAGGAGGCAGTGAGTGGGAATAAAGGGGGCCTTTTTTGGTTAGCTGCCAGTGACTAGTGATGTTCATCAGGGGTTAGTATTGGGACCGCTACTTTTCACATTGTTTATTAATGATTTGGATAATAGAATTGATGACTTTGTGGCAAAGTTTGTGAATGATAAAAAGATAAGAGGAGGGGTAGGTAGTGCTGAGAAAGCAATGTGATTGCAGCAGGACTTCGACAAATTGGAGGAATGAGCAAAAAAGTGACAGATAGAACACAGTGTCGAGAAACGTATGGTAATGCATTTTGGTAAAAGGAACAGTAGTGTGGACTATTATCTAAATAGGAAGAAGGTTCAAACATCAGAGGTACAGAAGGACTTAGGAGACCTCGTGCAAGACTTCCAAAAGGTTAATTTACAGGTCGAGTCTGTGGTAAAGAAAGCAAATGCAATGTTGGCATTTATTTCAAGGGAAATAGAATATCAAAACAAGGAGATAATTCTGAAGCTTTATAAGACTCTAGTCAGGCTGTACTTGGAGTATTGTCAACAGCTATGGAGAGCTTATCTCAGAAAGGATGTATTGTCATTGGAGAGAGTCCTGAGGAGGTTCATGAAGTTGACTCTGGGAATTAAGGGGTTAACATATGAGGTGCATTTGGCAGCTTTGGACCTGTACTCACTGGAATTTAGAAGAATGCAGGAGGATCTCATTGAAACCTACCGAATGTTGGATGTGGAGAGGAGTTTTTTGATGGTGGCGGTATCCAGAACTAAAGGTCACAGCCTCAAAATTGAGAGGTGACCTTTTAGAACAGAGGTAAGGTGAATTTTTTTTAGCCAGAGAGTTGAGAATCTGTGGAATGCTCTGCCACAGACTGCAGTGGAGGTCAAGTCCGTGGGTATATATAAGGCAGAAGATGATAGTTTCCTGATCATTGAGGGCATCGAAGAATATGGCAGGTGTATGGGGTTGAGTGGGATCCGGGATCAGCCTTGATGCAATGGTGGAGCAGACGATGAGCTGAATGGCCTAATTCTGCTCCTATATCTTGTGTCTTGTTATTTATTGCTATTTATTTATATTTGTATTTGCACAGTTTGTTGTCTTCTGCTCTCTGGTTGATCTTTCATTGATACTGTCATAGCTACTGTTCTATTGATTTGCTGTGTATGCCCACAGGAAAATGGATCTTAATGTTGTATATGGTTATATATACAGTGGCATGCAAACATTTGGGCACCCCAGTCAAAATTTCTGTTACTGTGAATAGCTAAGCGAGTAAAAGATGAACTGATTTCCAAAAGGCATAAAGTTAAAGATGACACATTTCTTTAATATTTTAAGCAAGAAACCTTTTTTATTTCCATCTTTTACAGTTTCAAAATAACAAAAAAGGAAAGATTGCAGAGGCATTAACGATGATCTTTCAAGAATCGATAGATTCTGGTATTGTACTGGATGACAGGAAAATTGCAAATGTTACTCTACTATTTAAGAAGGATGGGAGGCAGCAGAAAGGAAACTATAGTCCTGTTAGCCTGACATCAGTGGTTGGGAAGTTGTTGGAATCGATTGTTAGGGATGAGATTACAGAGTACCTTCAGGCACATGACAAGATAGGCCAAAGCCAGCATGGTTTCCTGAAAGGAAAATCCTGCCTGACAAACCTACTGCAATTCTTTGACGAAATTACAAGCAGGGTAGCCAAAGGAGATGCAGTAGACATGGTGTACTTGAATTTTCAGAAGGCCTTTGACAAGGTGCCGCACATGAGGCTGCTTAGCAAGATAACAGCACATGGAATTACAGAGAAGTTACTAGCATAGGTGGACCATTGGCTGGTTGGCAGAAAACAGAGAGTGGGAATAAAGGGATCCTATTCTGACTGGCTGCCGGTTACCAGTGGAGTTCCACAGGGGTTGGTGCTGGGACCACTGCTTTATACGATGTATGTCAATGATTTGGACTACGGTATTAATGGATTTTTGGCTAAACTTGCTGATGATACAAAGATAGGTGGAGGAGTGGGTAGTGTTGAGGAAACAGAGAGCCTGCAGAGAGACTTAGGTAGTTTAGGGGAATGGGCAAAGAAGTTGCAAATGAAATACAATGTAAGAAGGTGTATGGTCATGCACTTTGGTGGAAGAAATAAACGGGCAGACTATTATTTAGATGGGAAGAGAATTCAAAATGCAGAGATGCAAAGGGACTTGGGAGTCCTTGCACAAGATACCCTAAAGGTTAACCTCTGGGTTGAGTTGGTTGTGAAGAAGGCAAAAGTAATGTTGGCATTCATTTCTAGAGGTATAGAATATAAGAGCAGGGATGTGATGTTGAGGCTCTAAGAGGCACTTATGAGACCACACTTGGAGTATTGTGTGCAGCTTTGGGCTCCTTATTTTAGAAAGGGTATACTGACATTGGAGAGGGTTCAGAGAAGATTCATGAGAATGATTCCAGGAATGAAAGGGTTACTGTATAAGGAACATCTTGGGCAGCTCTTGGGCTGTATTCCCTGGAGTTCAGGAGGATGAGGGGGGATCTCATAGAAACATTCCGAATGTTAAAAGGCCTGAACAGATTAGATATGGCAAAGTTATTTTCCATGGTAGGGGATTCTAGGACAAGAGGGCGCGACTTCAGGATTGAAGGACGTCCACTTAGAACTGAGATGTGGAGAAATTACTTTAGTCAGAGAGTGGTAAATCTGACTGTTGCCACGAGTGGCTGTGGAGGCCAAGTCATTGGATGTATTTAAGGCAGAGCTAGATAGGTTCCTGATTAGCCAGGGCATCAAAGGTTATGGGGTGAAGGCAGAGGAGTGGGGATAAATGGAAGAAGTGGATCAGCTCATGATAGAATGGCGAAGCAGATTTGATGTGCTGAATGGCCTACTTCTGCTCCTATATCTTATGGTCTCATCTGTTTCCTGAGTGCATTCTAATCCATTATCTGCAATACCTGGCACGTTATGCTCACGTACAAACCCTTGGCTTATGGGACTCTATCAATTCTATAATGGCTTGCAGTCAAGTCCGTAATTCCATGAAATAGAGAGCTTATGTTGAAGCTAAGACATTAGTGAGGCCGAATTTGGAGTATGTGTGCAGTCTGATCACCTACTTACAGTAACAATATCAATATTCTTGAAAGAGTACAAGGAAATTTTACAAGGATGTTGCTGGGACTTGAGAACCTGAGTTATAGGGGAAGGTTGAATAGGTTAAGGCTTTATATCGTGGAGAATGAGGGGAGGTCTTACAGGATTAGAGCATACAAAATAGTGAGTGGTTTAGATGAGGCGAATGTTTGCAGGTTTTTTCTCCTCAGGTTGGGAAAGCCGAGAAGTAGAGATCATGCGTTTAGGTTGAAAGGTGAAATATTTGAGGGGGAATTTCTTCACTGAGAAGGTGGCATGAGTGTGGGATGAGCTGCCAACAGAAGTGGTAGATTTGGGTTTGATTGTAAAATTTAAGAGAAGTTTGGGTATGGACATACACAAGAAAATCTGCAGTTGCTGGAAATCGAAAGCAACACATGAAAAGTGTTGGAGGAACTGAGCAGCCCAGGGAGCATCTACAGAAAAGTGTAAATAGTCAGTGTTTCAGGCCGAGACCCTCCTGACAAGACCTCTTTTTCATAGACACTGCCTGGGCTCTTGAATTCCTCCTGCATGTTATAGATGGCTGTGGTCCAGGTGCAGGGAGATAGGTCTACACAGAAGACCAGACCAGTATGAGCCGAAGGGCTTATTTCTGTACCGTAGTGCTCCAGGACTTTATCAAAAGCTTTTCTGAAAATCCAAACTCAAATTTCCACTGATTTTCTCTATTCATTCTTCCAGTTACATCCTCGAAACTCTGCAGTTGTCTTACACTTCCAGGCGTAGCAGTTTGAGTGACGCTATGACAGCACCAGTGACCTGGGGTGACTTCTGACGCTGTCCGTAAGGAGTTCATACAATCTCCCCATGGCCTCATGGGTGCTCCAGTTTCCTCCCACATTCGAAAGAGGTGTGGTTAAGTATGTTAATTAGTCACATGGGTGTAATTGAGCAGTGTGGGCTCGTTGCGCCAGAAAGAATGTTACCGTCCTGTACCTCTACATAAATAAACTGAGGCAAAAAATATTCATGCTGACTTTGTCCAATCTCATTACTTTATTCCAGGCTTTCCTGTCATCTCATCAATTATGTAAGTCCCTAATGCTCCCCCCACTTAGGCTAAGCGGTCTGCATTTTCTCATCTTCCTCTTATAAATATTGGAGTTACATTTGTCATCCTCCCGTGTGTGGGAACGATTTCATAATCTGCAGAGGTCTGGAGAATAACAAGCCAATGCATCTACTATTTCCGCAACTGTCTCTTTTAACACTTCAGGATACAAATTATCAAGTGCTGGTTGATTTATCAGCTTTCAATGCTATTTAATTCTCCAGCACGACTTTCATACAAATACTAATTTCCCTTAATTCCTATATTCATTAGATTCTTAGTTCCTAACACATCTGGAAAATGATGTATGCCCTTTTCTTAAGTAAGGACAGAACCAATGCTTTATGTGTTTCATCTCTCGGTTTGCCTTCATGAATTCCCCTGTTCCTGAGTGTGAGGATCCTATTCTCAATTTTACTGATCTTTCTCTTTTTAAGTATTTGAAGAAAGTTTCAGAGTTTATTTTTTTTATTCCTAGCAAGTTTATTCCCTATTTGCTGTTTTTGCTGTCTTAATCAAATCTTTGATCTTCTTTGTCGAAATGTAAACAGCACAAAGTTTTACATCGATGAGCAATGTTACGTGACTCCCATTTGGATCTAATATTCCCCTTAACTGCTTTATATTCAGCACAATTGGGTTACATTTTCTTTTGTTATTTTTTACACCAGATTGCTATAGATATAGATATATGAGTTGCAGTTTGTGCATTCATTCCTTGATGTTGATCAATGAGCATCCATTGTTGCGCTGTTAAGGCGTATTTTGGGTTTAGGACCTATAGTGAACATTGACTTCAGCAACCGTCCTTTGGATCTGAATATGGATTGTACATTAAATTTTAAAAATAGCACAGAACAGTAAAATGCAGGTCAGGCAGACCAGGAAGCAGGTACTTAACTGATATTGTCTGCATATGCATGAATGCAATCGACATCCTAATGCATGAATGTGACAGTAATTAACACTTATTTTGGGTGTGTTGATGGGAAGATCCAGGCATTTGAAATTGTAACATATAACTCCACAGAAGCATTATAAAGGTATGGTATATATAGAAATTGTCCTGTTATCTTTGTTTTTCCTCTCTCTCTCCCCTCCCTCCCCCCTCTCTCTCCCCATTCTCTCTTGCTCTCTCTCTCTCTCTCCCTCTCTCACTCCCCCTCTCTTTCTTCCCCCACCCTGTCTCTCTCTCTCCCTCTCTCTCTTGCCCTCTCCCCCTCCCTCCCCTCCTCTCTCTCTCTCCTTCTCTCCCCCCGTGTGTCTCTCTCTCTCTCTCTCTCTCTCTCTCTCTCACTCTCTCTCATGACTCCAAAAGGCTAACAACTTATTTATGAGTGTGTGCATTGAATAAAAAGACCACTTTATATCTCCCAGCTGTGTCTCTCTCGTGACTTTGTTCACATTACAACAGTGCCTTTTAATGAAGTTTCCCGATACTATAACTCAGAATCAGAATCAGGTTTAATATCACCAGCATATGTTATGAAATTTGTTGTCTTTGTGGCAGTAGTACGATGCAATACATAATAATAGAGAAAAGGCAATATGAATTGCAGTAAATATATATATTAGATAGCTAAATTAAATAAATAGTGCAAAAATATTTTTTTGAAAGTAGTGAGCTAGTGTTCATGGGTTCAAAGTCCATTCAGAAATCAGATGGCAGAGGTGAAGAAGCTGTTCCTGAATCACTGAGTGTGTACCTTCAGGCTCCTGTACCTCCTTCCTAATGAGAACAGGGGCATGCCCTGAGTGTTGGGGGTCCTTAATGATGGATGCTGTCTTTTTGAGCCATCACTCCTTGATGATGTCCTGGATACTGCAGAGGCAGCTGCCCATGATGGAACTGACTAAGTTCACACAGCTCTGCAGCTCGTTTCGAACCTGTTCAGTAGGCGCACACACCACCCCCCATACCGGACGGAGATGCAGCCAGTTAGAATGCTCTGCAAGGTATAGCTGTAGAAATTTGTGAGTGTCTTTGATGACATATCAAATTTCTTCAAACTCCTAATGAAATATAGCCGCTGTTGTGCCTTCTTTGTAGCTGCATTGATATGTTAGGCCATGCGCCGGGCTTTTTCCATAGTCTTTTAATTTTTTTTATAGGCATCCATTAGTCTCGTGAGACCATGGATTTGCGCCTTGGAAGGTTTCTAAGGTGCAGGCCTGGGCAAGGTTGTATGGAAGACCGGCAGTTGCCCATGCTGCAAGTCTCCACTCTCCACACCACCGATGTTGTCCAAGGGAAGGGCATTAGGACCCATACAGCTTGGCATCGGTTTCATTGCAGAGCAATGTGTGGTTAAGTGCCTTGCTCAAGGACACACACGCTGCCTCAGCCAAGGCTCAAACTAGCGACCTTCAGATCACTAGACGAACACCTTAACCACTTGGCCACGCACCAACATATATAGTTTAATATCTAGTTATCAAAGATCTATCAATCAGGTTTAAAATGAACTCTTGACCCAATATCAATTGCTGTTTGGGGAAGAGAAGTCCAAATTATTCCAATCTATTTGCACTTGAGAGGCCTTTCCTGACAGGAACAGATTCCACAATCAACGGGAATATTTTCCTTTGCAACACACACAAGATGCTGGAGGAATTCAGCAGGTCAGGCAGCATCTATGAAAATGATTAAACAGTTGACATTTCAGGCGGAGACCCTTCTTCAGGACTGAAAAGGAAGGTTAGGAAGATGACAGAATAAAAAGATGGTGGCAGGGGAAGGAGGATACTAGAAGGTGGTAAGTGAAGCCAGGTGGGTGGGAAAGATAAAGGGCTAGAGAGGAAGAAATCTGATAGGAGAGGAGAATGGACCATAGGAGAAAGGGAATGATGAGGGGACCCAAGGCAAGATGGTAGGCAGTTGAGAAGGAGGTAAGAGGCCAAAGTGGGGAACAGAAGAAGAGGGGAGCAGAAGGGTTTTTTTTTACTGGAAGGAGAAATCAATATTCAAGTTGGAGGCTACACAGATGGAATATAAAATTTTGCCCCTCCACCCTGACACAAGTGAAAGCCATAGACAGCATGTTGGAATGGGAGTGGAAATCCACAATTAAAATGTTTGGCCATCCCACCAGTAACTTCCAATTTAGTGGATGGAGCGGAGGTGCTCGACAAAGAGGACCCCGATTTACAATGGATCTCACCGATGTGGAGGATGCTATATCATGAGCACCGGACCCAATAGACAACCCCAGCAGATTCACAGGTGAAGTGTTGCCTCACCTGGAAGGACTGTTAGAGGCCCTGAATGGAGATGAGGGAGGAGGTGCATAGTTTGCTTTTATCTGCCCTATCAAATCTCCTGAAAATATTGAAAACTTCAATCCTAATTTCCTCATAACCTTCCAGAGTTAAGTGACTACAAAGCTAGTTTGTGTCACTTGCTTGGTAATGTTACACTGGCAGACCAAAGATCATTCTGGTGAGTTCAGAATGGAGAGGAATAAGCAGTCAATATTTCAAGCCAAGATCCTTCATCAAGACTTTCTAAAGAATCTGCTGAGTTTCACCAGCATATTGTTGGATTTCCAACATTTTAAGAATCTATGGAAATGAATAAACAGTCGACATTTTAGGCTGAGACTCTTCTTCTCCTCTGGGTCCTCAAGTAGAGTCTCGGCACGAAACGTCAACTGTTTATATCCATAGATGCTGCCTGACCTGCTGAGTTTCTCCAGCATTTTTTGCATGTGTTGCTTTGGATTTCCAGCATCATCAGACTTTCTCGTGCTTATGATTTGAAGAATCTCTTGGGTTTCTGGTAAATTCACACTACATTGCCTCCTAGATCAATATAACCATCCTGAGGAGCATTGGTCAATTCTGTTCACATCGCTCCTAGTGTGATTCAACCAGAGAGGAGTTAAAACTGCCATAAAACCTCTCATGCCTTGTGCATTTGAATCAGGTGCAGCAGCCTTCAAGCCTGCTCTTCCAATCAATAAACTTACAGCTGATCTCATTGTAATCTCAACTTTGCTTTCTGACCTACCTTGATAAACTTTCACCCCTTGCTTATCATTGATCTGCCTCTGCTTAAAGATGTTCAAGGACTCCGCTTGAACATCTGTTCTTTGAGGAAAAGAGTTTGAAAGTATCAGACCCCTTTGAGAGAAAAGTAATTTGCTTGCCCTTAAATTTCAGACAAAATTTTTCAGCTTGCAGATGAAGGTCCAAACTCTGAGCATTCACACTTACTTCTGGAGAGGCAAGCCAGAAAACAAAGATCAAATACACGGAGTAGGATTAGCCATCAAGACTTTGCTCCTGTGTCAGTCATCATACTTCACCATCCAATCACCTGCTATCGCCACGTCACGGTTATCTGTGCTTATGCACTTTCTATCCCATGCAGCGATGAAATCAAAGACAGCTTCTAATCGGAGCTTGGTCATATTGTGAAAGCAGCACCTCCAAGTGTTAAGCTCATCCTGATGGGGAGTTCAGTGCCAGGGTAGGCAATGACTCCAGCAAGTGGAAAGGGGTTCTTGGACATCACGGCGTTGGTAAACTCAAAGCCAGTGGCTTACTGCTGCTCAGTTCAGAGCCAAAAACAGCTTGGCTATGACTAACATCCTCAGGAAATAGAGCCATCTCCATTTCCTGAGGAGACTGAGGTCCTTTAACATCTGCCGGACGATGCTGAGGATGTTCTATGAGTCTGTGGTGGCCAGTGCGGTCATGTTTGCTGTTGTGTGCTGGGGCAGCAGGCAGAGGGTAGCAGACACCAACAGAATCAACAAACTCATTCGTAAGGCCAGTGATGTTGTGGGGATGGAACTGGACTCTCTGACGGTGGTGTCTGAAAAGAGGATGCTGCCCAAGTTGCTTGCCATCTTGGACAATGTCTCCCATCCACTACATAATGTACTGGGTGGGCACAGGAGTATATTCAGCCAGAGACTCATTCCACCGAGATGCAACACAGAGCGTCATAGGAAGTCATTCCTTCCTGTGGCCATCAAACTTTACAACTCCTCCCTTGGAGGGTCAGACACCCTGAGCCAGGACTTATTTCCTGGCATAGTTTACATATTACTATTTAACTATTTATGGTTTTATTACTATTTAATTATTTATGGTGCAACTGTAACCAAAACCAAATTCCCCTGGGATCAATAAAGTATGACTATGACTATGACTACTTAGACAGACCGACAAATACAAAACCACATGGATGCACCCCAGATCCAAGCGATGACTTTTGCCGATTACACCATTTGTCGCAGATGGGATACTCATGATTTCAAAATCACTTGAGACATGTGTGAAGCAGAGGGCTGGACTGATCATCACCTGGTTAGATCAGTATTTTCACTGCATATCGTCCAAGTGCACCGAAAGGAGCCAAAGGTAAGCCGGCAACCTCTTGATGCTGACAAGTTGCAGCACCATAAACATCAAAAGCAACCTGCAAACAGTCTCGATCACCCACTGGTGTCCCATAGGCCACTGAATGGAAGAGTAGCACAGAAGTGGGATCGATACAAGACGCTAGAGATGAAAGCAGCAACGTCAGGCCTTGGACCAAAAAAGAAAGCTCATCAGGATTGGTGTGACAAAAATGATGACAATATCACCAGGATACTGGGAGAGAATCAGAAGGCAATACTCGCATGGCAGAATGACGTTTCCCGAAACGCTATCACTTCAAACATCTTCAGAGGCAATCACAGACTGCACTACACACAGAATACAAACTGAATGGTGGGAGAGAAGGATGGAGGAAATCCAGTGCTACGCTGATAGCAAAAACTTTAAGCTGCCCTTCAGTGCCACCAAAGCAATCTATGGACCACACAAGCCATGTACTTCACCCCAGATGGCACAGTCCTGCTCAGAGAGGAAGACAATGCCTCTACCATAGACCAGGCTGCACTCAAACAGGTCCCCCAGAAAACCTAATGTCAATAGGTCTCAACCTCCCTTCTTCAATGGTTAAGGTCAAACAAGCCATTGCTCGCTCAAATCCTGGAAAAGCCTCTGGATAGGACCGAATCCCTGCCAAGATCTTCAAGTCAATGGGTCCAGTTGCACTAAGGGTCTTTCATGACATTCTGACAAGCATCTGGAAAGATGAAGACATGCACAATTAATTTAGGAACACATTGTTCGTACCTCTCTTCAAGAACAAAGGCTGCAAGCTAACTGTGGTAACTACCGATCGTCGGGAAGAACCTAGCCCGAATTCTCCATTGTCTAATCGCCCCATATCAGAGAAGAACCTGCTCAAAACACAGTCTGGGTTCTGCCCCAGAAGAAGCACCATCGATATGATGTTTGCTGTCCTTCAGGTTCCAGAAAGATGTATTGAGCAGACCCTGGATCTCTACATTGTCTTCACAGGTTTAACCAAGGGCTTTGACATAGCAAATGGAGAAGCACTCTGGACAATCCTGTTAAAGCTGGGATGCCCATGCAAATTCATCAATCTTACTCGCCTCTTCCACAATGAAATGGCTGGCCTTGCCCTCTCAAATGGGGAAACCTCAGAGCCATTCAATATCCCAAATGGGTGTATGATGGCTCGGGTGCTCTTCAACGTTTTTTCACATGCGTACTCAATCATGCGGTCAGGGTCCTTGAACATGGGGTGTACTTACAGTACAGACTTGATAAATCACTGTTTGACCTGCATAGCCTAAAATCCAAATTTAAGACGGTTAAAAGTCATCCACGAAGCACTCTTTTTGGACGACTGTGCTCCAGTGGCCCACACGGATTGTGATCTCCAGCTAGTTATTGGCAGGTTCACAGAAGCCTTGCATCTGCTTGGCCTCACTATCAGTCTGGACAAGACAGAGGCCTTATTTCAGCCTGCTCCTTGATCCACTGCAGTGCCGCCTTCCATCAGCATCGAATGCAAGGAATTTAAATACCTCGGCAGTGTCATCTCCAGTAATGGTTCTTTGGATAAGGAAATCAACGCCAGGATTTGCAAGCCTAGTCAGAGATTGGGCCACCTGCGATCACATGTGCAAAGCCAGCACAATATCCACTAAGATCAACTTGCACAAGGTTGTTATCCCCACTGGCATCCTGTATGGTTGTGAAACGTGGACCTAGTCCAAAAGGCATCTCAGACTACTGAGCACTTCCACATGTGCAGCCTGAGCTCCATTATGGGCAATGTTCCCTTTAATTTTTAGTAGTCAGTGTGCGCAAAAATCTTACGTTGTGCAGATTTTTTTCCTGTGACAAAAGTATGTGTGCACTGAATGCACACATGGCACAGTTTGTGTAGGTTTGCTAAATATTTGACATAAAACTGCACAGAATAACAACAAAATAACATACATATTTAAGTCACTCAGTTATTTTTTCTCTCTCCTGTCTTTGGAATTAGATCATGAAGACTCTTTTATTGTCATTTAGTAATGCATGCGTTAAGAAATGATACATTCTTTGTAAACTCTATCTAGACTAATGGAATGTCCATCCATTTGATAGCTTTTGATTCTCATTAACATATCCAAATGACATTCACCTAAATAGTTTCTCAACTTGTTTTTGAGTTGATTCATTAGGCTAAAACCTCGATCACAGTCCGCACTAGATGCAAGAAAGATTCCCCCATTGTCCATCCACTGTGGAAGTTGAACATATTTTTCAATATGTTCATTAATGTGTTGAACTCAATGTAAAGAGTTATTTATTTTAACAGCTAACAACACACTGTTGATAAGAACTTTGATCTCCTCTGGGTTTGATTGTTTTCGCTCTTACTCATCTGCACTCAACCGTAAAATGCGTAGCACTCCTGTAATGGGTAATGACAGGTTCAGTTGCCTGAGCTTTTGTACACAGTCCAAATGCAATTTGCATGCCAAATAATGCTTCAAAAAGTCAAGTTTCCAAATATCATCCCATTTCTTTCCACTAGCAAGTTCTCCAGCAACTTTCGCATCACGACAATACAAACAGATAACTCCAGTTTCCGAATCATGCATAAATACTTCTCGTAGCTGAACGTTCATGACCTCATGAGCTTTCGGTGTAGCAATTTCTACTATTTTGTTAAGCCATTCAACTTTAAACAAATTTGCATTTCTTTTGCGCTTCACGCCCTTCGCTTCTTTTGAATTCGACATCGTGAATCTATATCTTTTTCAATCAAAACTTAGGAAGCTATCGACAGGATTTGAAACAGATCTTTATAAACTTTATGATATAAACACTGTCCGCCAAAGATGGCTGCCACCGTGATGCAGCTGTGCAAACCGGAACAGGAAAGGTGAGGTGACGTAAATTAGTGACGTGCATTGCGGTGTTTGAAAAACCGACTAACTAGTTAACAGAAATATTTTGCTAAAAGATTATTTTCAATGAATATAATTATTAATTACTACAGTATTTTAGGCAACTAACCTTTTGTGCATACATTAATTTCCTTTGTGCGATGGTTGAAAAATGTGTGTGCGCATGCGCACAGCTTAGAGGGAACACAGATTATGGGTATCTGCTGGCATGACTGTATCACAAAGCTGGAAGTCCTCAACAGGGCAAAGACTACCAGCACTAAAGCCATAATCTTGAAAGCACAACTTTGTTGAACCAGACATGTTATACACATACACGAGGAAATCTGCAGATGCTGGAATTTCAAGCAACACACATGAAAGTTGCTGGTGAATGCAGCAGGCCAGGCAGCATCTATTGGAAGAGGTACAGTCGAGAACCTTCGTCAGGACTAACCGAAGGAAGAGCTAGTAAGAGATTTGAAAGTTGGAGGGGGAGGGGGAGATCCAAAATGATAGGAGAAGACAGGAGGGGGAGGGATGGAGCCAAGAGCTGGACAGTTGATTGGCAAAAGGGATATGAGAGGATCATGGGACAGGAAGCCTAGGGAGAAAGAAGGGGGGGGGAAGCCCTGAGGATGGGCAAGGGGTATAGTGAGAGGGACAGAGGGAGAAAAAGGAGAGAGAGAGAAAAAGAATGTGTGTATATAAATAAATAATGGATGGGGTACGAGGGGGTGGTGGGGCATTAGCGGAAGTTTGAGAAGTCAATGTTCATGCCATCAGGTTGGAGGAAGTCAATGTTCATGCTGAATGTTCACACTTCCCCCTCATACCCCATCCGTTACATGTGTTGCATGTTATACACATGGAGGACTCCAGACTCCCTAAGCAACTGCTCTACAGCCAGTTATCACATGGAAACAGAAACTTTGGTGGAGCTTGTAAGAAGTATAAAGACCATGTGAAAGCCAGCATGCTTATAGCGGACTTGCTTCCCGTCATCTGGAACATAGGACACCAGACGGAATGTCATCTAAAACTTCAAAAAACTTCTACAGACGTGTGGTATTGATTGGCTGGATCATAGCCTGGTACGGTAACACCAATGCCCTTGAATGGAAAATCCTACAAAAATTAGTGTACATGGCCTAGGCCATCAGGGGTAAAGCCTTCCCAACCACTGAGCACATCGACACTAAGCATTATCGTAGGAAAGCAGCATCCATCATCGGGGACCAGTACCACCCAGGACATGCTGCCATCAGGAAGAAGGGACAGGAGCCTCAGGACCCACACAACCATTGTCAGGAACAGTTATTACCCTCATCCTTGGCTCCTGAAAACTTCACTCAACCTCACTTGCTCCATCATTGAAATATTCCCACAGCCTATGGACTCACTTTCAAGGACTCTTCACCTCATGTTCTCGATGTTTATTGCTTACTTATTTATAATTATTATTTCTTTCTTTTTGTATTTGCACAGGTTGTTCCCTTTTGCATTTTCGTTGAATGCCCAAGTTGGTGTGGTCTTTCATTGTTTCTATTATGATTATTATTCTATTATGGATTTATTGAGTATGCCTGCAAGACAATGAATCTCAGGGTTGTATATGGTGACATAAATGTACTTTGATAACAAATTTTCTTTCAACTTAGAACTAGTTGGCGCAACTTGCTAAAACTTGCTCACAACAACTTAGGAGAGAGGCGCCACAGGGACCTGGAGACCATCCAACAGAGCAGCGGTCCCCAACCACCGGGCCGCGGACTGGTACCGGGCCGCAAAGCATGTGCTACCGGGCTGCGAGGAAACGATATGATTTGGCGATATGAGTCAGCTGCACCTTTCCTCATTCCCTGTCACGCACTGCTGAGCTTGAACGCACGTGAGGTCATTACACACGCGTCATCCATGCCAGTGCGGGAAGAAGATCAATTCCTCAAGCTTGCAAATGACGACGGGCTGAAAAGCATGTTTGACATAACATTTCTGCCGGCATTCTGGATCAAAGTCAAGGCTAAATATCCTGAGATAGGCACGAAAGCACTGAAAACATTGCTTCCATTTCCAATATATCTCTGCAATGAATGCAACAAAAACTAAATTGCGGAATAGATTGGACATAAGGAACCCCCTTCGAGTATCGCTGTCTCCCATCACCCCTCGATGGCACCGTCTCGTTGCAGGGAAACAAGCCCAGGACTCCCACTGATTCAGCGATATTGGTGTGTTGCAATTATTTTATATGTTCATATGGGGAAAGTATGTGCTGTGTGCTTAATATCCAAATATTACTTAAAATGTTATGATGCTATTGACTTATAAGTGACTTATAATTGACTTATCACTATATTCATGCGAGGAAAATATGCGCTGTGTTTAATATTAAATTCATTAGATAAACCCTTTGAGAAATGAAATTGAGTGTATTAGCCACTTATCACCTATATTCCAGTTGTGATTAACACCCCTCCCGAACAGAATCACCAAAAGCGATTTGTAGAAAAAAATCGGCACGTACACGCATGCACAAGTCACGCCTGCGCACCGGTGCCCGCGCAAGGCTTCATGGTCATGGTAGTCTTTCTCGGGGGGAGCTCAATGTATTTGACTGCTATTCTTGTTCGTTGGCAACCTTACCCCCACCCCTCCTGGTCAGCCGGTCCGCAAGAATATTGTCAATATTAAACCAGCTCGCAGTGCAAGAAAGGTTGGGGACCCCTGCAATAGAAGAGCAAAGCAGCAGCAGCAGTCATGCAGACAGAATCAGAACAACTTCCTTGTCCCCACTGTGAACATCCAGGCCATTCAAGAATTAGCCTCTGCAGTCATCTCCGCATGCACATCGGATGAGCATCTGTCATCATTGTCAAAATCGATAGACAGCCAACAAACTTTTAAGCTGTGAAAATCATCTCTAGATCCTACTCAAGAAGGGAAATGTCCTCTCCACATCTATCATTTCAAGATCTCAGGATCGTATATGTTTCAATCAAGGCCCTGTGTACTCTTCTAAGCTCCAGCTGATACAAATCTGATCTGTCCATCTGTTCCTCCTAAGACAACCTAACCATTTCATGTTTTCCCAAACTAAAAGGCCAGCATTATATTCCAGTGCTCAGATGCTTGCAAATTAACATGTTTAATAGTATTAATTACTTAATTCACTAGAATTAACTTTTCAAATTATGTTCTTTCTTGTATAACTTTGTATATTTTATATTTGCGGTTTTCATGTGAATGTTTTGACTCTGGTGTTTTGTACCTACATTGCTGCTGCAAGTAAACTTTTCATTGTACCTGCACATAAATGTACCTGAGCATCTGACAATGAACTCAACTTTGACTTTAATTATGAAACAGATATAATTTTCATTATATATAGAACCTGTTTTTTTCTTAGTGTATCCAAGGGTGTGAAAGTTAGGAGACTTCAGAAATTCATCAGGACCATTCTTTTTTTCTCTAAAAAGCAGAGAGAATTTGTTTTCTTAATGTTCAGAAGGTCCACTCTTTGATTTTCCCTTCAATTCTAATTGCAAATTCTGGAAAAAAGATTGCCATTATCTAGTTCAAAATAATTGAACTCGGATCCTGTAATATTCTGCAAAGACAACTAAGCATCCTGAGGGAAGTTGAGATGAGCATTACACAGATAGATGAAATTATCTTTTGCGCAGCCCTTGGGTCTCTTGGTAAGTCTGTCTTTGTTAACCCAATCACCTTTGACGCTAAATAGGCAGATGCTTTCAGGGAAAACAATAGAGGCTGGTGCATGAGAAGTGAAGAGATGTCATACAGATTCTGTAGTTGATAATTCCTGCCTTGCATTGTTCAGCTGACTGAAAAGAAATTTAAAGTAAACCTGTACCAAAAATCAAAGACTTCTACAGATGTACAGTGGAGAGTATCCTGAACGGATGCATCACAGCCTGGTATGGAAACGCAGATGCCCAAGATTAGATTATGATAAGATTATGAGGACACGCAGTCCTCTTTTATTGTCATTTAGTAATGCATGCATTAAGAACTGATACAATATTCCTCCGGTGTGATATCACAAAAACACAGGACAGACCAAGACTGAAAAACTAACAAAAACCACATAATTATAACATATAGTTACAACAGTGCAACAATACCATAACTTGATGAAGAACAGGCCATGACACAGTAAAAAAGTTCAAAGTCTCTCAAATGTCCCACATCTCACGCAGACGGGAGAAGGAAGAAAACTCTCCCTGCCATGCCCGACCACAGTCCGACTCTGAGTCGTCTGAAAACTTAGAGCCTCCGATCAGCCCTCTGACGTCAAGTACTGAGCACCATCTTTATCCAAAAGATTCGACCTCAGCCTCGGT
Organism: Mobula hypostoma; assembly: GCF_963921235.1. Taxonomy (NCBI): domain Eukaryota; kingdom Metazoa; phylum Chordata; class Chondrichthyes; order Myliobatiformes; family Myliobatidae; genus Mobula; species Mobula hypostoma. Next base: position 145,229,258 of record NC_086104.1, on the reverse strand, counting down.
CGCCAGCAGCAGGCAAAGCCGGGGATTTTGGGGCCTTCCCTCTGGAAGATTCTCGATCGCCCAGTAACAACGGCATCAAACAGGCATTTCAGAAATTTCTCTAGACGTTCCTCTGTGCTTTCACGTCTGTCTCCATCAAATCAGAATTGTCCACGGCCCCTATATAACAGAAGTGATATCATTTCACTGGAGAGCTGCGCACACTGCGTCCCATCGCCATCTTCTCCTCCCCTCCTCCAAGAGTGGAAAAGCCTACAAAAAGTAATGGATACAGCCCAGTCCAACACAGGAAATTCCCTCTTCACCATTGAGCACATCTATACAAAGCACTGCCACAAAAAAGCAGTGTCCATAATCAAGGACCTCTCCACCATCTAGACCATGGTCTCTTCTTGCTGTTGCCATCAGGAAAGAGGCACAGGAGCCTTAGGTCCCACACCACCAGGTTCAGGAGCAGTTATTACCCTACAACCATCAGGCTCCTGAACCAGTGTAGTTAACTTCACTCATCTCAACTCCGAATTGATTCCACAACCTGCAGACTCACTTTCAAGGACACTACGACTCATGTTCTCAGTATTATTAATTAATTAGTTGTCTTGTTTAGTATTTGCAGTTTGTCTTCTTTTGCACATTTGATGTCTGTCTTTATGTGTAGTTTTTTCCTTTTTTTTGTATTGCATTTCTTTGTTCTACTGTGAATGCCTGCAAGAAAATGAATCTCAGGGTGAGACATGGTGATGTGTTTGTACTTCGATAATAAATCTACTTTGAACTTTGAAGCTTGTGAAGTTAGTTTTCATTGGCCTGAAAATATGGGCAAGAAGTTTGGCTGTGTCATGTGTCTTTAAAGTCAAAGCCAAGTTTATAGTCAAATACACCTGAACATGTACACACAGGTGCAATGGAAAACTTGACTTGCAACTGCATCACAGGTGCATCAGATAGGCAAGAGCAGCATAAATTAACATAAACTATACATTTTTACAAGAAATTGCACAGTTGCAATAACACAATTAAAACAAAGAAGTCCACATTCAAGATTCAAGTTTCAAAGTTGTTTACTGTCATTCTTCAGTTCGTTCATTCGTTATGTATCATGTTGTACGATGAAGGCGATCATGGTTTTTCCATGACCATGATTGCCCTTGGCAACTTTTTCTACAGAAATGGTTTGTCTTCTTCTGGGCAGTGTCTTTACAAGATGGCTGACTCCAGCCATTATCAATACTGGCTAGGTTGAGTAGTTCTCCCATCTTGGCAATCTACACGCAAATGTTTCTTCATCATGCAAGAAGACATCGTCCGTGCGCTGTTGATTGTGATGCATCCTTTAAATGTGTAGATCTCGATCCTATTTATCAGCGAATGCAGGAAAAATTCCAGACTGTAATGCACAAAGTTCACAACACAGCCAATCAGCGATGAGAATTCCTCCTCACATCACAATTCATTTTCCGAAATGAAGTCCAATCAGCTGGTTGAAAGGTGTACAAAGGCCAAGCATTCAGGGAACACACCACAATCGACAGTGCACTGACGATGTCCCCTCGCATGGTGATAACACGTTTGCAAGTAAATTGCCAAGATTGGAGAACAACTCAACCCATCCGCCCGAGCTACATATCTTTCAAGTTATTTCCATTACCAGTCCTCATCAGATTGTCTGCCTGGTGTCAGTGGTCGCATAACCAGGACTTGTGATATGCACCAGCTGCTCATCCGACCATCCACCACCTGCTCCCATGACTTCATGTAACCCTGATCGAGGGCTAAGCAAGTGCTACACCTTGCCCAAGGGTGACCTGCAGGCTAGCGGAGGGAAGGCGTGCCTTACATCTCCTTTGGTGGCAATGTATCTCCACCCCGCCACCCATGTTCTTCAGTATACATAAAGGAGAACAAAATTATTCTAACTCCGGATTTAATGCAACATAAAATTTTTTAAATGTGCATAAAAACACAATAAATATTAATATAAAATCAATTCTATAAAACATAATGCATAAATAACAGAGTCTGTCTATATACACATAAGATTAGCCTATACACCTAGAATGATTGTACATACCTAAAATAACACTAGGTGCAGGAATATCTGTACATTAGGTACATTTTAGTGTAAAGTGGTTAAAGTAGTCAGTGTTGATCAACAGTGGTGTTGAGGGTTGTGCTGAATGCTGAAGGGAAGTACACTAGTTATTGTTGAACCTGGTGGTGTGGGACTTCAGGCTTCTGCCCATTAGTAGCTGCAGGAAGATGACACGGTCTGGATGGTAGAGAGCTTTGATGGCATATGTTGCTTTCTTGAGGCTGAACCATTTGTAGGTGCTACCAGTGGCAGGGTGGAATATGCACAGGATGTATTGGGCTAAGTCTTTGCAACTCCTAATATTCCAGTGCATTTGAGTTGTAATGTGATGAATGAATTGTATTGTATTCAACTCAAAGGGCAAAATAAAAGGCAAAATCAATGGTTCTAGGGCACAGAGTGAAAATTAATCACAGTTGTCCTAGTGCTTACTTAACCATTAGTATGATCCAAGATTCAAGTTTATTTGTCACACATACATCAAAACATTCAGTGAAATGTGTCATGTTAACAGCCAACACACCTGAGCTGGAGGAAGCTGTTAGGTGTCACCACGCATTCTGGCACTAACATAGCATACCCACAATGCTTGGCAGAACAACACAGAATGGAACAAGCAATAAACAACAACAAAATCAAGCTTCACTGCTCCCTCCCACTCACGCACATACACAGTCCCCTAATGCCAGGTGAGATCTCCAGCTTCCAGCAGACACAGGCTCGGGCCTGCATATATTGGCTTTGACCCCACTAGTGGACTCAGAGAGATTCGCAGACTTGGCTTCAGATTCGTCTTCTGGCCTCGATCCCAGAACACACCGATCACCAAACACCTGACCTCCAGGTCCAGAATTGCTGATGGTGGGAGCCTGAACACTAGGCCTCAAACTCAGTTCCCACTGGTTCGCAAACCCATGGTTTCACCAGAACTCGTTCCTCCTGCCCGCGCAGACTTGCAATTCTGGAACCCGCTGACAACTCACTGACCTGGGAGGGTGGGAGGGCCCTCTTTCACTCTCTGCCGGTCCAATATCTAACATCCAGCAAAGTTCGCCTGCACAATAATGCATCTGTGCACCATAGAGCCCCTTGCCCGTGATCAGAGCAACAAAAGGATATTCTCACAGGGATTGAGGTTTGCCAGATGTGAAGGTAATGTGGCGCGTGGCCAAATGGTTAGGGCATTGGGCTCACGATCTGAAGGTCATGGGTTCGAGTCTCAGCCAAAGCAGCGTGTTGTGTCTTTGAGCAAGGCACTTAACCACACACTGCTCCAGTCCACCCAGCTGAAAATGGGTACCGGCCAATGCTGGGGGTTAACCTCGCGATAGACTGGCGTCCTATCTGGGGAGTGGGGGGTCTCGTACTCTCAGTCGCTTCACACCACAGAAACCGGCATAAGCACCCGGCCTGATGGGCCACAAGGCTCGGGACAGACTTTAACTTTAAAAGATGTGAAGGTAGCTTTTGATCTTCCTCTTTCAGCTGCTGGCTTTGCAATATTGCTGCTTCCTTACTTGCGAACGGCAGTCTCGTCAGAGGCTCATGAACTGAAGCAAACTACCACAGAAATTAGAAGTTAAGATGACTCTTGACCTCACAATCTACCTCATCATGGCTTTGCACCTTACTAACTGCCTGCACTGCACTCGCTCGGTAACTGTAACCCTATATTCTTCAGCAAAGGGTGGGGAATCTGTGTAAGTCATTGCCACAGATGTATACAGAGGCCCAGTCATTGGGGAGGATGTTTCCAATAATGGGAGAGTCTTGGGCCAGAGGACACAGCCTCAGAACATACACGGACATCACTTTAGAACAGAGGTGAGGAGGAATTTCTTTAGCCAGAGGATGGTGAATCTGTGGAATTCATATCCACAGTTGCTGTAGAGGCCAAGTCATTAGGTATATTTAAACCGGAGGTTGATAGGTTCTTGATTAGTAAAGGCATCAAAGGTTACGGAGAGGAGGCAGGAGAACGGATAGAAAGGAAAAGAATCAGCCATGATAAAATGGCAGAGCAGACTTGATGGGCCAGATAGCCTAGTTCTGTTCCAATGGCTTATGGTCTAATAAACACAAGAGATTCTGTAGGTACTGGAAATCTTGACAAACACACAAATGTTGGAGGAATTCAGCAAGTCAGGCAGCATCCATGGAGGAAAATATACAGTCGATGCCTCGGGCTGAGACTCTTCACTGGGACTGAAAGTGAAGGGGTCAAAAGCCAGGATAAGAAGATGGAGGGAGGGGAAGAAGTACAAGCTGACACATGATACTGTAGGTGAGACTAGGTGAGGGCAACGGGGCATGGGTGGGGAAGGGGGATGAAGTAAGAAGATGGGAGGTGATTGGTGGAATAGATAAAGGGCTGAAGAAGAAGGAATCTGATAGGAAACAGAGAACCATGGGAGAAAAGGAAGATGGAGGTGAACCGGAGGGATGTTAGAGACAGAAGAGAAAAAAAGAAAAGCTGAGAGAATAACCTAAATAGGGAATAGAAAACAAATGAAGGAGGAAGAGGGGAGAGATTATCAGATGTTGGAGGAATCAATGTTCATGCCACCCAGATGGAATATAAGGTGTTGCTCCTTCAACCTGCTTTGACCTCACCATCACAGTAGAGGAGGTCATGGATAGACATGTCACAACGGGAATGGGAAGTCAAATTGAAATGGGTGTCTACCAGGAGAACCTGCCTTTTGCAGCAAACAGAACAAAGATGCTCAACAAAGCAGTCCCCCAATTGCATTGGGTCTCATCAGTGATGATGGTGAGGGAGGAGTTGTAGTGGCAGATGTGGCACTTGCCCCACTTGCAGGGATAAGGGCCGAGGGGAAATGAGTTGGGAGGGAGGAGTCATGTTGAGTTTAATTTGCCAATTTAAAAATGGGAGATGCTGGAGGCATTCAGCAGATCAGACGTTATCCATGGAGAAACAACTAGTATTTCCGATCAGTGACATTCTAGTTCTGACGAAAGGTCTCGGCCCGAAACGTCGACTGTACTCTTTTCCATAGATGCCGCCTGGCCTACTGAGTTCCTCCAGCATTTTGTATGTGTTGCTTCGATTTCCAGCATCTGCAGATTTGCTCTTGTTTCTAGTTCTGCTCCTCGAAATGAAGCAATACTCTGCTTTTTTCCCCAAACATGGTGTCTGACTTGCAGAGTATTCCCACCGTTTCCATTTTATTTGTTCGTCCTGCGTGCTTTCTTGACATATTAGCATACTGCCCATCGTTACTATTTGGATATCTGCTCTCTCTGTTTATTACCTTCCGATTTCACATACTTATCTGGGTTCAATTTAAGCCTTTTAGCCCCACCACCTCCACCACATGTCACTTTCATTAATAATTTACCTTGCTTTTTTCTCCTTCCTATCTTCCAGACTAATTTACCTTCAAAACAGCATTAAAAAGAAAGCTTGTATAAACACCTCTAGGTAACAAAGAGAATGTAGGGCAAAGTAGATTGACTACTGAAAGGTCATGCATTCCATATTGCGACAAGTGTTTGTTAAACAAAGAGTTCTATTCACCTCACCAAAGGTTGGACAAAGAGTTGAAAGCCTGAAACAACAGAGAATAGCTTAGTAAATGAAGACTTTTTTAAACTGAAACAAAATCATCAGTAATGCGCACAAAATGTTGGAGAAAATCAACAGATCGGGCAGCATCTATGGAAAGGAAAAAAGAGTCAACTTTTTGGGCTGAGATGTTTCATCACAGACTGGTTATTGAGACTCTTCCCAGTCCTGATGAAGCATCGGACTGGAAGTCCCTACCAAGGACAGTGAGAACGGCCAAGAGGATCATTGGTGTCTCCCTACCATCCATCAGGGACGTTTATCAGGAGAGCAGCATATGCAGAGCCCTTAATATTATCAAGAATCCAACTCATCCATCCAGCATTATCTATGACATTCTAGCATCAGGCAGGAGACTCCAATGCATAAAGACAAGAACGGACAGGATGGAACACAGATTCCTCCCTCAGGCCATTAGGCTTCTGAACTCCCTGTCACATTGCATTCGTAGTGTCACTGGATAATTTGTACTGCACCCTGCAATATTTAATTTATGCACTGGTTTACACCCTGGTCTGGAGAAACATTGTGCATTTGACATTATAAATATGTATATAGTTAAATGGCAATAAACTTAGCTTGAATTGACGCTTCATTCCTTTCCATAGATGCTGCCTGACCTGCTGAGTTCCTAAAGCATTTTGTACGTGTTGCTCTGGATATCTGCAGAATTGCTTGTGCTTATAAGAAGTCATCAGGATGTTTTCTGTATTAGAATTATATAGCCATTGCTATTTCCCATTTCACTTACACAGTCAAAGTTATTGGTGACTGCCGATGGGAAGATTAATTGCTTTCACATGCTTGCCAGCAAAATGTCCATCTCAGATGGTATTAGAGCATTGAATAATCTTATCTGTATGATGATGAGATGCTCACATTCCATATCATGTGAAATGGAATGATCTATTTCATGGAGTTCAGCGTAGTTTGTTATTGTTATATTGTTATGTGCAGTTTGCTGAAATACGATAATCAGGTACCGGAGACAGAAGAGATTTTACAGATGATGGATCCTGGAGCCAAACACAAAATGCTGGAGGTACTCAGCAGGAAAGGTAGCATCTACTGAGGAGAATGGACAGGCAATTTTTCATCACAAGACCTAGACTGAAAGATAATCAGATACTGCCTGTCTAGTTCTATCTGACATACCATCATTAACATTTGACATGAATATCAATTTCTCCTTCAGGTTTATCCCCCTCCCCTCTTCTTCTATTCCTCAGTCTGGCCTCTTCCCTCATCTCACCTGCCTTTCACCTCCCCCTGGGTCCCCTCCTCCTTCCTTTTTTCCCATAGTCCACTCTCTTCTCCTATCAGATTCCTTCCTCTCCAGCCTTTTACCTTTCCTATCAACCTGGCTTTACCTATCCCCTTCTAGATATCCTCCTTCCCCTCCCCCCCACCTTTTATATTGGCATCTTCCCCCTTTACTTCCAGTCTTGAAGAAGTGGCTCAGCCTGAAATATCGGCTGTTTACTCATTTCCAGAGATGCTGCCTGGCCGGCGGAGTTCCTCCAGCTTTTTGCGTATGTTATTATGAAATCTGTTGTTTTTGCGCTGCTGTACAGTGCAATACATAAAAAACATTCATAAATAACAGTGCAAAAGAGGCATAGTAAGGTTATTGTTCGTGGGTTCTTGGACTGTTCCGATATCTGATGGCAGAGGGGAAGAAGCTGTACCTAAAATATTGAGTTTGGGTCTTGAGGATCCTGTACCTCCTCCCTGATGGTAGATGAGAATGGGGCATGCCCAAGATGATGAGGGTCCTTAATGATGGACGCCACCTTCTTGACACACCATCTTTTGAAGATGTCCTTGATGGTGGGGAGGGCATTGCCTGTGATGGAGCTGGCTGAATCTATGATACACTACAATAACTGTTGATCCTGTGCATTGGAACCTTCACACCAAGCTATGATGCAACCGGTCAGAATCCTCTCAGAAACTTGCCGGAAGCTTACTCAATGTCAGACCTGCTCCCACTGACAACTCCCAGCCTGCACATGCAGACACGTCCCAATCTAATAAGATTCGCCTGCCTCTCATTCCAGAGTCATCACCTGCAACCTATTTAAACCCAGTCCTCTGCCACAGTCATCCACGAACTAGCTGGCTTCAATCAGTTGCTCTTTGCTTTCACTCTCCCTGTCTGAAGTTTATCTTGTTGCCTGCCAATTTTAGTTTCTGTTCTCTCTTGTTTCATGGCCCCTTGTAGCTTGTTATTTTCCAGTCTATTTTAAAAATTAGCATTCACCATTGAATTGGCCCCACTGCTCCACTTTTAGGTCAAGCCTCCTCAACATTTCCTGACACTCAATGTGTACTGATATCTAGATTATGCTCATGTAGTTGAATATGCTACACTCATTTGCTCCCACAACCAATGATCTCACTTTAAGGACTCTTTATCTTGATATTTCATGTTCTCATTACTTATTGCTATTTACTTATATTTGCATTTGCACAGTTTGTTATCTTCTGCACTCTAGTTGGTCTTTCGTTGATCCTGTTTACAGTTACTATTCTATAGATTTGCTGAGCATACCTGAAGGAGAATGAATCACAGGGCTGCACGTGGTGACATATACTGTCTGTACTTTGATAATAAAATTTACTTTGAACTTTTTGAACTTTGATCATACTAAGGGAAATGGAAACAGTTCAAGGAGCATCTGTGGAAACAGACATTGAGATGGGCACTCTCGACCCATTGAGTTGTGCTGACCCTCAGATGCCCATCTACACTAATCCTAAACAAACCTATTTTATTCTCTGCATAATTCCAACAACTTCAGCCAGATGCTCTTGCCAACCTACATACTTGAGGTCATTTCCAGTGGCCAGATAATCCAACAACAAACACGTCCTTGGAAAGTGGAAAGAAACCAGAGCTTCTGGAGGAAACTGAACAGTCACACAGAGAGCCTGCAAACTCCACACAGGAGTTCAGGATTGAAGCTGGGTCATGGGAGCTGTGAGGTTGCGGCTCTACTGGCGGCACTACCGTACCGCCTGTTCTTCAGGGCACCAAGTTCTGAGAGTAGTTAGTAACGGGTCCTGTATCACTGAAAGGGCACTTGGTTTCCCATCTTTCCCAGTGGAAAAAAAAGAACTAGCCGTGCATTTGACCACAACCAGGCCTGTCACTGGCTGCCAAAGACCAACATGAAACTGGATTACCAAGTTGTTGGTTTTTTTTTTATCTGTGGCACATACAAAACTGTCAGTTTACATTTGTTGACATGAAGTCTGCCCTCAATGTCTCCTGTCTGTCAAGCAACCTTCCTACTATTCAGTCTGGAGCAAGCACCATCAAAATTAGGCCTCTCCCACAAAGCCAATGTCTAATCCAATTTACTACCTCATCTTGGATGCTCAGCGACTGAACCTTCTTGACCAACCTCCCATGCGGGTCCTTGTCAAAAGACTTACTAAGGTCCATGTGGACAACATCCACTGCCTTGTCTTCATCAACATTCCGTGGAAGGTTGAGAGGAGATTTGATGGAGGTATACAAAGTGATGAGGGGTATGGATAGGGTAAATGCTTTCAGGCTTTTTCCACTGAGGTTGGGTGGTACAACAAGCAGAGGTCATGGGTTAAGGGTGAAAGGTAAAAAAGTTTAAGGGGAACATGAGGGGAAACTTCTTCACTCAGAATGTTGTGAGAGTGTGGAAGGAGCTGCCAGCAGAAGTGGAGCATGCAAGATTGATTACAACATTTCAAAGAAGTTTTAGGTACATGGATGGTAGGGGTATGGTGGGGTATGGTGGGCTATGGTCCTAGTGCAGGTCGATGGCAGTAGGCAGTTTAAATGTTTTGGCATGGACTAGAAAAGTGGAAAGGCTTGTTTCTGTGCTGTACTTTTCTATGATTCTGTGACTCTATGAAATTTTGAAATCGCTGCTTCTTTGTAGCTCGACACTTAAATCAAGATGAAGCTACAGTAAGTCTCCAGAGAAGGCCAACTCTTTTACAGTTTAACCTCTAGCTACCTTGCATGTGCACTACAATAACTTATTGATAACTTGTCAGTGTTGCAGGAGGTTACCAATCTGTTCAATTGTGTTGTCCTCCTGTTGGTTACTAGATATTTTATTGACGGTTTGGAGGTATTTCAGTTTCTCCCTTGTGATTGAGAAAATATCGACCTTGTTGAGGACAAGTTCATCTTGTTTTCTTGCTCTTCTCAATGAAAGTTTTGCTTTATTTCAACATTTCTGCTTTCCCCTGTGAGTGACAAGTTGGGAAAGATTTGTTGAATTTTAATGGCACAATATGCAATGGCAAACAGCTCTTCACTTAATTCTGGATGAGTTCCATCAGAACGTTCTTCAGGAGGGGATTAAGGTTAGTCACAGGCAGAAGGAGCAACTGGGTGAGGTGAATGCTGGAAGGAAGGGGGAACTGACAGAAATGCTCAGGGCAGATGCTGAAGGAAACCAAACCAGGAGCTACAACATCTGTCCTTTCACCTCCTCCCTAACCAGTAAGCAAACAGTCCTTCCAGATGAAACAACAATTCACTTGACTTCTTCCATCTGAGTGAAATGCATTCAGAGATACTTAAGAGAAATGAAATGCAGATTAGGTGATCACTTTTTATCCACAGAGGTAGCTCTGAGCTTCCAGATGTCTACCAGTGTAATCCTCATTCAATTCCCCCACATCTGGACCATCTGGCTCTTGTTTCCTGCACTATCACAATTATGCCCAAAGTAAGCCTGAGGAACCGCAGCGCATCTTCCTTCTGGGAAAGAGGCAATCTTCTAGACTCAGTATCAAATTCTACAACTTCACATATCTTGTGTTCTCTGTATCACAACAGGCCGCCTTCATCCACTTCTGAAATTGGCTCAGTTGACATCACTCCATTAGCACAGCCTGCTGGGTATGCCCTGCAGTTCTGTAGGTTCTACATTGCTTTGCCAGAGTTCTCATTCTCTAACTGTCCCCTTTCCATATCTGTTATCAATAAAAGATAAGAGTCCTCCTCCTTAAAAACACCTATCAACTAGATGACTTCATTTTCACCTTATCCCCATACCAATCCTAGTCTCACCCTATCAGAGCTAATCCCTTTGTCCTATCCATCCCTCAATACTAACTTATTTCTCAACTAAAGGGTCTTCAATCTGAATGGACAACTCTGTTCCTCCTCCTCCTGCCTGACCTGCTGACTGCTTTTTGGAACATAAGATGCAAGTGGAAGCCCAGAGTAAACCCTGAGATTCTATGTCCCTCTATATTCAACACTTTATTTCTGGTGATTTCAAAAGGAAGGAGCCGGGACTTATAATTTTTCTGTACTTGAGCTGAAAGGCCTGGACAGAATATATATGGAGAGGACAGTTTTGCTGGTAGGAGATTCTAGGATCCAAGTGCACAGCTTCAGGAGTACAGGAATGTCGCTTTAGAACTAAGACAACAAAGAATTTCTCCAAGCAGAAGTTCAAAGTTCACTGTTCAAAGCAAATTCATTATCAAAGTACATACTGTATACGTTACCATTTACCACAATGAGATTCATTTTCTTGCAGGCATTTACAGGAACAATAAAGAAATGCAAGAGAATTGCTGATGCATAAACAGAACAACCAAAGTGCAAAAGAAGACATATTATGAAGATAAAAATTAACACTGAAAACATGAGTCATCAAGAGTCCTTAAAAGTAGGTAGTATCAGTTTAGTTATGATGAGTAAAGTTACCCGCCCCAGTTCTGGAGCCAAATGGTTGTAGGGTAATAACTATTCCCGAATGTCCAAAGCCAAACTTTCAAGTTATCCCCAAGTGTAGCCCATCTTTGAAGATGCTTCCTCTCCCTGGATGCGGTCTTTGGAGCTTCTGTTGGTGTTTCTGTAGCTCTGGGTTTTTACCGGACGAGCTTGCTAGCACATACCCGACTCTCCTCCTTTTGCAGCTGAGCTTGGGACCCTCAACGGGAGAATTTCTGAATTTCCTGTTGGATAATTATGACCTCCAGTTTTTTTAATACTTTGTGTTTTAGAGATAGAGTACGGTAACAGGCCTTTCTGACCCAACGAGTCAGCACACCCAATTACAGCCATGCAATCAATTAACCTAATAAATCTTTCGAAAGGAGAGGAAACCGGCGCACTCGGAAGAAACACATGCAGTCACGGGGAGAACTTACAAACTCTTTACATTTCTTATTCACCTTCATTCAGAGAAGTCCTCCTTACATTCTCTATCCCAAAAGTTTCATAATGTTAACTTAATATTACTGAAGTGAATATCTCTAGATCCTAGAGCGAGGCACTACTTGGTGCTTGGACAATTTAAGCAACAGCCCAGATAGACTGGAAAGCCCAAGTGCAGAGGTGAGGGTTGTGCTCATTTCGCTCACTCTCCCACTATGTGCATTCCTCTCTCCAGTGGCTGTCATCTTGGTTAGTTACACTTTGTTTTTGCCCTACCAATATGATGAACTGAGATTGAGGCTTGGGCCTACTACTCTGGCTGCTCTAGGCAGCAGATCTAAGGACTCAATCAGAATGTTCATGTTTGCATGAGGTACGTTTCTTTTTCCTCGTTCTCTGAGCAGTGGTTATGGTTTTTGTTTAATTGGGTTCTTTGGGTGTCTTGTTATGTGGCTACCTGTAAGCAAACTAATCTCAAGGTGTATTATTTATACATTCTTTTTTTTGTAATATAATTTTTATTGAGTTTTCAAAAAGAATACATGAAAAGATAAAATCTACCCTCCCCCCCTCCCCCCCCCACCATATATAGTCCTACCTAAAAAGAAAGAAAGAGAGAAAAAAGAAAAGAACCGCCTGGGTGTTGGAAGGTTTCCACATGCTCCATGGGATTCAAAATAAATTTGGTATAATTATTCGTTACTTTCCCCAAGGTACCAAGGTCTTTATCGGAGCACTTAAATATGCCATCCTATCTTTTGTAAATAAGGGCGCCAAATATTCAAAAATGTTACATATTTATCTCTTAAATTATAAGTAATTTTTTCGAGTGGAATAGAACTAGCCATTTCATTATTCCAACAATCCATACTTAAATACGAATCAGATTTCCAAGTAACTGCTGTAGTCTTCTTAGCTACTGCCAATGCAATTTTAATAAATTCTTTCTGATATTTATTCAATTTAAGTTTCGGTTTTATCCCTTCAATATCACCTAATAGAAATAATACAGGGTTATGTGGAAGTTGAGTTCCAGTAATTTGTTCCAATAAGACTCTTAAATTTATCCAAAAGGGTTGAATTTTAAAACAAGACCAAGTAGAATGTAAAAAAGTACCAATTTCTTGATTACACCGAAAGCATTTATCAGATAGATTTGAATTTAATCTATTTATTTTTTGTGGTGTAATATATAATTGGTGTAAAAAATTATATTGTACTAATCTAAGTCGAACATATATTGTATTTGTCATACTGTCAAGACAGAGTCTTGACCAATTTGTTTCATCAATATTAATATTCAAATCTGTTTCCCATTTTTGCTTTGACTTATGGGTTCCTTGTTTAATTGTCTGTTCTTGAATCAAATTATACATACAAGAAATAATTTTTTTAATTTTCCCTTTTTGAATTAAAATTTCAATTTCATTAGGTTTTGGCAAAAACATTGTTTGACCCAGCTTACCTTTTAAGTAAGCCCTTAATTGAAAGTAACAAAAGAAAGTATTATTAGATATTTTATATTTATCCTTTAATTGTCCAAATGACATCAATATACCTCGTTCAAAACAATCTCCTATAAATTTAATCCCTTTTTGATACCAATTATATAAAAGTTGATTGTCCATTGTAAAAGGAATAAGTATGTTTTGAAACAAAGGTCTCCTTGCTAATAGAGATTTCTGTGTTTCATTATCAACATTTATCTTATTCCATAAATTAATCAAATGTGTTAATATAGGAGATTCTTTCTTTTCCCGTATCCATTTAGATTCCCATTTATATATAAAATCTTTAGGTCTATTTTCTCCTATCTTATCTAGTTCTATTTTAATCCATGCTGGTTTTTGATCATCGAAGAAAGATGCAATAAATCTAAGTTGATTTGCTTTATAATAGTTTTTAAAGTTTGGAAGTTGTAACCCTCCTAACCCAAATTTACATGTCAATTTTTCCAATGATATTCTTGACATTTTACCTTTCCAAAGAAATTTTCTCACACATTTATTTAACTCTTGAAAAAATTTCTGTGGCAATTGTATTGGAAATGTTTGAAACAAATACTGTAATCTAGGAAATATATTCATTTTTACAACATTGACTCTACCTACTAATGTTATTGGTAGTATCATCCATTTGTCAAAATCTTCTTGAATTTTTTTCAACAGTGGTAAATAATTAAATTTATATAAATTCTTTGCATCATTATCAAGTCTTATACCTAAATACTTTATACCATTTACCGGCCATCTAACTTGGGTTACTAATTGACATTGACTATAGTCTCCTTTAGTAAGAGGTAAAATTTCACTTTTATCCCAATTTATTTTGTATCCTGATACCTTCCCATATTCATCCAATCTAGAAGATAATTTATGTAACGAATGTTGTGGGTTTGTTAAATGGATCAAAACATCATTGGCAAAAAGATTAATTTTATATTCCTCCTGATTAACTCTAAAACCTATAATATCTGGATCAATTCTGATTAGTTCTGCTAATGGCTCTATCGCCAGTACAAATAAAGCAGGTGATAATGGACAACCTCGTCTAGTTGACCTTTTTAACTGGAATGGTGTTGAAATTTGAGAATTTGTCACTACTTTAGCTTTAGGGTTAGAATTTAAAGTTTTAATCCAATTTATAAAAGATGTTCCTAACCCATATTTTTCTAATACTTTAAATAAAAAATCCCATTCTAATCTATCAAATGCTTTTTCTGCATCCAAAGCTACTACTATACTCTTCTCATCTCTTTTAGGTGCCAAATGAATTATACTGAGTAGCCGGGTTACATTATCTGCCAATTGTCTATTTTTAATAAATCTTGTTTGATCCATATGTATTAATTTTGGTAAATATTTAGATAATCTATTCGATTAAATTTTTGCTATTATTTTATAATCCATATTCAATAAAGAAATAGGCCTGTATGATGTTGGTTTCATAGGGTCTCTGTCTTTTTTTGGCAATACGATTACAATCGCTGTTGAAAAAGATTCTGGAAGTTTATGTATTTTTTCTGCTTGACGTATTAGTTCCATAAAAAGAGGAAATAATAAATCTTTAAATTTTTTATAAAATTCAGGTGGAAAACCATCTTCTCCTGGAGATTTATTACTTTGGAGTGATCCTAAAGCTTCTTCCACTTCTTTTAATGTAAAAGGCATATCTAATCCCTTCTGTTCTTCCAAATTCAATTTTGGAAGAGAAATTTGTGATAAAAACCTTTCTATCTCATTAACATCATTTTGGGATTCTGATTGATATAATTCAGAATAGAAATTTTTAAAAGTTTCATTTATTTCAAGAGGTTTATAAGATATTTTATTTGCCCTTGTTCTAATTGCATTTATTGTTTTGGAAGCTTGCTCTGTTTTCAACTGCCAGGCAAGAATTTTATGTGCTCTCTCACCTAACTCATAATACCTCTGTTTAGTTCTTATAATTGCTTTTTCCGTTCTATATGTCTGAAGAGTATTATATTGTAACTTCTTATTGTCAAGTTGTCTTCGTTTTTCTTCTGACATATATCTTTGAGATTCTTTTTCTATTTTTGCAATCTCTTTTTCCAATTGATCTAGTTCTGCCATATATTCTTTCTTAATTTTAGACGTATAACTTATTATCTGGCCTCTAAGATATGCTTTCATCGCATCCCATAATATAAATTTATCATCCAGTGAATGAAAATTTGTATCCAAAAAAAATTGAATCTGCTTTTTCATAAAATCACAGAAATCTTGACGTTTTAATAATGTTGAATGAAATCTCCATCTATAAGCCGCTTCTTCCTTATCAGCCATTATTATTGTCATTAATAAAGGGGAATGATCTGATAATATTCTTGCTTTATATTCCATATTTTTCACTCTGTGTTGAATATGCATTGATAATAGAAACAAATCTATCCTTGAGTAAGTTTTATGTCTATGGGAATAGAACAAATAGTCTCTTTCTTTAGGATTGATTCTTCTCCATATATCAATCAAATTTAAATCCTTCATCAATGATAAAGTTAAATTTACTACCTTCGATTTTATAACAGCCTTGGTTGATCTATCTAAGACTGGGTCTAAGCAAAAATTAAAGTCTCCTCCAATTAATATTTTTTCATGTGCATCCACCAAATTCAGAAAAGCTTCTTGTATGAATTTTGCATCATTTTTGTTTGGTGCATAAATATTCATAAAAGTCCATAATTCAGAAAAAAGTTGACAATGTATAATCACATATCTCCCCGCAGAATCAGTTATTACATTTTGTATTCTAATTGGTAACGTTTTATTGATCAAAATTGCTACTTCCCTCACTTTTGAATTAAATGAAGCTGCAACAACACTACCCACCCAATCTCTCTTTAGTTTCTGATGTTCTGTTTCTGTTAGGTGCGTTTCCTGTAAAAAAAGCTAAATCTATCTTCATTTTTTTAATATGTGTTAAGATTCTTTTTCTTTTCACTGGTCCATTAAGCCCATTAACATTAAAACTCAAAAAATTCAATAAATTAGTCATTATTCTTAACAAAGTTACTCCAATCTAAAACATTACTTATCTTCTCAACTCTCATAGTTCCTTGGGGAATCTCCTTAAACTTCACCATGTTGCTATGTGTTTCCCTCCCAACCTTCCAGGCAAAAAGAAAAGAAAAGATAGAAAGAATACAAAAAAAGAAAAAACAAAATACCCCCCCACTAATGTTGTGAATGAAAAAATACACAACACTACCCCCCTCCATTTTACGGGTCGTGGCAAAAGCCACGCTTGCACACATGATTCATGATTAGCGTAGCAATCGATCAGTGCTTCTTCCAGCTCCCCCGCAACAAAAAAAAAATTATATATATATATAGGCAAAATTAATGTTACTATTCCCAACTAATATTCCTCCAGTTTTAACCTTTCTTACCCCCCTCGTATAATTAATGATATATTTATACATTCATCCAGCTTCAAAAATCCAACAAGTCCATTCTTTAACCCAATCTTCATCTTCAATCTATCTCGCTCCCCTGGATTTGTTCTTGTATCTGGTGAATATTCAAAGAATCTCGCACAAACTGCTCTGCTTTCTGGTAGTCATCAAAAAATCTTTTTTCTCCACCAGGCAAAAAAATCTTCAAGGTTGCAGGATAATGCAGTATAAATTGATAACCATGATCCCATAGGGTTTTTTTCACTGGATTAAATTTCTTCCTTCTCTTCAAAAGTTCATAACTTATATCAGGGTAGAAAAAAACTTTGTTCCCTTTAATTATCAATGGCCCTTTTCTATCCTTGGCAGCTCGAGCAGCTGCCTGTAGAATCCTTTCCTTGTCTTGAAATCTTAAGAATTTTATTAAAATCGATCGTGGATATTGGTCATCTTTTGGTTTTGGTCTTAGAGCTCTATGTGCCCGCTCAATTTCAATTGGTCGAACCTTCTCTTCCATTTGCAAAACATCCGGGATCCATTTTTGAAAAAATTCTATTGGTTTTTCTCCCTCCGTACCTTCTTTAAGACCAACAATTTTAATATTATTACGTCTACTGAAATTTTCCAACATGTCCACTTTCTCCAAGAGTCGATTTCTTTCCAAGTTCCAGACAAGCAGATCATTTTCTGTTTTTTCCACTCTATCATTCATATGCCCCATTGCTCTTTCCATCTTTTGAAGCTTCTTATCCATTTTGTCTTGTCTTTCCATAACTTTATTATAGCACATCTTCGTATCTCTAAGCTCTTCTCTTACTTTTCTTAGTTCAGCCGTTAATTGCAATATAGCCTCTCTTATGTCTCTATCATCTCCTTTACTTCCAATCGCTTCCAATTCTTCCTCCTCCTCTTCATCTGTGTTCTCTGCAGAATCCAATTCTGACTCTGAGTCATTTTCAATTGCAGTGGCTGTCGGTTCTTGTAGTTTGCGTTGTGTCGATTTGGGCATGCGCATTTCCGGTGTCTTCTTCGAAGAACCCGTTACCACCGCCATTGCTCCCTGTTCTACCGAAGGAGATCCAACCTGAGTCCGAGGCTCCGTCGTTGCAGTAGGCCCTTTTCCCTTCCCCTCTCGCGGCTGCTTCGCAACAGCAGACTTCTTTTGTTGCGGTTTAGGAGGCATACCGTAAAGTAGTCTTACAAAGTTTATAAATAGTTTTCAGAAAATATTTATTAACTTTGTTTTGTTTAAACGGTACTTTACTGATTTGGTGCGGGAGAGCTGGATTTACACGTCTCAATCCCACGTCATCACGTGACGCCCCCCATTTATACATTCTTTGATAATAAATGTACTTTGATTGATTGAATGACTGATTGATTAATAGCAACAACAATTGTAATCTTGACCCATTTGGCAAATCTAAGTTCTTGTTCGAGTTCATGTGTAAGGATTCAGCTTTTGGACAATTAAGTGGCCTACCCTTGCTCCTATTATCTTGTAATCATAAGTTCTCCAGTCCGATGAATCAGTCTCTCAACTGTTGTGCCAATAATTAATATAATAGATTATCGCTAATTTTGTTTGTCCTGCTGCCCTTTCCCTCCTTCAGGAGGACTCATTTTACCAACTAATACTGTCCACAAGTACTATGGTTAACTTAAACCAGCATTCTGTATAACCCCCTCATATTCATTTTGAAATCCAGTAGTGTCATCTCAGTTGTCTTCTTCTTCATGATGTGGACCCTAACTTCACCTCTCAATCACAAGTTCAATGCGTTATTCATGTGAAAGCGCTTTGAATTATGACTGCCGGTGGTTCTGACATCCACCATTGGTCACATAACACTTCAACTCCACCCTCCGATGCAGCCTCGACCCACTGCAATTCACCTACCGCTGAAATGGGTCCACGGCAGATGCCATAGTCATAGTCATAGTCACACTTTATTGATCCCGGGGGAAATTGGTTTTCATTACAGTTGCACCATAAATAATAAATAGCAATAAAACCATAAAGAGTTAAATAGTAATATGTAAATTATGCCAGTAAATTATGAAATAAGTCCAGGACCAGCCTATCAGCTCAGGGTGTCTGACCCTCCAAGGGAGGAGTTGTAAAGTTTGATGGCCACAGGCAGGAATGACTTCCTATGACGCTCTGTGTTGCATCTCGGAGGAATGAGTCTCTGGCTGAATGTACTCCTGTGCCCAACCAGTACATTATGTAGTGGATGGGAGACATTGTCCAAGATGGCATGCAACTTAGACAGCATCCTCTTTTCAGACACCACCGTCAGAGAGTCCAGTTCCATCCCCACAACATCACTGGCCTTACAAATGAGTTTGTTGATTCTGTTGGTGTCTGCTACCCTCAGCCTTCTGCCCCAGCACACAACAGCAAACATGATAGCACTGGCCATCACAGACTCATAGAACATCCTCAGCATCGTCCGGCAGATGTTAAAGGACCTCATTCTTCTCAGGACATAGAGACGGCTCTGCCCCTTCTTGTAGACAGCCTCAGTGTTCTTTGACCAGTCCAGTTTATTGTCAATTTGTATCCCCAGGTATTTGTAATCATCCACCATGTCCATACTGACCCCATGGATGGAAACAGGGGTCACCGGTACCTTAGCTCTCCTCAGGTCTACCACCAGCTCCTTAGTCTTTTTCACATTAAGCTGCAGATAATTCTGCTCACACCATGTGACAAAGTTTCCTACCGTAGCCCTGTACTCAGCCTCATCTCCCTTGCTGATGCATCCAACTATGGCAGAGTCATCCAAAAACTTCTGAAGATGACAAGACTCTGTGCAGTAGTTGAAGTCCAAGGTGTAACTACCTCATTATGATCTTGCACTTAATTGTCTCCCTGCACTACATTTTCGCTGTAGCTATTACATATTATTCTGTATTCTGTTATTGTTTTACCTTGTTCTGCCTCAATGTCCTGTGTAATGACTTGATCTTTTTGAGCGATACGCAAGGCAAGATTTGCACTGTATTACACCACATGTGACAATAATAGAGCAAAGAACACATAACATAGACCACAACAGCACAGTACAGGCCCTTCAGCCCACGATGTTGTGCTGAACTTTTAAGCTACTCTAAGATCAATCTAACCCTTCCCTCCAACATAGCTTTCCATTTTTCTATCATCTATACGTTTCTAAAGTATCTGCCTCTGCTACCACCCCTGGCAGCATGTTCCATACACCCACCACCCTCTGTAAAAACCAATTACCTCTGACGTTCTCCCCCGGCCAATACTTCATTCCTATCACCTTAAAATTATGCCAATTCCAATAAACCAATAATAAAGTAATTCCAGTACCAATCTCCCTGATACTGCACTCATTTCTGGACCATCAGTTAGAAAGGTAGCTATATCAAATAACTAGTTATTTACCACAGCTCTACTTTAATTCCAAGCAACTTCACAGGAACTTTACCAAAGAAAGCTTGACTCTAGGCTCTTTGGGGTAGACAGTCGATTGGTTGAGGAGGAGCTTCAGGGAACATTGTTAATGATGGAGTTCCAAAGTTCAGAGCTTTGTCTGTCAGTCGTGAAGTAATTATCTATGGAGCTGCTCCAGGGGCCAGTTTGGAAGGGGAACAGATATCCAGGATCAATACTCTTCAGAGATTGTCTGCCTGGCATCAGTGGTCGCACAACCAGGACTTATAGCGTGCACCAGCTGCTCGTACGACCATCCACCACTTGCTCCCATGGCTTCACATGACCCTGATCCGGTGGGGGGTTGGGGGGCCGTGTTAATAACATGAGAAATAGGAGAAGGAGTAGGCCATCTGGCCCATCAAGCCTGCTCCGTCATTAAATAAGGTCATGACTGATCTTGCCATGGACTCATCTCCACCTACCTGCCTTTTCCCCATACCCCTTAATTCCCCTAAGCAGGTGCTCCACCTTGGCCAAGGGTGACCTGCAGGTTAGTGGAGGGAAGAAGCATCTTACGCCTCCTTTGGTAGAGAGATACCTCCACCCTTCCACCCAAAACATTACTTTTAACATACCGTATAACAAAACCTATAACCTGTATAAACATTAATATTGACTGTATATTCGAATAATTATACAGCTGACCAAAAAAAACTTCAGCGATTAACAGAGACTCTAGAGGCGAAGGGGTAAATGAAGGTCACAAGGGGTCAACAAGCAGAAAAAGATTAAGAACCACCGAATTAGAGTGGGGTGGTAGGAGTGTCTCAACATCACACCACTTGGGATCAGCCACAGGGTCTGGACACATTCCGTACTTCATGTCCTGCCTGCCAGAGGAAATCTGCCACACAGACCTAATTACTGAGGTGGATGGCGGGAGGTATCACCCAGCCTGATAGGATGCCACACGCACAGATTTTCTCAGTTCCCTGCAGCAATGTTTAACTAGTCATAATAATCAGCATTAATAATGCAAAGTAATAATTCACATTAATAAGTAATGGAGCTCTGTGCAGCACATAATTACCTAGTACACCACCAGAGCACAAGGCAATTAGAAGGCAGAATGTAGCCCGGAGTTTGGTTAACTCACATCCCCGCTCCCTCTGCACACAAGACTTAGTGCAGATCACTTCCGAGTGTGAAGGGTAGAGAGGGGAAGGGTTCTATTAGCTGCAAAGAGACTGAGGTGGCACAGCAGCAAAGCAGGTAGAGCCGCAGGTTCGATTCTGATCTCCGGCGCTGACTGCACAGAGTTTGCATGCTCCGCCTATGACCATATGAATTTACCCCAGATGCTCCGGTTTCCCCCAACATCCCAAAGACATGCAGGCTGGTAGATTACTTGGCCGCTGTACATGACCTCTGATGTGTAGATGAGTGATTGAATCCAAGGGGCCACTTGAGGAGAATGTGGGGACAAGTAAAATGAGCTTGGTGCAATTGGGTACTTGATAGCATGGCAGCAAAGAAATTATCACAACGCTTTACAACATCAGCGATCAGGGTTCAATTCCCACCGCTGCCTATAAAAAGTTTGTACATTCCTGACATGACTACATGGGTTTCCTCCCACATTCCAAAAGTGTATGGGTTAGGGTCAGTAAGTTGTGGGCGTGAAATGTTGGCACCAGAAACACGGTGTCCCCAGTACATCCACAGACTGTGTTGGTTGTTGATGCAAATAACGCATTTCACTATATGCTTCAATGTTTTAATGTACATGTGACAAATAAAGCTAATCTATTCAAACTCGATGGGCCAAAGGTCCTGTTTCCATGCTCTGAGGTTTTCCCTTCACCCCAGAGACTGATGGGCACTTGCAGGGAACTGTCCTCCTTTCTGTAATATTTATTTATTTCCCTGGGTCTGGATGTCACTGACAAGGCCATCATTTTTTTCTCATCCCTAATTTGCCCTGTTAAAGTGGTCGTGAGCCAGTTTCTCGAACCACAGCAGTCTTTTTGGCATAAGCACTTCTACAGTGCAGTTGAGGAGGGAGCTCCAGCATTGGGACACATCGTCAGTGAAGGAATACTGATAAAGCTTGAGGAGAACCTCCAGGGCGGTGGTGTTATCATGCTTTTTTCTTTATGGATTTGGTAAGTGCTGTCAGAGGAATTAGGATGAGCAACATCAGTTACCATCAATCTCCTGATTTAGCATACCTCCAATGATTCCACAACCTATGGACTCACTCTCAAGAACTCCACAACCCGTCCTCAGCAATTTTTTTTTCTATTTATTACTTGCATGATCTGTACTCCTTTGCACATTGGTTTTTTGTCAGTCTTTGTTATAAATAGTTTTTAATAAATTCTGTTGTATTTCAAATAAACGCTTCTCAGGCTTCCAGCCGGGTACAAGTATCGATTATAGCCGACGTTTCGATGACAAACTCTGTCATCTTCATCAGGGATATTGCCCGAGTATGTCTACTCCAGTGGTATTTATACCCCTGTAGTCCGTCTCTCCTGATTGTTTAGTCCTCATCCAATTAGGTTTAAGCACTCCCACCTTGTTTATAATCGAATTCCAGTTCTTACTAAGAGCAAGACCTTCAACTTTATTATAATTCTTTTCCTCTATAGCCATTGAAATAAAACTAGAAGAAAAGAATTTTAACAAACAGTACAGTATACACACAGAAAATAGATATGACATAAACACACACACACACATACATACAGTATATGAAGACAAGTACACCTACCATTCGATTATGAAGTCTGCAAGTGCACATACCCACAGACTCACACAAAAACATACATGTACACAATCATATGCACACATATATGTGTGTGTGTGTGTGTATGTGCCTGAAAGTCATTAACGGTAACTGTGTTGCTCACTTCTAAGCAAGTTCTGCAATTCGACTGTCAACATGTTTCCATTTTCGTCCCAACATGTTGCCCCATGGCCTTCTCCTGTTCCAAGATGAGGTCACCCTCCGGGTGGAGAAGCAACACCTTATATTCCATTTGGGTAGCCTCTAACCTGATGGTATGATTATCAATTTTCCCTTCTGGTAATTTTCTCCTCCCCTTCCCCTCTTCCTCTGTTCTCCACTTTGGCCTTTTACCTCCTCTCACCTACCTATCACTTTCCCCTGGGGTCCCCTCCTCCTTCCCTTTCTCCTATGGTCCACTCCCTTCTATCAGATTCCTTCTTCTCCAACCCTTTATCTTTCCCACCTACTTGGCTCACCTCTCACCCTCCAGCTAGCCTCCTTCCCCTCCCCCTACCTTTTTATTCTGGTGTCGCACCCCCCCCCCACCTTCTTTCTCAGTCCTGAAGAAGGGTCTCAAAATTTCAACTGTTCATTCATTTTCATAGATGCTGCCTCACTTACTGGGTTCCTCCAACACTTTGTGTGTGTTGCTTTATCCGAATATGCCTCACAGTGGGACCCAGCCTTCCAATCCCACCTCCAATCTCCCGTTCCAATATAAACTGCAGCAACATTACAGTAAGAAATCAGTGGACATACTCTCCAGCCTAATTATGTTCGCCAGAGTTCAGAAGGTTGGGAGAACAGGTGAGTTAACACATGCAGTGCAATAATGCTTCTCCCTATGCCTCAAAGCATGGTCCACAAAGCAATGAAATTCACTGAGACCTTGTGGCTAACATATTGTAGAAGAAATAAATCAGTTCATTATTTCCTAATTAACTCACAGCAAGGTACATGTGAGCAGCCTCTGGGTAACAGCACAAATGTAAGACTTCTTTTTTATAATAAATTCATTCAAAGAACATGGACTTCACAGGCTGACTAAGCATTTAATTGCTTTTGAGAAGGTGAGGGTGAGATGTCCACTTGAATAGCTACAGTCATTGGGGTGTGGGTATACCAACTATTCTGTTCCAGGGTTTTGACCCAGTGGCAATGAAGGAACAATGATATATTTCCAAGTTAAGAAGGAGAGTTGCTAGCTTCCAAGTAGTTGTTCTCCCCGTGCATTTACCCCCTTGTCCTTCTAGGTGGTGGAGGTTACTGTTATGCTTTGTAACTTCAAAACATTAAACTAATTCAGGAAAAACACAGGGAGTCTAAAAACAGGTGTAACTTTGACTTCACTTGAAGTGAGGCATGCACATATCACACAGCAGTGTGATAATGTATGCTGTTGATGTATTTTTACATATAGCCCATAATTAATTATTTAAATGAGCGAGAATGCTTCATCTACCAATATGTGTATATATATATACAAGATTACTCAAATATTAAATGCACAGCAGTTACAGGCTTGGAAGTTTCTGTTCAAGACATCTTGGTGAGTTTCTGCACTGCCTCACCAGATGGTGCAAACTGCGACTACTCTGTGGTACAGAGCGACAAAGGCAAGTGCTACAGGGCATCAGTGCTGGAGTGTGAATGGTTATGGATGGGGTGCCTATCAACCGGGCTACAATGTTTTGTATTGTGTGGGATTTCTTGAGTGTTGTTGAAGACACAGTTGCCCGGGCAAGTGGAAAGGTTTCCATCATACTTCTGACTTAAGTCTTGTAGGTGGTGGACAAGATTTTTAGAGTTAGAAGGTGAATCATTCACAGCGGAATTCCTGGACTCTGGGAGCCACATAGTCCATATAATGATTACTGCATCTCAGTCTCCAGTGGGGAGAATAACAAGGTGTACAGTGCAGAGGACCTTTAACTGATATTGTTGCTGGATCAATTTATCATATCTTCAGGTTAGTAAAGGTTAAACTCCTGGTTTAACCTTACAGGAGAGATAAGGAATAGTGAGACCAAGGCTCAGCTTATGACGGATCTCTGCAATAAGGTGTTCCTTCCCACTTGCATTCAAGTAGTTCTTCTCAACAAAGATAGTCAAAGATTAATTCCAGTCTCCTACTTAACATCAGGTTTCCAGGACATGGCACAACAGGCTTGGAGTTACATTTTATTAGGTACACCTGTACACTTGCTCGTTCATGCAAATATCTAATCAGCCAATCAGTTGGCAGAAACTCAATACATAAAAGCATGCAAATATTGTCAAGTGGTTCAGTTGTTCAGACCAAAGATCAGAATGGGGAAGAAAAGCGATCTAAGTGACATTGATTGTGGAATAATTATTGGTGCCAGATAGGGTGGTTTGAGTATCTCAGACCCTGCTAATTTCCTGGGATTTTCATGCACAATAAGCTCTAGAATTGACAAAGAATGGTGTGAGAAGCAAAAAACAACATTGAGGCACATTTCTGTCGGTGAAAATGTCTTGTTGATGAGAGAGATCAGAGGAGAATAGCCAGACTGGTTCAAGCTGACAGGAAGGCAACATGTAACTCAAATGTGTTACCACAGCGGTGTGCTGAAGAGCATCTCAGAATGTACAACATGTTGAACCTTGAAGTAGAAGGGCTACAGCAGCAGAAGACCAAATGGGTTTCCACTCCTGTACCTAATAAAGTAGCCACTATCTGTAGAGTAGAGTGCTTTCTAGAAAATCTACAAGGTTACATTAGATTCAGCGTAAAGTTCGGTCTATGTTTCTCATCAAACTGATTACGTAGAAAGCAGATACAACAGGTCCTGACATAAAGTAAACTTCTCTCTATGTTGTTCCATCAAACACTCTCAAATTCTCCCTCACACTAAGTACTCCCAAGACAGTGACAACTTTGGTTGGAAAATGCACCATATTGTTGCATGTAGACACTTGAGAACAAGTAAGCAGTGTTTACAATACAAAACTGAGTTCTTCCTTCTGTTGCCCAGCATATATTTCTGAGGGTAGGTAAAGTGTGATTAGACACAGAGTAAAACATACTCTGCACCAGACCATCAAACACTCACAGGGCAGGCACAGCGCAGGCTAGGGTACTGGGTAAAGCTCCCTTTAATTTCCGGCAGGAGGAGAGAGAGCAGTACACTTGCATGCGCGCAGCCCTCCGGTGAAAAATGATATCGTATCTGTTAAATAGGGGCCATGGACAATTCTAATTTGATGGAGAGAGACGTGAAAGCACAGAGGAACATCTGGAGAAATTTCTGAAATGCTCGTTCGCTGCTTTCATTACTGTGTGGTCAGGAATCTTTTGGAGAGCAGGCCTCAAAATCCCCGGCTTTGCCTGCTGTTGGCGACCGAGATTGAGGTCGAATCGTTCGGAATGGAGATGGCACTCAGTACACGGTGTCAGAGAGCTGCTCAGAGCTCGAAGTTTTCGGATGACTCAGAGTCGGATTGTGGTCGGCATGGCAGGGAGAGCTTTTCTTCCTTCTCCCGTCTGCGTGAGATGTGGGACATTTGAGAAACTTTGAACTTTACTGTGCTCATGGACTTCTTCATCAAGTTATGATATTGTTGTAACTATATGTTATAATTATGTGTCTTATCAGTTTCTTCAGTCTTGGTTTGTCCTGTGTTTTGTGATATCACACTGGAGGAAATATTGTATCATTTCTTAATGCATGCATTACTAAATGACAATAAAAGAAGACTACGTGTCTTCATAATCTAATGTAACTCATCAATGTTAATCTTGTCCCAACATCAACGTGGGATAACATTGGTTGGATATTCTGCCTTCTTCATGGAAACAGAAGATCAACATTAGACATCAAAGCAAGGACAGTTTTATGCCCACTTCCAGCTGGGAACTGATTGAATGCTGTCAGATTCTTCTCACTTTCAGCTTTTACTTATCTGAAGGTTGCATAAGTAGCACGGCTAGTAGAGATGCCACTTCTCAGCTTGAGAGACCCGGGTTCAAACCTGACCTCTGGTGCTGTCTGCACGGAGTTTCCATGTTCTCTCTGTCACCATGTGGGTTTCCTCCAAGTGCTCCAGTTACCTCCCACGACCTAAAGATGCACGTGTTCTTCAGTTAATCAGCCCCACTAGCTAACTCTGCTGCAGGGATCATTGGCAGAATCATATGGTTGTTGGTGGGAACGTAGAGAAAATTAAAAAAAGGATTAGTGTAAAGGGGTTGGTTGACAGCAGAGACTTGATGGGCTGAATGGCCTGTTTCCCTGCTGTATGACTTCTTGAATCTATGAACTTGATTGGATTTCAAACACAAAATGCTGGAGGAGCTCAGCAGGTCAGGGAGCCACTACAGGGCGGAATAAAGGTCAACTTTTTGGGCTGAGATGCCTCATCAGGACTGGAAAAGAAGGGGGAAGAAGCCAGATTAAGAAGTATGGGAGAGGGGGAAGGAATACAAGCTAGAAGGTGATAGGTGAGACCAGGTGAGGGGGGAAGGTGAGTAGGTGGAGGAGGATAGATGAAGTGAGAAGCAGGGAGGTGATAAGTGGAATAGGTAAAGGGCTGAAGGAAATGGAATGCGATAGGGGAGTGGACCAATGGAGTAAGAGGGCCATCAGAGGAAGATGATGGGCAGATGAGGAGAAAAGAAGGGGTGTGATGGGAGCCAGGAAGGAGAGTGGAAAAAGAGAGAAGAGGGAGGGGGCAGAAATTACCAGACAACACAAGAGGGAATTGATAGGTGGAAGAGGTAAAGGACTGAAGAAGAAGGAATCTGATAGGAGAGGTGAGTGAACCATGGGAGAACAGGAAGGGAGAGGGGCAGCAGAGGGATGTGACGGGTCCTCCAGAATTTTGTGCTTGTTGCTCTGGATTTCCAGCATCTGCAAACTGTCTTCTGTTTACAGCCCGCATTTCAAGTCGGGAATGGAGAGGTGGAAGTGCAGAGATGAAAGTTTGTGAAGAAACATCTTGAAAGGAGTGATGTGTGCTTGCATGCACTCAGTCATATGAAGAGCTCCCTAGCGTGGTGCAGTTCCTGCTCTCCAGGCCTTTGAGACAATAGAAATGACATGCTCGCTGTGTCAGTGTGTGAATGTGTAATAGTTGAAATAGCCTGGTGAAGCGATAATTCATCCGACAGCGATTATCCCCGACATGAGTTACCAACAACATGCTGTCAATCGTGAACTCACTGGGATTTATTGGCATGCTGAGCTAAAATTCCAAGGAGCATGCAAACTCATTAAATAAACAGGGCATCTTGCCACTGACAATGAGTTACTCGTCTTCCTGCATCTGGTCCAAAGTCTGTCATAAGTCATCTCTGCCTGAGTTACGGCACTTTCATTCCCATGAAAGGACACCGATAGCTCAAATTCAACATCCAGACAGGCAATAAATATCTTTTTTTTCCTTAAAAAGATTACAGTCATAACTTTCAGGGAATATGCTTTATAGCAGAAGTGGCAACCTGTGTCAGTTTCCCCATGCATTTTCTCATCTCACTGTGCTTAGGTAAGAGACAAAAGGCTTCTGTTTCTAAAACACCTTTTGCAATTCCTAGATATGATAAAGTACACTCGACTTGATCTAATACTTCTGACAAGCAGTCGCCAGTATAATTTGGAGCAGCAGCAGGCCGCAACCAGCAAAGTCGAAACACAAGGGATCCTGCAGATGCTGGAGATCCAGAGTAATATGAACGCAAAGTGCAGGAGGAACTCAGCAGGTCAGGCAGCCTCTGTGGAGAGGAATAAAGGGCCAACGTTCCTCACAGGAGCAGAGAGTGGACCGCAGGAGAAAAGGAAGGAGGAGGGGCACCAGTAGGGGGTGATACACAGGTGAGGAGAAGAGAAGGGGTAAGAGGCGATCCACAATAGGCAATGAAAAAAGTGGGCGGGGGGGGTGGCGGAAATTACCAGACGTTAGAAAAATCAACATTCGTGCCATAAGGTTGAAGGCTACCCTGACAGAATATAAGTGTTGCTCCCCCAACTGGAGAGTGGCCTCATCGTGGCAGTAGATGAGTCCATGGACCACTGCCTTGGAGACCCAGTTTCACTCCTGGCCTCCAGTTCTGTCCGTGTGGAATTCACACGTTCTCCCTGTGACCATGTGGGTTTCCTCTGGGTGCTCTGGTTTCCTCCCACATCCCAGCAACAAGCAGGTTAGAGGGTTAATTGTCCACTATAGTTGAATTGAATCAGACTGACTTTATTTCTTACATCCTTCACATACGTGAGGAGTAAAAATCTTTACATTACGTCCCTGTCTGAATGTACAATGTGCAAATTATAGTAATTTGTTATAAATAGTATGTACAACAGGAAAGTCAATATAGCTTAGAAATACAAATTTGTGTCAGCGTGAATTAATCAGTCTGATGGCCTGGTGGAAGAAGCTGTCCTGAAGTCTGTTGGTCCTGACTTTAATGCTGTGGTACCATTTCTCGGATGGTAGCAGCTGGAACAGTTTGTGGTTGGGGTGACTCGGGTCCCCAGTGATCCTTCGGGCCTTTTTACACACCTGTAAATGTCCTGAATAGTGGGAAGTTCACACCCACAGATACGCTGGGCTGTCCGCACCACTCTCTGCAGAGTCCTGTGATTGAGGGAGGTACAGTTCCCATACCAGGCAGTGATGCAGTCAGTCAGGATGCTCTCAGTTGTGCCTCTGTAGAAGATCCTTAGGATCTGGGGACTCATGACAAACATCTTCAACCGTCTGACATAAAAGAGGAGCTGTTGTGCTCTTTTCACCAGAGAGCTGGTATGTACAGACCAAGTGAAATCCTCGGTGGTGTGTATACTAAGGAACTTATTCACCCTCTCAACCCCAGATTCATTGATGTCAATAGGGGTAAGCCTGTCTCCGTTCCTCCTGTAATCCACAACCAGCTCCTTTGTTTTTGCAATATTGAAGGAGAGGTTGTTTTCTAGACACCACTGTGTCAAAGTGATGACTTCTTCTCCATAGGCTGCCTCATGATTATTTGAGATAAGGCCAGTCAATGTAGTATCAACTGCAAATTTAATTAGCAGATTGGAGCTGTGGGTGGCGACACAGTCATGGGTGTACAGAGAGTAAAAGAGAGAGTTTAGGACACAGCCCTGGGGAGGGTGTGGTGGTAGAATTTGGGAGGAGTTGATGGGATTATGGTAAAAACAAACAAAAAATGAGATTAGTGTAGGATTAGTGTCTAAATGGGTAGTTGATGGTCAACACAGACTCAATAGGTTGAAAAGCCTTTTTCCGTTGTGTTTCTCTCTATAACTCTGAGGAAACAATATTCACTCCTAGTTAGCCCAGTTGATCTAGCCCAGCCATATACAGTAGAAACATCGAAACATAGAAAATAGGTGCAGGAGTAGGCCATTCGGCCCTTCGAGCCTGCACCACCATTTATTATGATCATGGCTGATCATCCAACTCAGAACCCTGCCCCAGCCTTCCCTCCATAGCCCCTGATCCCCGTAGCCACAAGGGCCATATCTAACTCCCTCTTAAATATAGCCAATGAACTGGCCTCAACTGTTTCCTGTGGCAGAGAATTCCACAGATTCACCACTCTCTGTGTGAAGAAGTTTTTCCTAATCTCGGTCCTAAAAGGCTTCCCCTTTATCCTCAAACTGTGACCCCTCGTTCTGGACTTCCCCTGCATCTAGCCTGTCCAATCCCTTTAGGATTTTATACATTTCAATCAGATCCCCCCTCAATCTTCTAAATTCCAACGAGTACAAGCCCAGTTCATCCAGCCTTTCTTCATATGAAAGTCCTACCATCCCAGGAATCAATCTGGTAAACCTTCTTTGTACTCCCTCTATGGCAAGGATGTCTTTCCTCAGATTAGGGGACCAAAACTACACACAATACTCCAGGTGTGGTCTCACCAAGGCCCTGTACAACTGCAGTAGTACCTCCCTGCTCCTGTACTCGAATCCTCTCGCTATAAATGCCAGCATACCATTCGCCTTTTTCACCGCCTGCTGTACCTGCATGCCCACTTTCAATGACTGGTGTATAATGACACTCAGGTCTCGTTGCACCTCCCCTTTTCCTAATCGGCCAACATTCAGATAATAATCTGTTTTCCTATTTTTGCCACCAAAGTGGATAACTTCACATTTATCCACATTAAATTGCATCTGCCATGAGTTTGCCCACTCACCCAACCTATCCAAGTCACTCTGCATCCTCTTAGCATCCTCCTCACAGCTAACACTGCCACCCAGCTTCGTGTCATCCGCAAACTTGGAGATGCTGCATTTAATTCCCTCATCCAAGTCATTAACATATATTGTAAACAACTGGGGTCCCAGCACCAAGCCTTGCGGTACCCCACTAGTCACCGCCTGCCATTCTGAAAAGGTCCCGTTTATTCCCACTCTTTGCTTCCTGTCTGCTAACCAATTCTCCATCCACATCAATACCTTACCCCCAACACCGTGTGCTTTAAGTTTGCACACTAATCTCCTGTGTGGGACCTTGTCAAAAGCCTTTTGAAAATCCAAATATACCACATCCACTGGTTCTCCCCTATCCACTCTACTAGTTACATCCTCAAAAAATTCTATGAGATTCGTCAGACATGATTTTCCTTTCACAAATCCATGCTGACTTTGTCCGATGATTTCACCGCTTTCCAAATGTGCTGTTATCACATCTTTGATAACTGACTCCAGCAGTTTCCCCACCACCGACGTTAGGCTAACCGGTCTATAATTCCCCGGTTTCTCTCTCCCTCCTTTTTTAAAAAGTGGGGTTACATTAGCCACCCTCCAATCCTCAGGAACTAGTCCAGAATCTAACAAGTTTTGAAAAATTATCACTAATGCATCCTCAATTTCTTGGGCTACTTCCTTAAGTACTCTGGGATGCAGACCATCTGGCCCTGGGGATTTATCTGCCTTTAATCCCTTCAATTTACCTAACACTACTTCCCTACTAACATGTATTTCGCTCAGTTCCTCCATCTAACTGGACCTTCTGTCCCCTACTATTTCTGGAAGATTATTTATGTCCTCCTTAGTGAAGACAGAACCAAAATAATTATTCAATTGGTCTGCCATGTCCTTGCTCCCCATAATCAATTCACCTGTTTCTATCTGTAGGGGACCTACATTTGTCTTTACCAGTCTTTTCCTTTTTACATATCTATAAAAGCTTTTACAGTCAGTTTTTATGTTCCCTGCCAGTTTTCTCTCATAATCTTTTTTCCCCTTCCTAATTAAGCCCTTTGTCCTCCTCTGCTGAACTCTGAATTTCTCCCAGTCCTCAGGTGAGCCACTTTTTCTGGCTAATTTGTATGCTTCTTCTTTGGAATTGATACTATCCCTAATTTCTCTTGTCAGCCACGGGTGCACTACCTTCCTTGATTTATTCTTTTGCCAAACTGGGATGAACAATTGTTGTAGTTCATCCATGCAACCTTTAAATGCTTGCCATTGCATATCCACCGTCAATCCTTTAAGTGTCATTTGCCAGTCTATCTTAGCTAATTCACGTCTCATACCTTCAAAGTTACCCCTCTTTAAGTTCAGAACCTTTGTTTCTGAATTAACTATGTCACTCTCCATCTTAATGAAGAATTCCACCATATTATGGTCACTCTTACCCAAGGGGCCTCTCACGACAAGATTGCTAATTAACCCTTCCTCATTGCTCAAAACCCAGTCCAGAATAGACTAAGACTTTTGCACCGTACCGTATTTGTCAAGGTGGATAAGGTCATTAAAAAATGTCTCTCTGGTACTTCCCGTTCCCTCCTCTCTCTCTTTCCCTTTTCCCAACCATGATTCCCCTCTCCCTGCCCCCTTTCCCACTCTCAGTCAACAAAGGAGACCCATATCAGAAACAGATTTATCATTATGTGAAATATGTTTTTTGCAGGGGCAGCAGCACAGTGCAAAACATAAAATTACTACAGTACTGTGCAAAAGTCTTAGGCGTCCTCACAATATATATATATCAGACTTTTGCACAGTACTGTACACAGAAATTTATAGTTGTTCACTGAATATGGATAATGGTGCAGAGACTCCAAGAGTGAGCAAATTCACTCAGTTGGAGCAGAGGGGTCAGAGATAGCTGGGATATCAAGTACTGGAGCAAGGGGCTGCAATAGAAATCTGGGAAACTATTTGTCAGTATACCCAGCAATTTCCACTTTAATCTCACACTTCCAACATTTGTCCTTGACCATGGAAAGATCTGGTGTGAATTATAAACTGGAATATAAATGCGTGTTTCAGAGGGTTCATGTACAGAGCTCATTACAGCTTTGCAAACACACTGTAAGACTATCATTGAGCACAATAATTTAATGTGAATTCCTATTTAAACTCCCGTCTCTTATTTCTTTTCTCAGCCTTCTGCCGGCATTGAACCATCACTCGCTTTGTCCATTAATAACTTATAAACTCAGTCAATTCCATCATGGGCTCTGGCCTCCATAGTATCCAGGACATCTTCGAGGATTGATGCCTCAAATTGGTGACATCCATCATTAAGTACACCCATCATCCAGCTCATGCCTTGTTCTTATTGCTACCATCAGGAAGGAGGTACAGAAGCCTGAAGGCTCACAATCAATGAGTCAATGAATCTTCCCCTCTGTCATCTGATTTCTGAATGGACATTGAACTCATGAACACTACCTCACTACATTTTTATTAAGAATAAAAACTTACTGTATTCTTACTGTAGTTTTTTTTTCAATTATTATGTATTGCATTGTACTGCAACCGCAAAGGCAACGAATTTCACGACATATTTTGGTGATGTTAAACCTAATTCTGATTCTGATACTGATTCTAATATAACCTGTGCTCACCCTATCAAAATCCTCCTCTTTTTCCCTCTTCCCACTTCCTTGAAAGCTCTATGTCCACCTTTCCCACTGGTTAAAACTGCTGTGCAGAATCTGCAACTCTCTGGAGTCTCTTGAAGGCAGCTGTGATGTCAAGCTGTTATACAGCAAGAGCATACCCTTTGTCCCTCTTCCTAGTTGCCTGCACCCCTGCAACTTATTCTCTCTGAAATACGTAGAACATAGAACATAGAATAGTACAGCACAGTACAGGCCCTTCAGCCCACAATGTTGTGCTGACCCTCAAACCCTGCCTCCCATGTAAGCCCCCACCTTAAATTCCTCCATATACCTGTCCAGTAGTCTCTTAAATTTCACTAGTGTATCTGCCTCCACCACTGACTCAGGCAGAGCATTCCATGCACCAACCACTCTCTGAGTAAAAAACCTTCCTCTATTATCCCCCTTGAACTTCCCACCCCTTACTTTAAAGCCATGTCCTCTTGTATTGAGCAGTGGTGCCCTGGGGAAGAGGCGCTGGCTATCCACTATATCTATTCCTCTTATTATCTTGTACATCTCTATCATGTCTCCTCTCATCCTCCTTCTCTCCAAAGAGTAAAGCCCTAGCTCCCTTAATCTCTGATCAAAATGCATACTTTCTAAACCAGGCAGCATCCTAGTAAATCTCCTCTGTACCCTTTCCAATGCTTCCACATCCTTCCCATAGTGAGGTGACCAGAACTGGACACAGTACTCCAAGTGTGGCCTAACCAGAGTTTTATAGCGCTGCATCATTACATCGCGACTCTTAAACTCTATCCCTCGACTTATGAAAGCCAACATCCCATAAGCTTTCTTAACTACCCTATTCACCTGTGAGGCAACTTTCAGGGATCTGTGGACATGTACCCCGAGATCCCTCTGCTCCTCCACACTATCAAGTATCCTGCCATTTACTTTGTACTCTGCCTTGGAGTTTGTCCTTCCAAAGTGTACCACCTCACACTTCTCCGGGTTGAACTCCATCTGCCACCTCTCAGCCCACTCCTGCATCCTATCAATGTCTCTCTGCAATCTTTGACCCTCCTCTACACTATCTACAACACCACCAACCTTTGTGTCGTCTGCAAACTTGCCAACCCACCCTTCTACCCCCACATCCAGGAAATAAAAATCACAAAAACACATTCCTATTGGTTCCGTTTAGGGTCTTCTTATGTTCCTCTCCTACACGGGGGCAACTTACAATGGCGCAATAACAAATGGGTACATATTTGGGATGTGGGATGAAAGCAGCAGAGGGAAATCCATGGGGAGACAGTGCAAACACTACATAGTCTGTATCCAAGAACTGGAAATAGAATTGGCTCATTATTATCTCTAGCACTGAGGTACAGTAATAAGCTTGTCTTGTTTTCTATTCCTATAGATCAATTCATTACACAGCGCATTGAGGTAGTACAAGGTGAAACAATCACAGAATGCAGAATAAAATGTGTAGAGAAAGAGCAGTACATGTATATAATAATGTGCAAGATCATAAGAAGGTAGAGCCCATCTTATTGTACTAGGAAACCATTCAAAAGTCTTACAACAGCAGAAAAAGAAGCTGTCCTTGATGTTGGTGAGATCAGGATCAAATCTGGGTTCCTCGAGCTGTGAAAGAGCAGAACTAACAGCTGCACCACTGTGTCACCCTCTTGAGCTCTCCATTGCCCCTGTTTTTTTTTCCCCTGGAACCTGATATTGGAAGTGTAGAAATTTCCCAAGTATTGGGAAAACTAAATGGAAGCTGTGCTCTTTTGCCACAAACAATGTTCTTGAGCCCTTCTTTCCATTCCTTTCTCTCTGAAGATGCTGTTTAGCCTTGGGGTTGTATTTGACCACAAGAGTAGTTTCAAACCTCTTACCCAGTCCTTCAATAAGAACACTTTGGTGAATGGAGACACAACAGACTCTAGATCAGAGGTTCCCAACCTGGGGCCCACGTACACCTTGCTTAATGGTATAGGTCCATTTGCAGATAAAAAGGTAGATAAAAAAGTTGGGAACCCTTGCTCTAGATGCTGGAATCTGAAGCATCACATGAAGGAACTGGAGGAACTCAGCGAGTCACTCTTTTACATCGCCTGGTGCCATCTCTCCCTGATGCAGGGATCCCGTACTCATGTCTTTGTCGCCTCAGTACTGAACTATACCAATCCACCCCCTCATCTACTGCCTTTGTTGAGTAAATAGAACCATGCTCCAGGAGTAGACAGGTGTGTTAATTCTGGTCACCCAGCTGGTGCCAAGCTCTCAGTTTAGTTACGGTAGAGTGGCGCAGTAACGTACGAAACACTGAGCAGGTTCCCCATCTATGCAGGGGAATAAGCAGTTGATGTTTCATACAGAGACGCTTCATCCACACTTTCTGAGCCTCTGCAGAACCTATGCACAGTGTTGCTTTGCTGTAAATGCAAAACGCTTATGTAAACTTTGTAATGATGACAGGAGACTGCAGATGCTGATATCTGGAACAACGTGCAAAGTGCTGGAGAAACCCAATGGGTTAGGCAAAACCAATACAGGAAAACGGAGAGTCAATGTTTCAGGTCAAGGCTCTTCATCTGGTTTGCACTTACTTGCAACCTTTACACCGCTGGCACTTAGGGCAGCAATGGAGGTCCTCCATCTCTTTCTGTTCTTGGCCATCTTCTCTATTGCGCCCCAGGTATGGGTCAGGGTCCTCATTTCTGCCTCTGTAGTACGGCACCAAGTTGGCTTTGGTCTCCTGCGCTTCCTCCGCCCTTCCAACGAAGAACTGTTTTGATGATGGAGTTGGCCTCTCTTCTCATCACGTGCATCTCCAACGTTTCCTCAAGGTGACTGTGACCACGTTCTCTTGATGGCACTGAAGGAGCCGGGCATGGTTGGAGGACTTTCTTCGCCGGACAGCACGGACAATATTCTGGAGGCTCATGGTGTGGAATGACGACAGCTTGGCAAGGTCACTCTCTGTCATGTACCAGTGTTCTGACCCGTACAAGAGTGTGGACAGAACACGGCTCTGGTACAGCGTCACCTTGGTGGGAATGCTGTACCTGGTTGATCCCCACATGGTGCTCATTGATCTGAAGACATTGCTGGCTTTACTGAGTCTGTACTGGATATCGTCCATGATCCACCACTTTGCCAAATGATAGTGCATCTGGACTGCATTCTTCACTCAAAGCATCGACTGACTCGTTCCCTTCATCAGTGCTGCCTGATCTGCTGAGTTCCTTCAGCACCTCGTGTGTCACACTGCAGTGTTATCTTCCTGCCACAGGCTGCGTCACAACACCACAGCTCTGCATTCCTTTTAGCACTCAAATAAACACAAATTCACCATTTACCATCATTCAGTTTTCCGAAGCAAGCTGTCCTAAAATGGACCCATCCTGGGCCAGCACAGTTAGTGCTCGGGATCTACTCCCAAAGCCTTCCCCACGATTGGGTATAGCCTCAAGGCAGTGGACGTTTGAGATCAGAAGGATTTTTTTTTTCCCCTAGAGGAGCTGATGAGCCCCATATTCCTGGAACAACTGATATTAAGGTGCCAGTATCCCTCCTTTGAGATGAATGCCATTGGGAGCAGTTAATAGGTAGTGGGATCTTATCCCACTACTTCGCCCGGCTATGACAACATAAAGGAACCTAAGGCATTATGCTTGCATTTTCTCTCTCAGGTACTCTGGTTTGTTCCCACATCCCAAATACATGCCTGTAATCTACATGGCCACTTGGTAATTTCCATTTTGGCGCCGGTCTCGTGTAAAGTCTGTGGCAAACTTCTACAGGTGTGCAGTGAAGAGCATTCTGACTGGTTACATCACAGCCTGTTTCGGAGGCTCCAATGCACAGCATCGGAAGAGGACGAAAGATTCAGCAAGTTCTATTCGGGACATGCCCTCTTCTCATTATTACCATCGGGAAGGAGGAACAGGAAAACGAAGACCGGCACTCAGCAATTCAGGAACCACTTCTTTCCTTTTGTTATCGGATGTCTGGACTGTCCGCTAATCCATGACCACCACCTCATTATTCCTCTTTTTGCAATATGTATATATTTTGTAACTTATGGCAACATTTATGTCTGCACTGCACTGCCGCTGCAAAACAACAAATTTTTATATTGCCTAAGGCAGTAATAACTTATTTATTTATTTATTGAGAATCAGCATGGAAGAGGCCTTTCCAGCCCTTTGAGCAGTGTTGCCTAGGAACCCCTGATTTAATCCTCACCTAATATCAAGACAATTTACAACGACCAATTAACCTACCAACCGGTACGTCTTTGGACTGTGGGAGGACACTGACGCAGCCAGACAAACCCCCTGCGGTCATGCGGAGAAAGTACAAACGCCTTACAGACGGTGTTGGGAAACGAACCCCGGTCGCTGGTGTGCAAAGCGTTGTGCTAACTGCCACTCTACCGTGCTGCCCCATAAGCCTGATTCTGATTCCAAGGCTAACAGTAGGAAGAATCAGTGAGGAGGAATCGACTTGTGTTCCTTTCGAACACTAGAGCCCCTGTTTCCATCCCTCTCACAAAGAAGGGTCCTGGTTCCTCCTCTCCTTCTCATACACCTGCTCCTGTTTCCCATCTTCCCTCCAATCATACCAGGGCCCTGCTTCCTGCTCTCCCTTCCACACCTACCACACCATTATTTCCTTTTGAATTATCTTTAAACTTACCAGGTTGACTGAAAACATTGTTATTTTGTTTTGTGATATCTAAAATGAAGTAAAAGTGTGTTGGACTATTTATAATATCCACTTGTACAGAAAAACTGATAATCTATCACCATCAAAGTCCAGGGCATTCCAGATCAATGGAGATTTACTGTAACTGCAAGTCTTCCCCTCACTAATTGATACTAGGTCACTCCTCAATACAACATCCCAGTATCGAGCGACACCATCATCATCTTTATGTGTCGTGTCGTGTTGACGTGGGCGATCATGGTCTTATCCATAACCATGATTGTTCTTGGCAAATTTTTCTACAGAAATGGTTTGCCATTGCCTTCTTTTGTCCAATATCTTTACAAGCCAGGTGACCCCAGCCATTATCAATACTCTTCAGAGACTGTCTGCCTGGCATCAGTTGTCGCAAAACCAGGACTTGTGATATGCACCAGCTGCTCATACGACCATCCGTCACCTGCTCCCGTGCCTTCGTGTGACCCTGATCGAGGGCTAAGCAGGTGCTACACCTTGCCCAAGGGTGACCTGCAGGCTAGCGGAGGGAAGGAGCACCTTACACCTCCATTGGTAGAGATGTATCTCCACCCCACCGCCCTACAGTACTGAGCATATTGAGTATGAAAGGACAGCACAGTGGCACAGCTGGTAGGGGCCACTGCCTCACAGCACCAGTGACCTTGGACCTCACCTGTGTGGAATTTGGATGTTCTCCCTGCAGCCATGCAGGTTCCCCTTGGGTGCTCTCACTTTCTCCCAAACCCCAAAGGCATTCAGAGTGGCCACTAGATACTGCACCTCCCCCCCCCCCACCACCATGTGTGAGTGAGTGGTAGGATCTGCGTGGGAATATGGAGAGATAATAAAAGATGAATTAAGGTAGGATCAGTGTAAATGTGGGATTGGTACTTAGGTGGACTCAATAAATGGAAGTACCCATTTTTATGCTGCATAACCTGAGACTAGCCATGTATAATTGTTTTCCTGTATCCAGGCTGACCAGCGCACTGTTGAGTAGGACACACCATCAAGTATTGAAGAACGTCAGAATCAGAAGACACAAGAGGTACTGCAGATGTTGGAAATCTAGAGCAATACACACAATATGCTGGAGGAAGCAGAATCAGAATTAGGTTTAATATCACCAGCATATGTCCTGAAATTTGTTGTCTTTGTGGCAATAGTACAATACAATACATAATAATGGAAAAAAATGTGAATACATTAAATACCATACATACGTATATACATTTATATATAATAGTATTATATTAGTATTTATATTTATGTAAGTGTAAGGGGGTTTCGTCTCTTATGTTACTGCGTAGGCTAATTAAAATGGCTTCTTTGTTATGTTATACTTGGGAATGCTTCTTTCTTATGTTAAATGCTGAGAAAGTCCTCCCGCTAGCAGTTTGTTGAATCACGTTACTGATAAGAAGATGTTATGAACCAATTGGGATAGTTGTTATGTTTTTGATGTATCTGTACGATATTGTATGCGCGGGGTTTTGGGGCAGAAGGCGGGAGAGAGAGACAGAGGATGGACCAGGTGCTGTGAGTCCGCTAACGGGGTCGGACCCCGAGGAGGACATTCAGCAAGGAGACGGAAACGGACTCGAGTGGAGCGTCTGCTCGACCACCGTTGTTGGTCCCAGGTGGCCGGTCGAGGTGGTCCGAGGGGTCACAGGGTGAAGAAGAAGGGCCCTGAGCTCCAACTGTTTGTGCACGAAGAGATTGAACTTTGATAAGTGTGGCGCCTTTTATATTTTATTCTCTATTAATTATCTAGTTCCAGTAATATCTATAAACTGTAAATCATTTAATCGTATCTGGTGTATTGTCTGTTATTTGGGTGGGGTGGAGTACATCACACAGTATCCACACAAACTAATTACCCAGTTTGGAGGGGGCGAGGGCTGTTTCCCTAGACGACAGCGAGCCAAGCGACCCTGAGGGTGGCCAGGGGGGCTACATAAGTAGTGCAAAAATAAAAATTTAAAAAAGAAAAAGAAGTAGTGAGGTAGATGTTCATGGGTTCAATGTCCATTCAGAAAGCAGATGACAGAGGGGAAGAAGCTGTTCCAGAATCACTGAGTGTGTGCTTTCAGGCTCCTGTACCTCCTCCCTGATGGTAGGGATGAGAAAAGGGCATGTCCTGGGTAATGAGGGTCTTTAATGATGGACGCCACCTTTTTGATGCATCACTCCTTGGAGATGTCCTGGATACTACAGAGGCTAGCGCCCATGATGGGGCTGACGAAGTTTACAAATCTCT
Organism: Mobula hypostoma; assembly: GCF_963921235.1. NCBI lineage: Eukaryota > Metazoa > Chordata > Chondrichthyes > Myliobatiformes > Myliobatidae > Mobula > Mobula hypostoma. The sequence goes on along the minus strand of NC_086104.1, from coordinate 145,188,477 downwards.
GCAGCTTACGTTGATCCTGTGCAGTAGCCCCCACCCCCATACCAGACGGTGACGCAGAAATCATCTAGAACAGAAAGGTATGCAGGGTAAACAATTCAGACCCAAACCAAGCATTTGAGTTCGACCCAACACAAAACAAAATGTCCAGTCAAAGCACAAACCCAGTCTAATCTAATCTGGACACATTAACTCTAATAAGGTAATGGGCATTGATAGAAAACAGGACACGGATAGGGTACCATGGTTGCTCTGTCGCCATGCCGACAGTAAACCTATGCGGTGTCAAAGAATGCAAGCATTTCACTGCTTTTTAAATAACTGGCATAGCGCTTCACCAAGTTACTGTTCCCAGGACCACCCACAGGGGGGTGGGGGCAGGGAACCTGACAGGGGGAGCGTGACAGACCTCTTTAAATTCTCTAAGTCTAATACTGCAGAATAACAGCATCTTTGTCAAAAGCTTTGCCGTCCTTAATTAGCAGTCGTGGTGTCGGAGGCAAGAGGACAACACAGCTGCGAACGTGTCAGATTTTTAATTACTTCCTTTCCTACCCGCTGTGATTTCAAATGCAGCTACATACAGAAAGTAAACCAAAGGGCTTGATGTGTCTCGGGCCACCAACCAGATCTTCGAGCAAAGCCACGCTTCCAGTTCCGTGCTGCTTTCTTATCCCGGGCAACCAACACGATGGGCCAAGGGACCCATTCCTGTGCTAGCCAACTCTCCCCATGACTCTAGACACCATATTTACAGAAAGAGGCCATTCAGCCACGAAATCTGTGCCCACCATCAAACTAAACCTGCACTCACCTATTTTATTTTCCTTCCGCTCCATCAGATCACAACGAGATACCACCACTCACCTGCACGCCAGGAGCAGTCGGCAGAGGCCGATTAACCCGCCAACCCACTCACCTGTGGTGTGGGGGGGGGGGGGAACCAGAACACCAGGAGGGAAGCCACATGGTCGCAGGGAGAACATGCAAACTCCACACAGAGAGCACTCCAGGTCAGAGTGGAATAGCACACACAAAATGCTGGGGGATCTCAGCAGCATGTCAGGCAGCATCTAGGAGAGAAATGAACAGCTGATGTTTCGGGATGAAACCTTACATCAGGATGGAACGTGGGCCGCTGGAACTCTGAGGCAGTCACTCTACTAGCCACACCACTGTGTACCCGTACCTTAAAGAGGGCCGTGTCAATTCTTCCAGCTATCCTGCCTAATATTTACCTTGGCAGAATCTCAGATGGTGATGAGAGCGCGTACAGGAGCTAGGTAATAGCATAAGAAATAGGAGCAGGAGTAGGCCATCTGACCCATCGATCCTGCTCCACCATTCAATAAGATCACGGCTGATCTGGCCATGGACTCATCTCCACCTGCCTGCCTTTTCTCCATAACCCTTAATTCCCCTACTATGCAAAAATCTATTCAACCTTGTCTTAAATATATTTACTGAGGTAGCCTCCACTGCTTCATTGGGCAGAGAATTCCACAGATTCACCACTCTTGGGGAAAAGCAGTTCCTCCTCATCTCTGTCCTAAATCTACTCCCCCAAAACTTGATGCTATGTCCCCTAGTTCTAGTCTCACCTACCAGTGGAAACAACTTTCCTGCCTTCTGCCTCTATCTTATCTATATCCTTTCATAATGTTATATGTTTCTATAAGATCTCTCATTCTTCTGAATTCTAGTAAGTACAGTTCCAGGTGACTCAATCTCTCCTCATAGTCTAACCCCCTCATCTCTGGAATCAACCTAGTGAACCTCCTCTTCACCGCCTCCAAAGCCAGTATATCTTTCTTCAAGTAAGGAGACCAGAACTGCATGCAGTACTCCGGATGCGGCCTCACCTGTACCCTGTACAGTTGCAGCATGACCTCCCTGCGCTTAAATTCAATTCCTCTAGCAATGAAGGCCAACATTCCATTTGTCTTCTTGACAGCCTGCTGCACCTGCAAACCAACCTTCTGTGATTCATGCACAAGCACTTCCAAGTCTCTGCACAGCAGCGTGTTGCATTTTTTACCATTTAAATAATAATCTGCTCTTTCATTTTTCCCTCCAAAGTAGATGACCTCGCATTTACCAACATTGTGCTCCATCTGCCAGACCCTTGCCCACTCACTTAACCAATTTATATCTCTCTGCATCTTCTGCACAATTTGATTTTCCACTCAATTTAGTGTCATCAGCAAACTTAGATACACTACACAGATCGTTAATGTATATCGTGAACAGTTGCGGGCCCAGCACTGTCCCCTAGGGCAAACTGTTCACCTCAGATTGCCAACCAGAGTAACACCCATGTATCCCAACTCTCTGCTTTCTATTAGTTAACCAATCCTCTATCCATGCTAATATATCATCCCCAACTCTATGCATCCTTACCTTATGAATAAGTCTTTTCTGTGGCACCTTATCGGACGCCTTCTGAAAATCCAAGTAAATAACGTCCATCTGTTCCCCTCTATCCACTGTGCTCATTATATCCTGAAAGAACTCTAGTAAGTTTGTCAAATAGGACCTGCCCTTGCTAAATCCATGCTGTGTCTGCTTGTTGGATCCATCTCTTTCCAGATGCCTCATTATTTCTTCTTTAATGAGAGCTTCAAGCATTTTCCCAACTACAGAACTGGCCTATAGTTTCCAACCTTCTGGCTACAACCTTTTTTGAACAGTGGCATGACACTTTCCGTCTTCCAATCCGCCAGGTCTTACCCAGAGTCCAGAGAATTTTTTTATTAATTTTTTTTTCAATTTCTACATTGGAACAAACAAAAACCCACCAACAAAAAGATTTATACAGTGCAAAACCAACATAGCTGATGTACAATTGATAACAGTAATGGAAAAGTACCCAAAATAAAATCATAGAAAGTTAGTTTCCACCCCACCCTCCCACTACGCACTCCAAGCCAACCATTACAATATAAAGAGCTTTTGTCACCACAGAGCTGTGGTATAAAAAAAAGTGTATTGCCTACTACCTAAACTATAATATATTTCACATCATAAGAAAACCATTAAAATTAACCAGAAAAGAAAGCTGGATGTAAGGGCCTAAATCACTGAAAGAAAAAGGAAGATAAACCTTAATCTAAAGAAGAGTTATGAAAATATCCAAGAAAAGGTCCCCACACCTTATGGAACTTTATGTCCGAGTTAAGAAGTGAATAATGAATCTTTTCAAGGTCTAAGCAGGACAGAATGTCTCTAAGCCATTGAGCATGAGTGGGTGGGGCAACACCTCTCCACCTAAGAAGAACTAAACGTCTAGCCAAAAGAGAGGGAAAAGACAAGGTTGGCCGTTTAGTCGGACTCAAACGTGTGTCAACTTCACCCAAAATGCCAAAAGGAGCAATCAAAGGGTTAGGTTCCAAATGGCAATTAAGGATATGGGATAAAGTTAAAAAAAATCTCTCCAAAATTTCTCCAAACTAGGACAAGCCCAATACACGTGGATAAGAGAAGCCTCACCCACTATACTCTTGTCACAAGAGGGACTAATATCAGAACAGAACCGCGATAATTTGGCTTTAGATATGTGAGCCTTATGTACAACCTTGAACTGCAAAAGGCAGTGGCGAGCACATAAAGAAGCTGAGTTAACTGACTTAAGAATTAAATCCCAAACCTCGTCGGGCAGAGAAATAATTAAATCATGCTCCCAGGCAGTTCTAATCAAAGGGGCATGCTTCAAGGTCGCTAACTTATCACGAATAGTAGGTATTACCCAATGGGTTTATACAAAGAAACAAGTCCACAACATTTTTTCTGGGCATCTCAGGAAAATTTGGTATTAAAGGGTTAATAAAATGTCTAATTTGAAGATATCTAAAGAAATGAGTATTAGGTAGGTTAAACTTTGCAGACAGTTGTTCAAAAGTTGCAAAACAATTGTCTATAAAAAGATCTTCAGAACACCTGATGCCCTTTCTGTACCAATCATGAAATGCTAAGTCTTGCATGTAAGGTCGGAAAAGATGAAGAGAATTTTAGTAAATCATCACCAAAACCTCTACTATAACTTCTGCCATTTCTTTCAGTATCCTGCGATGCATTCCATCAGACCAGGGGACTTATCTATCTTCAGGCCCACAAGTTTGTTCAGCACTACCTCTTTAGTGATAGCTATTGTATCGAGGTCCTCACCTCCCATTGCATCCATAACATCTCTCTTTGGCATGTTAGATGTGTCCTGCACTGTGAAGTCCGACACAAAATAGTCATTCAAAGCCTCGGTCATTCCCTCATTACCCAATATCAATTTCTCCTTCTCGTCCTCCAAGGGACCTACATTCACTTTAGCCACCTTGTTCCACTTTATATAATTATAAAAACTTTTACTATATTTTGTGCTAGTTTATTTTCATAATCTTGCTTCCCTTTCTTTATTATTCACTTAGTGGTACTTTGTTGCTATTTAAAGTTTTCCCAGTCTTCCAGTTTCTCATTACTCTTGTCAATTTTGTATGCATGAGCTTTTAGTTTGATCCCTTCTTTTATTTCCTTAGTTATCCAAGGCTGGCTCTCCCTACCCTTACTGTCCTTGCTTTTAGCTGGAATATACTTTTGGTCAGCACCATGAAAAATCTTTTTGAAAATCTTCCACTGTTCCTCAACTGTCCCAACATATAGCCTGTGTTCCTCCCTCAACCCATTGTAGTCTCCATTGTTTAGGCATAATGCACTGGTTTTAGATTAAACTATTGCACCTTCCATTTGTATGATAAATTAAATCATACTATGATCACTCTTTCCAAGAGGATCCCTAACTACCAGATCACTATTTTTACCTGTCTCATTGCACAGGACCAGATCTAAGATTACACATTTCCTTGTAGGTTCAGTAACATGCTGTTGAAGGAAGCCATCATGGATGCATTCTATGAAGCCCTCCTCAAGACTGCCTCGATCAACTTGAATCACCCAATATATGTGCAAGTTAAAGTTCCCCATGATAACTGCTGTTCTATTCTTACATGCCTCAAGTATTTCTGTCTATTGCCTGTGTCGCTGTAATGTTATTCTTCGGTGGCCGATAGACAACTCCCACCGGTGATCTTTTCCCTTTACTATTCCTAATCTCTACCTAAATGGATTCAACATTCTGCTCCTTAGATCTTACATTAAATTAAGGCATCCGTTAGTCTTGCGAGACCATGGATCTGCACCTGGAAATTCTTCACTCTCCAGGGCGCAGGCCTGGACAAGGTTGTATGGAAGACCTGCAGTTGCCCATGCTGCAAGCCTTCCCTCTCCACAACACCAATGTTGTCCAAGGGAAGGGCAAGAGCTGACACAGCTTGGCACCAGTGTCGTCACAGAGCACTGTGTGGTTAAGTGCCTTGCTCAAGGACACAACACACTGCCTAGGCTGGGGCTCCGAACTCATGACTTTCAGGTCACTAGTCAAATGCCTTAACCACTTGGCCACGTGCCCACACAGATCTTATATCATCTCTCACTATAGCCCTGATCTCATCTTTAATTAAGAGTGCTACGCCACCTCGCTTATCTTCCTGCTTATCCCTCCGTATTACCTGATATCCCTGGATATTTTATTCCCAATCCTCTGCACCCCGCAACTGCGTCTCCATCATGGCCGCTACATCATACCTCTTTGTACTGATTTGAGCCACAGGTTCACTGACATTATTTCAACTACTACAGGCATTCATATAAAGTGCCCTTACACTCATTGTGCTTTCAAAATCTTGTAATCTTTTACTCTTTTGCACTTGACTTTTCTTTTCTCTTTTTTATCTTGTTTTTTCTTTATCTTTATCCATACTTTCCTTTTTTACTTTATTGATATTTCTGCAATCTGTTGAACCCACCCCCCTGCTATTTTGTTTGAAGCCCTATCCACAGCCCTAGTTATGCGATTCACTGGGATCCAGGTCCCATCATGGTTCAGGTGAAGCCCGTGCCATTGGTACAGCTCCCTCCTCCCCCAATACTGGTGCCAATTTCCCACAAATTCAACCTCACTTCTCCCACACCAATCCTTCAGCCACACATTTAACTCTCTAATCTTCTTGCTCCTATGCCAATTTGCATGTGGCTCAGGTAGTAATCCAGAGTTTACCACCTTTTTGGTTCTGCTTTTTAATTTAGTCCCTAGCTGCTCAAATTCCCTCAGCAGAACCTCTTTGCTCATTCTACCTACATTGCTGGTACCCCCATGGACCACAACAACTGGATCCTTCTCCTCCCTCTGCAAATTGCTCTCCAAGTCACAGAAGATGTCCTGGAGCTTAGGAGGATGATGGCACCTAACAGCAAATCCTTTGCTTGCATCTCCGGAAACAGCTTTATTTCTATCTTTGATATCTCTTATTTTCTTTTTCAAGGTTCTTTAGAAGACCCTGGCCTGGAGTTACATGCTGAATTTGGCTCTTTGCAGAAATAGGACCCGCTCTCGGGGCCTCACAACCGGCCGCTTTTCGATATGTCAAGGATGCATCCTGGAAGACTAGCACTCAGGGTGCCAGATTTTCATGGCTCTGGAGGCAGCCGGATTCAAGGCCTGTGCCGGTGCCTGATGCGTCGTGGGAGACAGAAGATCGTAAGCAGGAGCTGGCTGCTGGCTATGTGCCCAGAGGCCTGGGATCTTCGGGCACAGAGCTCGGATAAAGCAATGCAACAGACTTTTAACACCATAAATCAGTGAGTTGCTCTGTTATATCTCCTCTCTCGCTGTGAAATGGGGTCATCTCTTTTCCCCTTATTAGGGAGAAAGAGAGCCTGTGGTATGTCGAATTATTGGGTGAACGAGTAGTCTTTGGAGTTCTGCAAGTCTGTGTCTTTATTGATGCTTTGCTGCACGCTTGAGTGCACGTTGGGGCATGCCGATGCTTTTTTGCTGGTGGGGGGGTGGGTCGCTGCTATTCTGCTGCTTATGTGTGGGAGGGGGGAGTTGAGAGGGGCTTCCGGGTTTTAACATTTAACTGTCATTCATTCTTTGGGGCATTCCTCTGTTTTCGTGGATGTTTGTGAAGAAAAAGAATTTCAGGATGTATATTGTATACATTTCTCTGACATTAAATGTACCTATTGAATCTATTGAACCCGGGCACCAGGCAGGCAGCACAGCCTTCAGGACACTCTATCCTCATGACAGAGAACTCTGTCTATTCCCCTGACTATACTATCCCCAATTATCACTACACTTCTCTTCTTTCCCCACTCTTGAATGCTTCCCTAAACTACGGTGTCAGATCATCCTTCCCACAGCCCCCACTGTCATCCACACAGAGAGCAAAAATCCCAGACCTGTCGGACAAACTCAAGGGCTGCGGCTCCTCCAGCACTGTCTCTCGGATCCCACTACCCACCTCACTCACAGTCACACCCTCTTGTCTCTGACCACAGTTCAAATTTGAGGCAGCTGATGGGTGTGGCTACCTCCTGAAACAGAGAATCCAGGTAACTCTCCCCCTCCCTGATGTGCTACAGTGTTTGAAGCTCAGATTCCAGGTCATCAACTTCGAGCCTGAGTTCCTCGAGCAGCCAACACTTGCTACGGATGTGGTCACCAGGGACCACAATGGGGCTGCCAGCTCCCACATCAGGCAGTGACAGCCATCACCTGATCCTGCTTCATCCCTTTATTTAATTAGCTGTAATTTAGTGACTTTTTATTCAACCACTATAAAAGCCTTACTTGCTACTTACCTGTGCCTCCTAACCAAAGCCTCAAGTTCCCCTCGTAACTCGTCCCCTCACACGATGGTCGTCCTGCTTTGACCCTGCTTTACCTTTATTTGCTCCTGCTAATGAATTGCGCATCGATTGGTCTGCCGTTAATGTCAAGTCAAGTCAAGTCACTTTTTATTGTCATTTCAACCATAACTGTTGGTACAGAACATAGTAAAAATGAGACAATGTTTTCCAGGACCATGGTACTACATGAAACAATACAAAAACTACACTGAACTACGTAAGAAAAAACACAAAAACTACACTAGACTACAGACCTACCCAGGACTGCATAAAGTGCACAAAACAGTGCAGACATTACAATAAATAATAAACAAGACAATAGGCACAGTAGAGGGCGGTAGGTTGGTGTCAGTCCAGGCTCTGGGTATTGAGGAGTCTGATGACTTGGGGGAAGAAACTGTTACATAGTCTGGTCATGAGAGCCTGAATGCTTCGGTGCCTTCTTCCAGATGGCAGGAGGGAGATGAGGGGTGTGTGGGGTCCTTCATAATGCTGTTTGCTTTACGGATGCAGCGTGTGGTGTAAATGTCTGTAATGACAGTAAGAGAGACCCCGATGATCTTCTCAGCTGACCTCACTGTCCGCTGCAGGGTCTTGCGATCGGAGATGGTGCAATTTCTGAACCAGGCAGTGATGCAGCTGCTCAGGATGCTCTCAATACAACCTCTGTAGAATGTGTTGAGGATGGGGGGTGGGAGATGGACTTTTCTCAGCCTTCGCAGAAACTAGAGACGCTGCTGGGCTTTCTTTGCTATGGAGCTGGTGTTGAGGGACCAGGTGAGATTCTCCGCCAGGTGAACACCAAGGAATCTGGTGCTCTTAACGATCTCTACGGAGGAGTCGTCGATGTTCAGCAGAGAGTGGTCGTTCCGTGTCCTCCTGAAGTCAACATCCATCTCTTTTGTTTTGTTTACACTCAGAGACAGGTTGTTGGCTCTGCACCAGTCCATTAGCCACTGCACCTCCTCTCTGTATGTGTGCTGATCCCCACGAAACGCTCATTTTTTAAACTCTTCTCCCTGAAGTGTGCGAAGCTGTCTCTCTCTTCAAATCAATTGGTCCACCACTAATGCGCTGAGCCCCGCAGAATGCTCCTTTTGTAAACTCTTCTCCCCGACCTGTACGAAGCTCACTCTCTCTTCAAATCGATTGGTCCGCCGCTAATGCCACCTCAGGCATACCAGCTAGTTGAGTGGTGTCACAGCAACAAACTTGCACTCAAAGTCATTAAGACCAAAGAGCTGATTGTGGACTTCAGAAAGGGTAAGACAAAGGAACACATGCCAGTCCTCACAGAGGCATCAAAAGTGGGGAGAGTGAGAAATTTCCAGTTCCTGAGTGTCACTATCCCGAGGATCTAACCAGGTCCCAACATATCAATACAGCTATAAAGAAAGCAAGAGAGTGGCTATATTAGATTAGGAATCTAAGCAGATTTGGTTTGTCAACTAAAACACTCAAAAATTTCTACAAATGTACCGTAGAGAGTATTCTGACTAGCTGCATCACCGTCTGGTATGGGGTGGGGTGTTACTGCACAGGGTAGAAGTAAACTGCAGAAAGATGTTAAATTAGTCAGCACCATCATGGGTGTTAGCCTCTGTAGTATCCGAGACATCTTCAAGGAGCAGCATCTCAAAAAAGCGGCACCTATCATTAAGGATCACCACCTCATCACCCAGCTCATACCTCGTTCTCATTGCTACCATCAGGACAGAAGTACAGAAGCTTGAAGGCACACACTCAGTGATTCAGGAACAGCACCTTCCCCTCTACCATCAGATTTCTGAATGGACATTGAACCCATGAACACGATCTCACTAATCTTTTTATTTCAATTTTTGCACAACTTATTTAATTTAACTATTAAATACACACACACACACACACACTGTAATTCACAGTGTTTTTTTCTATCATCATATATTTCATTGTACTGCTGCATAAGGACAACATAGTTCACAATGTATTCCGGTGATATTAAATCAGATTCTGATTTTCAATCAACTTTTCTGTTTAGCTATTATCACATTGCTTCAGAGGGCTTGATGTGTACCAATTGTCTTCAAGAGCTCAAAAATACATTGCTGGCTGTGAACTGCTTTAAGCATTTCTGAAAGAGACAGAAGAATTGATCTATTAACACAAGGCTTGCTTTCTGAGACAGGTATTCCTGAAAATGTGAGTTCAAATCCCACCATGGACATTTGTGTTTTTAAGATACACTAGACAATGGGGAGACCCTGTTGGGGCACCCTTTGAGAGAAGGGTAGTGCAGTCTGATGTGACTAGAATGAACATTAAATTTTCCTGAATGCTATTGCTATCTCTTTGATTTGGAAATTAAAGAAGAAAAACTCAGTTTATTAAAGAAGAAAGACGCATAGCAAGACAAATATGTGACCAGAATGAACATTAAATTTTCCTGAATGCTATTGCTATCGCTTTGCTTTGGAAATTAAAGAAGAAAAACTCAGTGTATTAAAGAAGAAAGACGCGTAGCAAGACAAATATTGCTCCTCCTCGTTTAATGAAGGACATTTTTTATGACCACATTTCTGGTTGATCTGCCACCTTTCAGGAATACTCTAATGTTATTATTTCTTTTTCCCCGGCGTAAAGCCACATACAGCTGACCATGCTGGAATACCGGTTTCTCCAGATAAATCAACGCATTTTCCATGGTTTGGCCTTGCACCTTATGTATAGTCATAGCAAAGCATGACTGTATCGGGAACTGGCTCCGCTGAGGAGGGACATCTTCCCCTTCTGATAAACTGAGAGTAATTCTTGGGATCATGACAATGTCATTTTTGAATGGACCAATGTTTACCTTTGCTACAATGAGATTGTCGTGCAGTTCTTCCACCATCATTCACGTTCCATTGCAAAGCCTTGGTGGATCCAAGTTCCTCACTGAAATGATGGGAGATCCCCTCTTCAATTCCAGTTTATGTGGTGGTTCATGAAGTACTCGTCAGGGACATGCTGTTTGCAGATGATGCAGCGCTGGCAACACACTCTGAAGAGCAACTACAACGCCTCATAGACAGCTTCTCAAGAGCCTGCCAGGACTTCAGCTTGACAATCAGCCTGAAGAAAACCAACGTGTTGGGCCAAGGCATTGAGCACCGCCCCCCCACCCCCGCCATTACCATCAACAACTACGAGCTGGAGGTAGTTCACAAGTTTACATACCTTGGCTCCACCATCACGGACAGCCTCTCCCTAGACCCCAAGATAATAGACGGATTGGACGAGCAGCCTCAACATTCGCCAGGCTGACAAAGAGCGTCTGGGAGAACAGAAAGCTGACAACGCACACCGAAGTTGCAGTCTACAGGGCCTGCGTCCTCAGCACACTGCATTATGGCAGTGAGACCTGCAGCCTCTACTACAGACAAGAGCGACGTCTCAACGCCTTCCACCTTCGCAGCCTGAGACGCATCCTGGACATCACGTGGACTGACCGAGTCACCAACAATGAGGTCCTGGCCCGCGCCCAGATACCCAGCCTCTTCACCCTGCTCCAACAACGCCGTCTCCGCTGGCTGGGCCACGTACACCGCATGTCAGACAGGAGGATTCCGAAAGACCTGCTGTACGGGGAACTGGCCTCCAGCAACAGAGCACAAGGGCGGCCCCATCTTTGTTTCAAAGACGTTTGCAAGAGAGACATGAAGTCACTGAAAATGAACGTCGAGAGGTGGGAGGACATCGCAAGCGATCGCTCTCACTGGAGGCTGGAACTACGCAGAGGCCTAAAAAGAGGAGAAGAGAAGCTGAGGCTTGCTGCTGAAGAAAAGTGCACTCGTCGGAAAAACAGCACCAAGCCAACACTGGGGGACAATGCCTTCAAGTGCAGTCGCTGCAGCCGAGACTGTCACTCCCGTGTGGGCCTCTACAGCCACAACAGACGCTGCTCTAACACAGACTGAAGCAAGACCTTCCAGGCGCAGATCCATGGTCTCGCGAGACTAACGGATGCCACCACCACCACCCCTCTTCAATTCCAGTTTATGTGGTGGCAATCCAGAGAGTTCGACGGAATCAAGGAACTTTGTAGGAAAATGAGTGGTGTTAGCTCCTTCACTTACGGCATTGAAGGAGCAGTATTCGTTCATGATTTCGGGGAAGTGTCTAATGCATGTGAAGTTTATTTTTCACATCATTTCATTCAGAGGAGCCAAGATAGAATTCCTCAAGAAGAGTTCTGCAGGATTGTCGAATGTCGGGTAAATGAAATCAATACATTCTTCCATAGTTGTTGCTGGCAGAATCATATCTTCAGGTAATTTGATTTCATTGTTTTCATTTTTCTCAATCTTGTCTTCTCCAACATCCAATAAGAACTGAGAATATCATCCTTCTCCCTCACTCAATTGCATGTTTCTCTTCAATTGAAACTTGATGAAGCTTCTCCATAAGTATGATTTTTTAGCGCATGAATTCTCCACATCAGCGTCACTTCCGCATTTCACAACTGCTAGAAGCTGACAGAAATCGCCACAGCAAATGGTTAAAATACCCCCGAAGGCCTCATTCTTGCCACATACATCACGAAGAGTGCGGTCCACGGCTTCGAAACTCTCCCTCCTCATCATGGGGCACGCATCCCAGAAAATAAGCTTCGCATTTTGGAGTAAATTTGCAGTATTGGTGTTTTTATCGATGTTACAAAGGGCATCCTCATTGACTTTGAGGAGCATTTTGAATCTTGAATGCACTGTCCTACCACAAGGCATCAATGTTGCTGCAATACCGGATGATGCTACAGCAATAGCAACACCTCCATCTTCCATAACTTTCGCGAGGATCAAGTTGATGATAAATGTCTTGCCCGTGCCTCCTGGTGCATCAATGAAGATCATTGAAGAGAGATTCCTTTCCAAGCAGTCGCACACATATTCATATACTTCTCTTTGTTCATTATTCAATAGGGACTCCTTCCGTGAAACAAATTCCTGCTGTTCGGCTGTGTTGTATTGCAGTTCACGCAGTAATTCCAGATTGCCAGCACTTTGAGGAATTGTACCATTTCCTGGTGTTGGCAAGTTATATTCTTCAAGTGTTTTGCCCAAGTTCTCAAGCTTCTCTTGGAAATACAGAAGAGCTTGTCCCTGATGCCTCTCATCCATCATGATGTTAGGATCATTGATAGTTCTCCTCTCCGTTTGTAAGAAATCCTCAGACATTGCATTCTTGAACCGGTTCCATAATTGCTGTGGATTGTTGATTTCAGTGTTTGTTAGCAAGACGACAAACAAATCTCTCATTGCTCTGGGCATTCTTGTTCTCTCTGCCTCTTCCATAGTTTGCTGCCAATGATCGTCCGCTTGCAACAATCCTCTCTCTCTGCAGACCTCTTTGAATGATGGAAGGACATCTCCATCATGTGTTTTCAGTGATTGGAAAGACACTGGTCCCTTTGTGTGATGAAGAAGAAGTCTCAAATAGTACAGGTCACCACTTTGTGGAGAAACGGTATACACTCGACCCAGAACATTTGCTTCAGAAATGCCGGAGTACTCCTCCACTCTTTTCCCCATTCTCCTTCTTTCCCATCTCTTATTAGCCCACCTGTAGAATCTGGGAATATCCGCATAGTACAGGGTTCTTGCAAATGGATCGCGAGTGCAAAGATCCATGAATTCCGTTAAAGTGGTATTTGCCATATCATTATCCAGTTGCACAGCAGCATGATCTCGAAAGAATACTGATGCTGTTGGGGAAGGTGCACTTGAAGGCAAACAACAGCTGGTTCCCTCTCGTAAATTGGAAATCCAAGTATCAATCCGACAGCTTCAGAGGGCCCGATATATCTGCCTGTCAAATACTGTGTGACCTCGTCTTCTCTATTCACTCCAAAAATTGCCCGATCACTCCCCTTCATGGTACACTTGATCACGTATTTGATGGACTTGACAGATGAGCATATTTCTACATTTAGATGACAACTGAAAAGCTTTAATAGTTGGGCATTATAGGGGACCACCCATTCAGAAGTTATAGTTTGACTTTGTCGTCCTACTTGGTGACCTTCGAATCCTCCCATTTGCACAGACCGTCTCCTATACACAGGATATGAAACATCCCCACACCTTGTATGCTCAATAAATGGCTTCAGGCACCTCTTCCTGCATGTACCATTTTGCCAACACGGTGATTTTGTGGTGCAATACGGGCCATGTATCATGTGCTTCAATACCAATGCATGCAACTCTGGATCTTCATTTGGGTCTGGTATTTCTGCTTGAACGAATTTATCGTAATCTTGTGGTCTTGGCTTGGATGCCTCATCGAACCACAGCAGACAGTGGAGATGAGGCAGACCCGCTTTTGGTACTCGACACTTACAATGTAAGCGATACACCTACCAAAGAGACCATCTGTTCCAGTGAGGTACTTCATAGACAACTTCCTCTTCAAGTCAAACATTCTCGCCATTAAATCTGGCCGATCGTTTGGTGGCTGATGCCAAAAAAGATGCTGTCGGATTTTGGGCCAGTTTGGATTGCACGTCGTTGTAATAAACAATGAGGCATTACCATACTTCCATATATACATCATGGCGTCCTGACATCGTTCCATCACGTATCTCAGTCCACCGACAAATGTTGAGGAGAGGATGATGCGCCTTCTGATGTTTCTGAAATCATCATCATCATTCAATGCATCAGTCAGGCCTCTGTATGTTGTTGATCTCACGGTTGCTTGATTCATTCAGATGCAGCTCAGCCTCTCGCCTTCAATCTTAGCAGCCATATCGACCAAGTATTGTTGGAATAGACGTCCTCCTCTGAGAAGGTTATTAAACTCATTCTCATGGTTCATTATTCGATACCCATAATAACGCATTGCCGTCAGTTTCTTGTTGTTTGTCATTCAGAGTTGATGATGCCTGTCATCGTCTCCAAGTGGAAAGAAAAGTACGTATTGAAAGCTGTCATATGAGCAATGGGACTCTGAAATTATTTGCAAATCATCTCCTCGTTCTTTCGACGCAATATGCCATGATCTTACTTCAGGTTCGGTGCTGTTCGGTATAATGACAGCGACTTCGTTGGCAATTTGTGCATTAAATCTTCTCTCATGTTCAAATGCCAGTCTCCGGTCAGGATCAATGACAATGGACACCTCTGGCATGCCTCGAATTTGTTCTTTTCCAAGTATAAGGCATGCAATGTACGGGCTTTGTTGTCCTAGTAGGTTTTCCGCTAATTCAACAATCTCATGTTGAATTCCATCATTCTGGAGTATCCCCATTCTCAATTCTACACTGTCTTGAGGATCCATGAAGTAAATTTGAAGGAATCGGGCTTGCTGGTTCGGTTCTGGAATTAAATGTCCGATGTAGTGATGGATTTTGCCTTGAATAATCACAGAAGGATTCCATCAATTCCTAGTTGGAATGACTTCTTTGGCACCAAAGGATGTCATTTGGAAGAGGCAATTGTATTGTCTGATGTCCTTCCTGAACTCATTTGCAATAGGTTCATCATTGCTGTACAAATTGAGGAGTTCATTAGGAAGAGGCTGCAAATTGCCTATCCTGACCATACAGCAGAAATGTGCGGTTTCTCCAATGAATAGGAAGGCACGACAGTGAGGACATACTCTGGTCATCGAACCAACATCAGCAGAAATGTGATGGCATGTGAGTCGTGCGTTTTGCCTTGCTCTTTCTCTGTCGAGGTATTGTCGTCAAAAGCAGCCATTGTTGTCTTCAGCAACTCTCGCAATAATTACTCTGTGCCACATATTCTTGAGTTGGTCTTTCCTTTTCTCCTCTGTCTCTTCCTCTCTCCTCCTTCTCTGCCTGTTTTTGTCATTCTGGAGACGCACAGCCCTTTCATCCTTCGTCTCTTCATCTCTTCCACCATTTGTTCTTTCTCTCTGATCCTGGAGTCGTGCGGCCCTGGCCTGTTCAAATTCGTGTTCTCTCCTCCGTCTGTGCCTGTTGTTGTCAACGTGCATGTCTGTCCTCCTCTGTCTCATCTTCTCTCATCCTTTTTGTCCTGACTCTTTGATCCTGGAGTCGTGCAGCCCTGGCCTCATCCGATTGTTGTTCTCTCCCTCTCCTTGCCGCTTCCCGACAACGATTGGCGTCACCTCTTGACAATAATGTCCCCCTTCTCTTTTCACGTGGCATAAATAGGCTATCCATATATTTTTACCCTAATGCTTGACAGAAGACAGGAAGCAGTAACACCAAAAGCTAAAGATGCTGTTTTTTTCTTGATGATGTGGTTGGTGCTCTCCTAAATGGACGTGATAGGCCTGCCCTTTTGCTGTGGTTGGTACGGCTGCTGTGAGTATCGTGAGGCACGGCTGAGGCTGGCCGTGCGCATGCGTCGGGCTGTGGCGTCCCGATTTCCATGATGGCCGATCGGGTCTCGGGTGAAAGGCAGCCTGTTGATTTTTGGCGAATGAGCAATTTTATACGAATATATAACCCTGAACTTTGCCTGCATTCTGTAAGTTAGCGCATTTTAATTTGATTTAGCCAAAAATAGTGCCGCTGTAATGCACCGTTTGCGCTAATTGGAGGTCACAAACAGACAAACAGATAGACAGAGCATGAGAGTTTTAGTAATATATAGATAGAGAGATAGATAGATAGATTGTCACTGAGAGTCATAAAAACTTAGAACATTGAAATGGGCCCCTAGGGGAGTATACATTGAGTGAGTAAGTACTTTTAAAGAACTATGTGGAACAACTTATATAGTTGGTCATTGTAGGATCAAAGACTGCCCTTAGCTGTGTGGTGTTCTCCATCAATAAAGGGTATCTGGTTTGACACTAAAACCATAGAGGCATAAAGAGATTCAGTACGGAAACAGATCCTTTGGCCAGTTATCCATTTTGATCATGAATCGCTCAGTTTTATACTAATCCCACCCTAATCCAGTTTATTCTCCTCGCGTTCCCACCAACTCCCCCTCAGCTTCTACCAGACAGCTACGTACAGTACTGTGCAAAAGTCTTGGGCACACATATATATATCTAGTGTGACTAAGACACTGGCACAGTATTGCAGTAATTTTGCTCATCGCCCTGCACTACTGCCACAAAAAAACACAAACTTCATGGCATAAGTGAGTGCCGATAAACCTGATTTTGGTATGGATCTCTATTGTGGACTGTGAGCGGGAAGGGGGCAAGGTGTGGGGATTCATGGTTGGGAAGAGGGGAAGGGAGAGGGGACGGAGCAGGAAGCACCAGAGAGACATTCTGTGATGATCAATAAACCAATTGTTTGGAATCAAATGACTTTACCTGCTGTCTCAGGATTGGGTGTGCCTGGGCCTGCATCACCACCACTCCTGCCCCAGCTCTCCTTCTCTGCCACCTGTCCCACTCCCCTCCCGTGGCTCTCCACGCTCGCCATTCCCAACATCCTTTGTTCCCACCAGATTCACAAAGTCTCCTTCCATTCCATGTTGACAAGTACAGTACTGTGCAAATGTCTAGCTATATATACATTTATTACAGAGTGGTAGGTGTGTGGAATGCGCTGCCGGTGGAAGTGGTGGAAGAAAATACGATCATAATAAAGAAACTCTTTCCACTCTTCCAGCCGGATACAGGTATCGATTTTAACCGATGCTTCAGTGACAAGATCTGCCATTCTCATCAAGGATGATACCGAGGCATGTCTGGTTCCCCATCGTCCATCCCTCCTGATTGGTTAGTCCTCGTCCAGTCAGGTTTCCATTGTCTCATTTTGGTTACAATCGAATTCTAGTTCTTACTTAGAGCGAAACCTTCTCTTTGTTAAAATTCTTCTCCTATATTTTTATTTCAAAGGCTTCCTTCACCAGGCAGTCCCAAAACCCATTGGTACGGAACAGCAGTTTTGTGCCATCAAAGTCAAGTCTATGGCCATTGCGTGTGGCGCGTGGCCAAGTGGTTAGGGCATTGGGCTCACAATCTGAAGGTCGTAGGTTCGAGTCTCGGCCAAGGCAGCGTGTTGTGTCTTTGAGCAAGGCACTTCACCATACACTGCTCCAGTCCACCCAGCTGAAAATGGGTACCGGCAAATGCTGGGGGTTAACCTCGCGATAGACTGGCGTCCTATCTGGTGGGTGTGGGGGGGGGAGTCTCGTACTCTCAGTCGCTTCACGCCACAGAAACCGGCCTAAGCACCAGCCTGATGGGCCACAAGGCTCAGGGCAGACTTTAATGGCCATTGCAAGTGCAATGTTCTGCTTCTGCCAATTTCTTTGGGTAACCCAAACCAATACACCTCCTGTGCTCTTTGATGCCGGTTTCCACCGTGCACTCTGTCTGGCTAATATACACTGCTCCATATGCACAGGGAATCCTGTGAACACCAGCCATCCTGAGTCCCAGGACATCTTTGACCTGCATAAGCTGCGATTTGAGTTTCCTTATAGGTTTGTGGATGGATCCTGGCGATCCTTCCGGAGACCATGGAAATATAGGGAAGACAGGCGACCTCATTGTTAGGTTTCCTTGTTTTTCCGTTATAGGATCAACCTTGATGGCACAAAACTACTGTGCCGTGCCAGTGGGTTTTGGGGCTGCCTGGTGAAGGAAATCTTTGAAATAAAACTATAGGAGAAGAATTTTAACAAAGATGAAGGCCTCGCTCTAAGTAAGAACTTGAATTCGAATGTAAACAAGGTGGGACAGCAGAAACCTGATTGGTTGAGGGCTAACCAATCAGGAGAGGCAGACAACAGGGTACATATGCCATCAGACCAGACTTGCCTAGGCATCGTCCATGATGAAGATGGCAGAGTTTGTCATCAAAACGTCAGTTAAAAATCAATACCCGTACCCAGCTGGAGACCCAGAAGAGCTTATTGTCATATATGCCAGAAAAGTACCAGATCCATATGATCATATCGTCTAAGATGCATTTAGACAGATATATGAACAGGTGGGGAATTGAGGAATATAGACCATGTACAGGTAGCTGTGTAGTCTAAATTGGAACCATGGTCAGTACAGACATTGTGAGCCAAAAGGCCTGTTCCTGCTCTGTACTGTTCCACATGCAGTAGCCACTTTATTAGATACTTCCTGTACCTAATAACGTGGCCACAGAAAATATATTCATGGTCTTCCGCTGCTGTAGCCCATCCACTTCAAAGTTCAACATGCTCTTCTGCACACCACTGTTGTAACAGGTGCTTATTTGAGTTACTGTCACTTGCCTGCCAGCTTGAACCAGTCTGGCCATTCTCCTCTGACCTCTCTCGTTAACAAGGCTTATTTGCCCAAAGAACTGCCACTCACTGGATGTTTTTAATTTGCTTTTCTCACCATTCTCTGCAAACTCTAGCATGAAAATCCCAGTAGTTTCTGAAATATGCAAACCTCCCTGTCTATAACAAAACATCATTCCCCAATCAAAGCCTCATAGCTGACATCTCTTCCCTATTCTGACATTTGACCTGAACAACAAATGAACCTCTTGACCATGTCTGCTTTCATGCAATGAGATGCTGCCAGGTGATTGGCTGATTAGATATTTGCTTTAACGAGCAGCTGTACAGCTACACCTAATAAAGTGGCCACAGAGTGTGTATTTTGAGGGGAACATATAGACCAGATATCCAGGTAACATCTTGATCCCAGGACAGGGCAATCTAAAACTATAGGGTACAGGTTTATGGTGCGAGAGGAGAAATTCAAATGAGATTCGAGGGAGAGGTTTTTCACACAGGAGGTCAAATGCAATCAGCTGCCGAAGGAGGTGGTGCCGCAGATAAGATTACAACACTTAAAAGGTATTTGGACTGGTGCTTGGAAAGGGAAGAGATTGAAAGATATGGGCCTAATTTGAGCAAATAGGACTAGTGTAGGTAGTCATCATGGGTGAGGTGGGTTGGAACCTGTTCTGTTCACAGAACCAGCCCTGTTCCGTGCCGTACAGTTTTATCATTCTGTTACTCAACATATCTCAAGTTTCCGGATTCAAAGGCCTGATTTTATTTATCACATGGATATCAAAACATATAGTGAAGTGTGTCATTTACGTTGACAACCAACACACCTGAGGGTGTGCCGGGGGAAGCCTGCGAGTGTCTCCACACATGCCAGCGCCAACGTAGCAAGTCCACAGTGCTCGGCAGAACAATGCAGAACACAACAAGCAACAAAACAACGACAGCAAAACAAATCCCATTCTTCTCTCCTACCCACAGACCTCTAAGTCCAAAACAGACCATCTTCTTTGCCCTCCAGCCTCCAGTGGACTCAGAATTGGACTTGGATTTTAACTCAGACATGCGCACATTGGGTGTCCAGCTACCCCAATGACTCATAGAGATTCACAGACGAGGCTCTGTCTAATGGTCCTTGACTTCCGGACTTCCAATTTGACCCTCAGGCCTTGGTCCTCGTCATCAACTACAGGATTGACTTGTTTTTAATCCTTATTTATTAATTTTTCTCAGTTCAAGCTGGTAAAACCTGAGGTACGGGCATTGGCAACATGGCACACTCATTTCTCAATTGCTACAAACTTTCTAGTGGGTTAGAAACATGTATTTTGGAAGATTTACATAAATACTGCTGTTAGGCCTAATTGTTTAAAGCTATTGTGTAGTGACTTCGAGATGATACCAGCTGTAGATATTACAATCAGGACAATGTAAACCCTGTTCATGTTCCGAAGTCTATCAATTTCCTCCGTTAATTCAGCATATTTCTGGTGTTTTTCACTTATTGATTTCTGTATGTTGTGTGTGTTTGGAATGGCCATGTATATTAAGTAAGGCCACATCCACACTGCACGGGATAATTTTGAAAAAGAAGCTTTTGCTCTTCATTTTGACCCTCTGTCCACACTAAAATGGCGTTTTCATCCCCCGAAAATGGAGATTTTCAGAAACGGTCTCCAGAGTGAATAAATCTGAAAACGCCTAATATCCGTTGCAGTGTGGCCATGGTAAACGGAGCTTTTTAAAACCGCTGTCATGACGTGTCGCAACAGATGGCGGCAGTGCGGCATTTCATTGTTTTCTTCTTATTATTATTATCATTACTTTATTGTCGCCAAACAATTGATACGAGAGTGTACAATCATCACAGCGATATTTGATTCTGCGCTTCGCAGAACCTAACAACTTCAGAACAGACAGCAACGAGACTGAAGCCAGAAGAGCTAGAAATGTACTCACCAAATACTTTGACCCTTAGCTTACTGAATAAATAAGTATACTCAATTTGCCCTGTTTTCTGTCCTTGCTTGTATGAAGGTAAGGACAGAAAACACCCTCCACCACCTCCAGTTTAAATTCCATGCGGAATATTTTGGAGGATCAAGAACCAAGAACCAAGAACCAAGGTAGTTTACCTATTTATGCAAGTACTTCTCTGACAATAGATGTGTAACAGCCTAAAGTAACATTGTATGGAAATACAAGATAACACTGATGCAGACATGTTTTATACTGTTACGTACCCCGTAACTGGGTTGCCAAACCAGCAGAAATGGATCACTCAGTTGGAATCTGGAGTACTAGAACTAAGAAAGTTTTATTAAAGAAACAAGCAACACAGTAATCGAAAGGATAATAAATGCAACAGTTCAGCAATGATAAACACACATGTGCACAGAATTAAGATAACAGCATCAATCAAGCTCTATCGTTGTCTAGGGGTAAATGACCAAATTTCAAAGTGACTCAAAGTTCAGTCCAGTTTAGTAGTTCAGTTCGCAGTAATCGTTGCCATGGCGATGGACAACGTGGGGGGGGGGAGAGAGAGAGAGAGAACGGGAACAACTGATCATTCAGACAGGGCTTCACTCACAGACCGGCGATATGGCTCACAAGCAACTTTTGGGCAGGTCCTTGGTGATGTCACCTGGGGTCACCGACTGTGACCCCTCCTCCAGATGCGGTCGATCCTCTGCAGTGAACCCGGCACCCAGGCAAGGGCGGACACACACCGGGTTCCCGCTGATCGTACCTTTCCACCCTGGCCGTTGTCCGATACTTCCCACCTACTCGTGAGAGGCGCACCGCTTCCAGGGTCTCGTTATCTCGGGTGTCGTGTGTGTTGCCTTAGCGAACCTGTCCCTTTTTATCCCCCTGCTGGGGTATCGCCTGTCCATCACTTCAAACAGTTCAGGGTTCAAAGGGGGAGCTGCTCCAGACAGCTCTCTACACATCTCCAGGTGCTGTTTCATTGTGTCCCTTATCTCTCTCTTGAAGACAGGTGGCAGACCAACTGCTGATCACACTGGACAGCTAACATCTTATCTATGTGTATTCGTCACAATACATTTAACAAGGTACTTTATTAATGCAACAGAGTTAGTCAGTTTTTCAATGTTCATGGTCAGCCGGGTCATACTGTCTGTGAACTCCCTGTCGGTTGCCTCCATATGCTCCAGTAGCTTTTTTTAGTTTTCTCCTGCGTGAGAGCCAACAGCGATTCCTTTTAAGTTTTTCTAGTCTGTAATTGGACAAACGCACACTAGGTATACCGTTTCCTCTTTGCTTGTTTTCTGTGTGTCCTGCGCATGCCCAGTAGGAGGAGATTCGCCCAAATATCCATCTAATGTGGACAGAGATATTTTGAAAAATGCTTAGTGTGGGCGCCTGTCGTTTTTACTCGACACCGGCATTTTCAAAATTATCCGGCATAGTGCGGACGTAGCCTAAGTTGTTCTTGCTTGTTTATCCTGTATTATTATATCCAGACAGTTATCATGAATTGTTCTATCTGTAATCATAGATCATAGATAGCTTGTAGGACTGTGACTCTAAAACTGGATCTTTGTTTTTGATGAGTTTGTATTTTAAAGTAAGATTTTGGTGAATGATGTTTGCCACTTGATTGTGCCTGTGTAAGTAATCAGATTGAGTTAAACTGCCGCAGCATCCTGTAATGTGTTGGATTGTTTCTGCTTTCTCTCAGCATTTTTTGCATTTATCATCTTAAATTTGTTGATCTCTTATTACGTATTTTTGATTTTTTTTTGTGTTAACCACCTGGTCCTGTACTGCCACAAGAAATCCCTTCGTTTCTGGGAAGAGTTCTCCAACTCTGAGCCAGGCATTTGATATTTATTTTCATCATCATCATTATTATTATTATTATTTTACTTACTAATTGGATTAGAAACATGTCAGGGTAACTGTTTGATTCCTGTACTGTTCTATGGACTTGGAGGAGCATATAGACAGGATATACAGTCAGAATCTTGATCCCTGGACATGACAATCTAAAATTAGACAGTGCAGGTTTAATCTGAAGGAGGAGAAATTCAAAGGAGATCTGAGGGATATGTTTTTCATGCATGGAGTGATGGTGGTCATATGAAATGAGCTTGAAGAGGTGGTGTGGAGGCAAAAGCTTGGCACATTATATCAATTACACAATGTTCTGGCACCACTTACTAAATAAATGGGTCAGTCTTGACTGAACCAAGTACAGAAGCATCCACTCCAAGGTGAAGCTCTACCAGAGCTGTGTTCTGTCCAAATTCTTTCCTACGGGTCAGAAAGCTGCTGCATGACTGAGAGTGACCTTGCCAAGTTGCCATCATTCCACACCATGAGCCTCCTGATGGTCCTCCTTGTTTTCTGACCAAGAAAGATCTCCAACCACGCCCTATTCCTTCAGTGTCATCAAGAGGACATGGCCACGATCAACATGAGGAAACATTTAAGGAGAAGAGAGGCCAACTCCATCATTAAGACCGCACTTCATCGGACCCCTGCAGGACGGAGGAAACACAGGAGACCGAAACATAACTTGGCGCCCGCCATAGAATCAGAAATGAGGACCCTGAACCAGACCTGGGGCATAATAGAGAAGATGGCCAAGGACAGACAGAGATGGAGGACCTTCACTGCTGCCCTAAACACCAGCGGCATAATGGGCAGTAAGTTAGTAAGTAAGTAAGTCTTGACTGAATTGCCCACATCTGGAGATGCAGTTAAATCAATGAGCAATTTTTTTAAATAATAAGTTATTTTTGTGCAGAAACTGGAAACTAAAGAAACCAAAGATAAATTGATTGAGCCATTCAAAGGCACCAATTGGATCCCTATGTGCCCAGTAAACAAAAGATAAAAACCTTTCAAGTATGGTATCCACTGTCTATTTTGTGGGTTAAAAGAGGTCACGAAATATGAAACAGTAATGTCTCAAAGAAGCAAGAAAAAAGAACTGATACAATTCCTGTTTGGACTCATCAGTCATTAATAATTAAACTTGATTCGCTGACATGAATTGCTCGTCTAGACAGCACAGTCATCCAAATACAATATTCAAGGATTCTCAGCAGGATGGGCTTCAGACTCTTAAAAAAAACATGTCCTGCTTTGCCTTAGAGATTATAATGCGCAGTGCTTCATTTTTTGTTAAATTTAGACAAAAGGATTGCAGTAATAGGTAAGTCCAGTACAATAGAGTGGTTACCAGGGGGACAGTAACACAGTAGTTGTGTTACTGAACTAATTCAGAGCTAATAATCCACGGGCATGAATTCAAAATCTTCCATAACCGCTGGTGCTCGTTTAGATAATTAAAGGTACGCCTGGATTTTGAGAGGGAAGAAATCTGCCATCCAAACTAAGTGCAGAATTATGCAAGGAATTATGTTGATCAGTGGTCCCTGTACTGCCCCCCTTTGGCAAATTGCTGAACACAGTATTATACACAGTCCAATAAATTGGTAAATTGGTTTATTTAGTCACAGAGGTACAATGAAAAGCATTGTTTTACATACTTTCAATACAGATCATTTCATGACAATAGCACATTGGGGTAGTGCAGGGGAAAACGTTGGCAGAATGCAAAATATCACGTTTATAGTGAGAGACTAAGTGAAGTGCAGGTGAACAGTAAATGCGAGGTTTAGAAAAACACGCTGGAGGAACTCAGCAGGCCACACAGCATCTATGGAAATGAGTAAACAGTTGACGTTTCAGGCTGAGACCCTTCATCAGGACTGGAAAAAAAGGATGAGAAGTCCATCATCTTTTTGAGACTTCTCATCTTTTTTTCCCAGTCCTGGTGAAGAGTCAAGGCCCGCAATGTCCACTTCCAGAACCAGAGGCCACAGTTTAAGAATAAGGGGTAGGCCATTTAGAACGGAGTTGAGGAAAAACTTTTTCACCCAGAGAGTGGTGGATATATGGAATGCTCTGCCCCAGAAGGCTGTGGAGGCCAAGTCTCTGGATGCTTTCAAGAAAGAGATGGATAGAGCTCTTAAAGATAGCGGAATCAAAGGTTATGGGGATAAGGCAGGAACTGGATACTGATTGTGGATGATCAGCCATGATCACAGTGAATGGCGGTGCTGGCTCAAAGGGCCGAATGGCCTACTCCTGCACCTATTGTCTATTGTCTATTTTGTATGTGTTGCTTTGGATTTCCAGCATCTGCAGATCTTCTCGTGTTTGAGTGCAAAGCCACAACAAGGTAGATTGTGAGAAGAGTCCATTTTATTGTATTGGGAGATCATTCGATTGTCTTATATCCAGGCCATGCTCTCTTCTCGCTGCTGTCATTGGAATGGAGGTAGAAGGGCCTTAGGTCCCACACCACCAGGTTCAGGAACAGTTATTACCCTTCAACCATCAAGCTGCTGAACCAGAGTGGATAACATCACTCAGCTCAACACTAAACTGATTCCACAACCTATAGATACACTTTCAAGGACTCTACAACTCATGTTTACAGTATTGTTTATTTACTATTTATTATTTTTTTCTATTTACACAGATTTTCTTCCTTTGCACATTGGTTGTTTGTCAATCTTTGTTTACGTATAGTTCTTCATTAATTTCATTAATCCGCTTTAAATATACCCAATGACTTGGCCTCCACCATTAATCCCACAGATTCAGTATCCTCTGGCTGAAGATTTTATTTTTCTTCTCTTTTCAAAAGAGATATCCTTGTATATATTCTGAGGTTGTGCCCTCTGGTCCTAGACTATAGGAAACATCCTCTCCACAGCCACTATCTGGGCCTTTCAATATTCGATAGGCTTCAATGAGATCGTCCCTCATTCTTCTAAAGTCCAGCAAGTGCAGGCCCATAGCCATCATAAGCCCTTCATGCATTAACCCTTTCAGTCCTGGGATCATTCCAGTGGACCTCCTCTGGACCCTCTCCAAAGGCAGTACATCTTTCCTTAACTAAGTGGCACAAAGTATTTCCTCACAATACTCCAAATGTGGTCTGACCAGTGCATTATAAAGCCTCAGCATGACAACCTTGCTTTTCTATTCTAGTCCTCTAGAAATGAGGCATTTGCCTTTCTTACTGCTGACTCAACCTGCAAGTTAATTTTCAGGGAATCCTGCGCAAGGACTCCCAAAATCATCGGGAGTCTGAGTTTTAAGACTCTGAGGAAAAACTGATCAAAGCACAGGAGCTTAAAAAAAATGGAAACCAGTTAGCACCATTCTCAGTGTAAATAACTTAAAGACTTACCTCTGACATCCCCCCAAACTTTCCTCCAACCACCTTACAGTTTTGCCCCTCTCCCCGCACCCCCCCCCATCTTGAGGAATGCCCTGCCGGGGTGGTGCTGAGGGCAGATATATTAGGGGCATTTAGGAAGCTCTTAGCTAGGCCTCATGGATGATAGAAAAATGAAGGTCTATGTGGGAGGGAAGGGTAAGATTGATCTTGGAGTAGGTTAAGAGGTCGGCATAATACTGCGGGCTGTGTTCTATGTTCCATAAGACCCACATTCAATAATACCATCACTTATCTATAGACTTAGATAAATAGCTAAATTGATATGCATACTGTATGTAAAGACAAAGGGGGGGAAGAGAGAGAAAGAGGGGAGAAAGAGAGAGAAGGAGGGGGGAGAGAGAGAGAGAAAGGAAGAGAAAGAGAGAGAGGGGAGGGACAGAGAGAGAAGAGAGTGAGGGAGGGAGAGGGATTGAGAGAGAGGGGGTAAGGGGGAGAGAGAGAGAGAGAGAGAGAGAGAGAGAGAGAATGTGCAATGGAAATATAAGAGGCTGTAGATGCTGGAATGCTGGAGCACCAAACAATCTGAAGGAGGAGGTCAGTGTGTAGGGCAGCATCTGTGGAGGAAAAAGCATTATTGGCATTTCAGGCTGAAACGCTGATCAGAAGAGAGCGTGCAATGTTGTGGTGAAAGAGACGACAAGAATACAACATGCTCCATATGCCTGTTTGTTAATGGTCTGCTTTTTAACTAAACAGTGCTATTTATACAAACTTCATCCACCCCTACGGAATGTGCTATAATCCTATGTCTAATAATCACAGCACTCAATGCTGTGACAACTGTGACAACTGTGGGAATGCGTTAAGTGTTTTGGAATATCTTTAGGGAAATCAGAGCTACGGAGGCATTGCAGAATTCCATCATTGATGGCACCAGACTATATTTGACAGGTGTGCTTTTACTCCAAAAGATGGCTTGCATTCCGGGTGCAGTTCCATCTCAGAGGGACTCGTGTCATCTCTAACCTGATCCACCAATCCCAAATCATTATCTCACTAAGAACAATTTTGAATCCAAATAGGTTGCTTTGCGGAATTTTGGCTGACGCCAGGAGGTACTTCCACTCCCTTATCCGATGGCATGTAGTATGTTCATGACCAGCTCACTCAGTTTCCATAACACAGTCTAAACAAAGTTTGCTTGGTGTCCTAGCCAAAGTTTATTCTCACTCAGAAGCTCTTTTACCTTGTCTTAAGAGAAATCCCAAACCCTTTATACCACTGTTTCATAAACAAGAGAAAATCTGCAGGTGCTGGAAATCCAAGCAACACATACAAAATGCTGGAGGAACTCATCAGGCCAAGGAGCGTCTAGGAAAAGAGAACAGTCAACGTTTCAAGCCGAAACCCATCAGCAGGACTCAAGTCAAGTACCCTATTCCACCCTCACCACTTGCCAATAGGACCATAAGACCGTAAGACATAGGAGCAGAATTAGGCCATTCAGCCCATCGAGTCTCCTCCACCATTGCATCATGGCTGACTTATTATCCCTCTTAATTCCTTTCTCCTGCCTTCTCCCCTAACTTTTGTCATCTTTACTCATCAAGAACCCATCAACTTTATCCACTTTAAATATACCCAATGACTTAGCCTCCACAATTGTCTGTGGCAATGAATTTCACCGAACCTCCACCCTTTGGCTAAAGAGATTCCATAGGCATGTCTCTTCCCTTTACTGCAAGCAGGGAGGAGGTACAGGAGCCTGAAGACCCACACTCAGTGTTTTAGGAACAGATCCTTCCCATCCGCCATCAGAATTCTGAATGATCAGTGGACCCATGGATAGTACCTCACTATTCACCTTTCACCTTATTTATTTAGTCATTTTTTTTGTAACTTAGAGTTTTTTTTTGCACTGTACCTCTGCCACAAAATGAATTTCATGATATATGTCATGGATAGTGAACTTGATTCTAACTCTGACTCATTAACAATGCTTCACCACTGCGTCGGAGGCATGGTGGAGTGTATGAATCACCATCAATTATACAGCAGGTAAAGTCACTTACCCCGAAAACCATTTGTAGATAAAAAGAGGTAGTAACTAAAACTATAGCAACTCCCAATGAAAGTAAGATTAATTCTCAAAATAAAAGCTCACAGAATAAATTTCAGTCACTGGCATTAAAGTAATCACCAGATAATATTTAATAATTACTTAATAATATCTACAACATTGGCGCAATATGTAGTCTCAGGAAATGCTGAAGGACTGGTGAGTAGCCCCATATAATAATATACAGCAACATTAACTGAGCGAAGGGAAGAAATCTTTCTCTGTAGGCAAAAAGGTTTAATTAATCAGAATACAATAAAATGCTGCTCTGCTCAGACTATTTTGAAAATCTGGATGCAGAAATGTAGTATAAAGTTGTACAATTGTTCTATGAAAATGAGTCCAGAAAAGAGAAATATCTATATTCTCTTCATAGAAGGAAGCCATTTGGCCAATTGTGTCTATCCTAGACTGATGTCAGTAGCTCCAGTTGAACTCTGTCTTTCTGTGTGTATCCCCGTAGCTGCTAGTCTGTGGTTTTGTATTGCCATGTGCTCCTGTCCCCGCTCCTGCTCTACTCCGGCCCCTGTATTACTGAGTACTCCGTCTCTCATCTGTTTATCATTGTTACTTGTTTTGCTGCCTCCTATCAACTGCTTCTCTGTTTATTGCTCAGTGTATTTTAGTTCTGTGTTTTCACCTGTTTGTTGCCAGATTGTGCCCGTGAGTTTTCATAAGCCTTTCCCGTATTTGTATATCTGAACTCTGTCTGTCTGAATATCGACTCCCCGTTTCCCGATTCTGGTTTTTGGATTTCTCTGGAATTTTTGATCTCTGCCTGAACTTTGACGCCGACTTTGTTGCCCCTCTGGATTCGCTACTCAGTAAATATCACAGTGCGCACAGTATTTGGTCTGCGATCGGGTCCCTACTTCAGCGCCCTGACAACCGATCCCATTCCCTCTATAATTTTCGCTGCAATCTATTCTCCTCACATTCCTGGCAACTCCCTCCTTGTCCACTTTGGGTTGTGTGTAGTTTTTAATTGATTCTATTGTGCTTCTTTGTATCTACTGTGAATGCCCACGAGAAAATGAATCTCAGGATAGTATACGGTGACATATATGTACTTTGATAGTACGTTTACTCTGAACTTTGAGCTGGTTCTACAATTTGCATCCATTTAGAGGCAATTTACAATGTCCATTTTACCCACCAACCCAAGTCTTTGGTATGTGTGAAGTAAACAGAGCACATAAAGCAAGGGTTCCCAATCCTTTTTATGCCATTCACCAATACCATCATGCAAGGGGCCCCTGGACCCCAGGTTGGGAACCCCTGAAGTAGAAGAAGTCGATGCAGTCACAGGGTTGGTACTGGAAGTCAGATAAAGACCAGGCTGTCATAGCAACACTGACTGTGTTTCCGCAGTCATCTTGAAACTGAAAGTGTACATTCAAGTCCAGCTCTAGGGACTTGTCCCAGAAAGCCAAGTTGACAAGATCCCAATGGAAATCCTAATGTAAGAGATTGAAAAATAATATTTCAAAGAAATAGTTTATTTCAGCAACGAGTTTTTTCTGGAGAAGCTGGCCTTGTCCTCCTTGGAGCTATAAAAGAGAATTTTGAGAGAGATCTGCAAGACAATGATGGTTTTAGAGATGAGATACCAACGTACTGTGCTAATCACATCAGCTTGATTCCAAGCAACAGTAGCATAAAACTAATTCATTTTTAATTGCAATTAGAAGTTCTGGGAAGAAGAAATGGAAAGGACATGGAAACTGATTTGGCACATAAAGGATATGTAATTGACGCAGGGTCTTGACCTGAAACATCGACAGTTCTTTTCCTCCCATGATGCTGCTCGGCCAACTCCTCCAGATGTTTGTTCGTTGCTCCAGATTCCAAATCTGTAGTCCCTTGAGTCTCCAAGGAGATGCAACACTCTGTCAATGCAGAAAGTGACCCGGAACGAGATGAAGCCCAAACAGTCACAAATCAACAAAACAATTAATGAGATGAAGGAGATGGTTTGCCAGCTGGAACAGGATAGTCGGAGTGGGGCTGAGGTAGAGGAATAAAGAGTGAAAGGGGTGCCAAAGCAAATGGAAAAGGAGCCACAAGAAACACAGTATGGGCAAGGAACAAGAGGAGTGGAAATAATTGGATAGGACTTTGATTGGAGCCACCTCAAGATCAATGTCCATCTGGGCAGTGAATCTATAACCAGTTTCTTCTACATCTGAGGACAAGGATTGGTTCAATACAATGGTGAAGGCATTAGTTTAGTCATAGTTTTTGGACAGCCTCTTTGTGAAAAAGGATTCCAATAATTATGTGTGTACTAATGGGGCAGACACTATTGACCATGCATCTAAAACAATGCTGGAGGAGTAAACAGTTACATTGCAGGCTTGTACAAACACACCATACATTACTGGCATTTTCGCTTGTGAAGGAGAAATCAAATCCTTATTGTCTAAGTTTCCAAAACTTGACTTAAAGAGAAAACATCTTCCTACCAGTCTTGTGAAGTCACTTTGCAAGCAATGAAAGCTAAGAGCTGTATGATTTGAAATGCAGAAAGACAGTGACCAAAGGATGTTGTGACAAGTGCACTGAATTATAAGGAAATACCAAAACCGCAGGGCTATCTAGAGGGACCAGGAAAGAAATAGGAATCAATTTCTATAGATCTTTTCAAATTCTGAATTGTTGCAAAGCATTCTGAAGCCAAAGAAGACCATCAGTCACAGGGTGCCATAGTAACACAGAGGTTAGCATGATGCTGTGGCAGCTCAGAGTTCAAAGTTCAGAGTTCAGTTCCAGGGTCATCTGTAAGGAGTCTGTACGTCTTCCCTGCGGATTGTGTATGTTTTCTCCAGATACTCCAGTTTCCTCGCATTGTCCAAATATGTACCGGTTAGTAGGTTAATTAGTTAATTAGTACATTGTCTCGTGATTAGGCTAAGGTTAAATCAGAGGGTTGCTGGGCAGTATTGTTCGAAGGACCGCAAGGCCTATTCCATGCTGTATCTCAATAAATAACTCCTTTAGACACACTCACAAAGCGTATCCATTCATATGAGATAAGTTGCAAGGGTAGGAGAGAGAAGGAAATATTTTCCTTTCTGCAGAAGCTTCAGTGTTTTAACCTATGTGCTTTACAGTCAATGAAATACACTCAGTGGCCACTTTATTAGGTACACCTGTACACCTGCTCATTCATGCAAATATCTAATCAGCCAATCTTATGGAAGCAACTCAATGCATAAAAGCATGCAGACATGATTAGGAGGTTCATTTGCTGTTCAAAGCAGACGTCAGAATGGGGAAGAAATGTGATCTAAGTGACTTTGACCAGGGAATGATTGTTGGTTCCAGACGGGGTGGTTTGGGTATCTCAGAAACTGCTGATCTCCTGGGATTTTCACACATGACCATCACTAGAGTTTACAGAGAATGGTGTGATAAACATTAAAAAAAACATCCAACGACGGGCAGTTCTGTGGGTAAAATGCCTTCTTAATGAGAGAGGTCAGCGGAGAATGGCCAGACAGGTTCAAGCTGACAGGAAGGCAACAGTAACTCAAATAACCAGGCGTTACAACAGCGGTGTTCTGAAGAGCATCTGTGAACGTACAACACGTTGAAACTTGAAGTGGATGAGTTACAGCAACAAAAGGCCATAAAAATACAACAAGTGGCCACTTTATTAGGTACGGGAGGTAACTAATATAGTGGACACTAAATATAAATTTAATGTTCAATTGGAAAGCCTCATTTTGATATCAGATACGAGCAACCTAAGTAAGGTTTGCTAAATTCAGCAAGTAATCTCTTATAAAGCAAGGTTCACTATTTAAATATTATCCTGCTATTTAGCTCTGCCTTCTTATGTATGAATATTTCAACATCTTTCCAAATGCAGTCTGCTAATGTTTTTGCGATGCTGATCAAGACGTAGATATTAGCCAGGATGTCTGGATGACTCCTCTGCTGTTCTACAGTTTAGTTCCATGGGATATTTTTAAACCTCCTGTGAGAACAGATGGGACCTTGGTTCAAAGCCTCATATGAAAGACGGCACAGCGCTCCCTCAGAGCCACACTGGTGAGTCAGCCGAGATAAATGGGCTCTGTTGTCTGGAGTGGGGGTTTGAACCTACAACCTGCTGACCCGTTGAGCCGCAGCTGACACGGGCATCTGCGTGTAGCTCAAATACCCTTGTCTTCACACCCTGGAGCTTTTCTTATCTTTGGCATCTAGATCATCCGCTGAATTGGAAAGAGGCTGAAATACTCATACTTGAAGAGGCAGACGAAATGGCAGAAGAGGATTTAAATGGCGAACATTGCTTTAATGAGTGACTACTTGCTGGGGTCAGCATCATTCGCGTAGAACGCTGATACATGATATGAAAATCCAATTGCACATTGGATTTATGAAAGATTGAATTCCTGACCTCTTCTTGGTGACTCTTAGCAGCTGTATGAAAGCAGCCACAAAGAACGACAAATTAACACTGACTGCAGTGCAGAGGAACAATGAGATCGGAACCACGCTGCCACCCGTTTGCCAAGAGTTCCGCGGAGATTTGGACAAGCCTGTACACGTCAATTCAGTAAGTGTGCAATCACATACCATTCAAGAACTTGCATTTCGCATTATATAGAACATCAAACATAGAACATTAAAGCACAGAAGAGGTCCTTCGGCCCACAATATTGTACCACATTTTTAATCTAAAATCAATATAACCCTTCTCTCCCAGCAGCCCTCCATTTTTCTAGATGCCCCAATACATCTGCCTCTACTGCCACCCCTGGCAGGGCGTTCCAAGCACTCACTACTCTCCTTGTAAAAAAACTTACCTCTGATTCTCCCCCTATACTTTCCTCCAATCATGTTAAAATCATGCCCCCCTGGTACTTGCATTTCTGCCTGGGGAAAAACACCTCTGGACGTCCACTCTATCTGTTGCCTCTTATCATGTTGTGCATCTCTATCAAGTCAACTTTCATCCTCCTTTCCTCCAAAGGGAAAAGCTTTGGCTCACTAAACCTATCCTGGTAAGATGTGCCCTCCGATCTAGGCAGTATGACGGGTAATGGGGTGAAGATGTGTCTCTACCAAAGGAGGTGTAAGGCACTCCTTCCCTCCACTAGCCTGCAGCTCACCCTTGGGCAAGGTGTAGTACCTATTTAGCCCCTAATCAGGGTCACGTGAAACCATGGGAGGAGGTGGTGGATGGTTGTATGAGCAGCTGGTGCAGATCACAAGCCCTGGATATGCAACCACTGTCGCCAGGCAGACAATCGCTGAAGAGTATTGATCATGGCCGGAGTCACCCGTCTTGTAAAGACACTGCCCAGAAGAAGCCGATGGCAAACTACTTCTGCAGGAAAATTTGCCAAGGGGCAATCATTGTCATGAGACCATGATTGCCCACGTCATACAGCACAGCACATATTGATGATGATGATGATGATGCAAAAAAAATGGGTTAGAGGAAGAAGTATTAGCTGCTGCTTTATTGACTCCTCCCCCACTTCCCACTTCTTGGGAAAATAACAGATATAGTCAAGGACCCCTCCCACTCCAGACATGCTCTGTTCTCTCCACACCCACCCCATCAGGCTGAAGATACTAAAGCTGGAGAGCACATATCACCAAGCTCAAGAACAGCTTCAACCCCACTGTTGTCAGACTCTTGAACAGACCTCTGGTGCACTAAAAGATAAACGATTGATCACTTGATCTCCCATATCTCTCATATTGTCTATCTGCACTTCGCTTTCTCCGATTTAAAGAACATAAATGATCAAAGTATTGTTGCAGTTTACAACCCTGATATTCATCTTCCAACAGGGAGCCACAAAACAAAGCAACACCATGGAACCCGTTCAAAGAAAAACATCAAAAACCCAATGCGCATAGAAGAAAGACAACAAATCACACAAACGATAAAAAAACAAGTGAAAGACACACAGAACATAAAACATCGAACCACAGAGGCCTTGAAACTGTATCGTAATGTTTAGTTTAGTTCAGTTCGATTTAGTGCAGTGTCATTCATTGACTGCAGACCACAGAGCCTGTCTACACCGATCAAAATCGCACAAGATAGTAATAAATGTAAGGAGCTACCGGAAACCAGAAACATATAACACGAACTGCAGAGTCCAATCCATGAACCGCGTTGATTAAACATTGGATAATTCCCAAAACTCTGGCACTATCCTCCTGCAGCAGTGAGCTAAAGAGAGGGGGATCAGTCAAACTCTAACTGTAGCACAGTTCAGTTTTTCCTTATGCATGGAATTACTACTTATGTAATCGCTTTGCAATTCGCCTACCGGAGCAACAGGTCAACGGCAGATGCCAATTGTTAATGATCAATAATTGGTTTGTTGATCATTACAGACTGTCCCTATGTTTCTTCCTGCTCCCTCCCCTCTCCCTTCTCCTTTTCCCAGCCACGATTCCCCTCTCCCTGCCACTTTCCCACTCTCAGTCCACAATAGAGACCCATATCAGAATCAGGTGTATCATCACTCACATTTGTCATGTAATTTGTTTTTTTTTGCAGCAGCAGGGCAGTGTAATACAAAAAATTACTACAGTACCGCACAAAAGAATTGGGTACCCTTGCTATATATATGCCCAAGAATTTGGTACAGTACTGTCATCATAGAGTTCTGTAACATTGAAAATATCCTTCATCGCATTGAGAACAGATTGACCACTCAAGTATCTACTTACTCTAATCCCATTTTATTCTCCCATTTCAAGATTGTATAATATACATACTTGTATAATAAATGTACTTTGAATCGTTTGAATACTCTCCTCCCCATCCCAGGTTCTACTTCTCACCACTATCCATGGGAGAATTACAGTGATGTACCAACCTCTATATTTTTGTGATGTCAGGGCACTGGGCGGCACGATAACATCGCTATTAGTGCAATGCTTTACAGCACCAACTGTAAGGTCAAGGTTCAATTCCCATCTCTGTCTATAAGGAGTTTGTATGTTGCCCCATGAGGGGGTTTCTTCCAGGTGCTCTGGTTTCCTCCTACATTCCAAAGACATACGGGTTCGTGAGGGTTAGTGGAGTTAACCGGTGCTTTCTTCCTTGACAAGAGACCTTCAGCGAGCATCTGTTCCGCAAATACAATGTGCAAAATCCCAATGACTTGAGAAAAAAGCCCAGATTGACTTATTAACTTCGAAATGCTTTATTTTGTTAGCATTTAAGTAAGTGTACAATTTGATTGAGATTCTGGTTACTTCCAAGAAGACTTGCTTTGATTTGAATTTAATTTATAGCCAAAGTCAGCACTTGTTAAGATGTTTCTCAGAGTAGGTCATTGCAAATGCCTTGTTTAACAAGCATAACCCATCAATTCACCCCTTATAAGCATAAATGAATCTACTCCTGTCCAGTGGTATGAGCCAGAAAGGAACTCTGCCCTTCCTGTATAATCAATGGTAGGTTTATTATCATATGGACATATGCACAGATGAAAAGATCGTCTTTCTAACCACCACGTCAATGGCACATATTCATAACTTCTTGTAGACATAACCAGAGTTAAAAATGAGTGGGGTCAAAATTAACTCATGTTTAAAGTCAACCTAAGCTTCTGTTGAAGGGTCTCATGATGACCTTTGTGCTTAGGCCCTGTTTTCTAACTACTCCTGGAAGGCTCACCTTTAAGTTTTAGACTGAGTATCCATCAAAAATAATTCCTTTATATCCCCTATCGTTCTTAACTTCTTTAAAATTTCCTAACTCCTCATAATTTCAACCCCGTTTTGTAATCTCCCTTTTGAGGTCTGACCATTGTGTCATTTTGGTAAATCTACACAGTGCTTTCTTCAAAGCCGATGCATCCTTGAAACACAAACACGAGAAAATCTGCAGATGCTGGAAATTTCAAGCAACACACACACAAAATGCTGGTGGAACGCAGCAGGCCAGGCAGCATCTATAGGAAGAAGTACAGTCGACGTTTCGGGTCCTGATGAAGGGTCTCGGACCGAAGCGTCAACTGTACTTCTCCCTATAGATGCTACCTGGCCTGCTGCGTTCACCAGCATTTTTTGTGTGTGTTGCATCCTTGAAACAGTATGGTTATGGGATAGCTGTAGTATAACCCCAATACTTAAACAGTGCAAAGTGGCCATTTGGCTTTGGAGGTATGTGATCTCATTTGGTTCTGAAGGACATTATGGTCAGACAGGGACCACTAATGGAGGCACTAATGATAGGACCCAATCTGGACATCAAGGGAGGCTATTCAGCCCATTGAGCCGATGTCAGCTCAGATTAAAGCAGCTCCATCAGTCCAATTCCCCCTAAAGGACCCTTAAGGAATGGTTTCCTTGTACCTGAAGGAGGGTCTTGGCCTGACACACAGACTGTTTGCTCTTTTCCATAGATGCTGCCTGACCTGCTGAGCTCCTCCAGTGTTCTGTGTGTGTTGCTTTGGATTTTCAGCATCTTCAGATCTTTTTCGAGTTTGTCTTTCATTCTGCCCTGTTGCCTGGGTGGGCACCTCAGCTTTGAGAAGAGACTAGATAGGCTGCATTTGTCTTCCGCCGCGTGGAGGGTATTGAGGGAGAATCTGATAGGTGTATAAAGTATGAAAGGATTAATGTATGAGGAGCATCTGATGGTTCTGGGCCTGTACTTGCTGGAGTTTAGAAGAATATGCGGGGGGTGGGGAGGGAATCTCATCGAAACATACCAAACATTGAAAGGCCTAGATACAGCGGATGTAGAGAGACGGTTCGAATAGTTGGAGAGTCTGGGACCAGAGGACACAGCTTCAGAATACGACAATGTCCTTTTGGAACAGAGATGAAGGGCTTTTTAGCCAGAGGGTGGCAAATCAGTGGGATTCATTGGCACAGACTGCTGTGGCGGTCAAGTCATCTGATATATTGACGTAGATGTGGCAGAGTCATGATGGTGCTAAATTGCAACTCCTTCGTGTCCATCTACAAAAATAGTTTAATTTCTACCCCGATGTCTTTCCTTTTCCTGTTCGGGGCGGATGAGGTTCTGTTGAAAACCCTAACCTGGAGTTACACTCAGACTTTGGCCCTTTGCAGTGGTGGGACCCGCTTCCAAGGATGTGGCCTAGAAGACAAGCATGCCTTCAGGGTTCCAAGGTTTTGCAGCCTTGGGGATGGGTTGATTCTAAGCCAGTGCCGCCGGACATTGGGATCAGCAGATTAGCTGTCAGAGGCCCTGCACTCGGCGAGTTCTATGTTTTTTCTTTTTCTTTCTCCTCTCCCTCAGCGAGTTGTTTCTCCCCTCTCACTGTGAAAGAGTTCACTTCTTTTAGCAACACACATCAAAGTTGCTGGTGGATGCAGCAGGCCAGGCAGCATCTCTAGGAAGAGGTACAGTCAACATTTCGGGCCGAGACCCTTTGTCAGGACTAACTGAAGGAAGAGCTAGTAAGAGATTTGAAAGTGGGAGGGGGAGGGGGAGATCCAAAATGATAGGAGAAGACAGGAGGGGGAGGGATGGAGCCAAGAGCTGGACAGGTGATTGGCAAAAGGGATATGAGAGGATCATGGGACAGGAGGCCCAGGGAGAAGGAAAAGGGGGAGGGGGGAAAAACCCAGAGGATGGGCAAGGGGTATAGTGAGAGGGACAGAGGGAGAAAAAGGAGAGAGAAAGAATGTGTGTTGCCCATCCTCTGGGTTTTTCCCTCCTCCCCCTTTTCTTTCTCCCTGGGCCTCCTGTCCCATGATCCTCTCATATCCCTTTTGCCAATCACCTGTCCAGCTCTTGGCTCCATCCCTCCCCCTCTTGTCTTCTCCTGTCATTTCAGATCTCCCCCTCCACCTCCCACTTTCAAATCTCTTACTAGCTCTTCTTTCAGCTAGTCCTGACGAAGGGTCTCGGCCCAAAACGTCGACTGTACCTCTTCCTAGAGATGCTGCCTGGCCTGCTGCGTTCACCAGCAACTTTGATGTGTGTTGCTTGAATTTCCAGCATCTGCAGAATTCCTTGTGTTTGCGTTTTTAACTTCTTTTAGCCTTTGTTAGGGAGAGAACCAGTGGCATGTCAAATTGTCACGTGAATGATTAGTTTTTGTTGTACTGCAAATCATAGTCTTTATTAGGGGCCCTGCTATTGCATGCTTGGTGAGTGGAGGGTGCTGATGCTATTCTGTGAAAGTGGGTGGGGGTGGGGGTGGGGGACGGTCATCACTTTGCTACTGCTTGTGCATGGGAGGGTGAGTAGGTATGCTTTGGGGTTTTAATGTTTTTACTGTCACTCATTCTTTGGGACACTCTTCTGTTTTTGTGGATGTCTGCGAAGAAAAGGAATTTCAGGTTGTATATTGTATACATCTCTCTGATATTAAATGGAACTATTGAACTGTATTTAAGGTGAAGGTTGATAGGTTTTCGATTAGTAAGGATGTCAAAGGTTACGGGGAGAAGACAAGAGAGTGGATTTGAGAGGGAAAATAAAACAGCCATGATGGAATTGTGGAGCAGAGTTGATTGCCCAAATGGCCTAATTTTGTTCTTACATCTTATGGTCTTATTGCCAGGAGCATAGAAAGGTTAGATAGTCAGATATCTTAGCCGACAAGCATAAGTATCTAATACTAGAGGATATTGATTTCAGGTTAGAGGTAAGACGTTTAAAAGAGATCTGAGGCAGAAATTTTTAACTCAAGAGACTGGCTGAAATTGTAACACTGCCTGAGGTAGTGGTGGAGGCTGGTAGCTTCAGAGCATGTAAAAAGTATCTAGACCGGTGCTTAAATGGCCAAAGCACAGGAGTCTACAGATCAAGTGTTGGTGGATGGGATTAGTGTAGATGGCTGGCAACAACATAACAGCACCTGGACCCGACTGTTTGATCAATAGCAATGGTATAGGAGGCTATTCGCCCCTTGTGTATGATAGCTCACTGAGCAATCCAGACAGAGACATGCATTATCTTACTCTTAACCTGTTCACTCACACATCCCCTGATTCTCTAAACTACACCAGGCAGAAATTTGCAATAGTTGACTTACTTACCAATGCATCTTTGTGATGTGGGAGGAAGCTGCAGCATCTAAGGAAACCCCACATGGCCGGAGGGAGAGCATGCAAACTCCACATAGTCAGCAGAAAAGGTCAAGGTTGTTTGGGGCAGCAGCTCTACCAATTACACCACTGTTCTAACTGGAAGAACAGCACCCTCACACACCACTGATGGTGGAGTTTGTGGGTTTGGGAGATGCGATTGAAGCTTTAATGATTGACTGCAGTGTAGATTGGATTAGCTTTATTTGCAATGAAATATTGAAATACACGGTAAAATGCGCTGTTTGCGTCTACAACCAACATAGTCCAAGGACGTGCTGGGGGCAGCCCGCGAGTGTCACCATGTTCTTCTGGCACCAACGTGGCATGCCTACAACTTACTAACTCTAACCGGTATGTCTTTGGAATGTGGGAGGAACCCAGAGCACCCGGAGGGAACCCATACAGTCACAGGGAGAACATATAAGCTCCTTACAGACAGCGATGGCAATTGAACTAAGATCTTCTGAGCACTGGCGATGTGAAGTAATACGCAAGCCACTAAGGTACTGTGCTGCCCCATATGTTGTACACTACTGTGCAAGAGTCTTAGGCATATGTATATAGCAAGGGTGCTCAAGGCTTTGCACAGTTCTGTATATTGGTTAAAATAGGAAGGTGATTGGGAAACAGAAATAAGAGTAGTTAGCTTTGTGTTAGTTTGGTCATATAAAGTGTAATTTGGCAACTGGAAAGATATAATATACAGTACTATGCAAACGTCCCAGGCACATTGTGGTAGCTTCTACTTTGAAAAAGGCACACTCAACAACTTCATGCCCAAAGAAACAACTTTATCTCAAACGTCAAAACCGTTATGTATATACAGAGGCTTTCACAACCCATACAGCATGGCAGGAACACCATAGAGCACACTGGAAGTAAACAGAATGGAAGTAAACTGCGCCCCCCCCCCCCATTATCCTAATTAGCATTAACTTACTTTTAATAATGCTCACATTACAACACACATAGACACAGTTAGGGTGCCTAAGACTTTTGCTCAGTATGATGCAGATGGAGCACACTGGAACGGCAAAAGTCTGATAATTAAGAAGCTTTTATAATACACTGGAACATGAATGGTCATACAATGCACCCTGGTAAAAATATCAGAATCAGGTTTATTATCACTGGCATGTGTCATGAAATTTGTTCTTAGCAGCAGCAGTTTAATGCACTACATAATATAGAAGAAGAAGAATAAAAAATGATAGTTTAATTAATCAATCAATCAATAATAATATATGTATATTGAATAGATTAAAACAGAATAGTGAATAGTGCAAAAACAGAAATGATATATATTTTAAAAGTGAGTTAGTGTTCACGGGTTCAATGCCCATTTAGGAATCAGATGTCAGAGAGGAAGAAGCTGTTCCTAAATCACTGAGTGTGTGCCTTCAGGCTTCTGTACCTCCTTCCTGACGGTAACAGTAAGAAAAGGGAATGCCCTGGGTGGTGGGCGTCCTCAATAATGGATGCTGCCTTTCTGAGACACCACTCCTTGAAGATGTCCTGGGTACCCAAGATGGAACCGAATAAATTCATGACCCTCTGCAGCTTCTTACAGTCCTGTGCAGTAGCTCCCCCTCGCCCATAGCAGACAATGATGCAGCCTGTCAGAATGCTCTCCATGGTACATCTATAGAAGTTTTTGAGTGTTTTTGTTGACATACCAAACCTCTTCAAACTCGTAATGAAGTATAGTCGCTGTCTTGCCTGCTTTATGACTGCATCACTATTTTGGGACCAGGTTAGGTCCTCAGAGATCTTGACACCCAGGAACTTGAAATTGCTCACTCTCTCCACTTCTGATCCTTCTATGAGGATTGGTATGTGTTCCTTCATCTTACCATTCCTGAAGTCCACAATCAGCTCTTTCATCTTACTGACATTGAGTGCCAGGTTGTTGCTGCGACACCATTCCACCAG
Source organism: Mobula hypostoma (assembly GCF_963921235.1). Lineage (NCBI taxonomy): Eukaryota > Metazoa > Chordata > Chondrichthyes > Myliobatiformes > Myliobatidae > Mobula > Mobula hypostoma. The sequence continues at coordinate 145,147,196 of NC_086104.1, read as the reverse complement.
TTGGCATATCTTGCTCCTGTTCGCCCTCTCATCGCCATCTGAGATTCTACCAACAATGGTTGTATCATCAGCAAGTTTATAGATGTTACAATAAAATCTGTTCTGAGCAAGTCATAGGGGTTCTGTCCGCTACTTGGACATATGTTTTGTTGTTCCTTGTGGCATTTTTCTCTGTTTTTTTGCGAGGCTGAGTTGCTATCTCAATGTTCAACCCAGCATGGATGGAAAGCGTGCAAGGAGCCGGCCGGAATCAAACCCAGGACCACTCTCCTTATAGTCCAGTGCCTATCCCACTGCACCACCTGCTGGCTTTGTACACACGTACAGGTATAGGTATAAGCTCATAGGTTCAGACAGGGATGTATGTATAATAGGCACTTACAGACACAGATACAAGAGACTTACAAACACACATGTGTGCATGCACACACACACACACACACACATTCATATGCACAGAGACATGTGCACTTATTCTCACACCAGCAAAGGGCCACATACCCACACAAACCCACATTCCATTATGAACGTGAGAAAGGAGATTCAACAGGTATCATCAGCCTATTCACTAGGCAGGGGCTAGCTTATGTGCAGCCTTTGGAAAAATACACTTGCAGGACAACAAATACTTTTTCAGATATTTAATTCCTCTATCTGTTTTAGATGTTTTAATGCAGAAAGAGGGTATAGGAACATAGAAAACCTACAGCACAATACAGGCCCTTTCGCCCACAAAGCTGTGCCGAACATGTCCTTACCTTAAAAAATTACCTAGGGTTACCCATAGCCCTCTATTTTTCTGAGCTCCATGTACCTGTCCAGGAGTCTCTTAAAAGACCCAATCGTACCTGCCTCCACCACCGTCACAGGCAGCCCATTCCATGCATTCAGCACTCTCTGTGTAAAAAAAAATTACCTCTGTACCTACTTCCAAGCACCTTAAAACTGTGCCCTCTTGTGCTAGCCATTTCAACCCTGGGAAAAAGCCTCTGACTATCCACACGACCAATGCCTCTCATCATCTTATACACCTCTGTCAGGTCACCCCTCATCGTCCGTCGCTTCAAGGAAAAAAGGACAAGTTCACTCAACCTATTCTCATAAGGTATGCTCCCCAATCCAGGCAACATCCTTGTAAATCTCCTCTGCACCCTTTCTATGGTTTCCATATCCTTCCTGTAGTGAGGTGACCAGAACTGAAATAAAAACGACGAATTTTAAAAATCACAGTTCCTGCCGTTACAATCTCAGTTTAATTTTGGACCACACCCTTGTTACGTAAATAAAACCAAATATACAAAACCAATACAGTCGTGGCAATTTTTGGCACACACGTGCTTAACTTCAAAACACATATAGGCTAGACCCTGAAATGGGTTCTCCTCACTTAAGCTACTAGGCCGATAAGGAAATTTGCACAACCACGCTATTCCAGCGCTGATCAATTTACTCGCAAAAATATTTCCTCACCAATCCTGGGAAAAGAACTCGAGCGTCATTCTCTAGACCATGGCATCTCTTCGTTCTGCTCCACGCGTGCAAAATGATGTCACTGTTTTCTCTTAAAGGCACAGGCAGCTATTTTAGCATTACCAAGGTGAATACATAAGTGCACTTTAACAATAAAAGAATGATATTCAATGGTCATCCGGTTACATATGTTTTATCATTTCATTTATTAAAACAAAGGTTACTCTTAACACCAGCCTGGTCAGTTACATGAATATGGATGAGTGCCATTATTGTCCATGTCTGGGCATGGGTTGCTGGAACTTATTCTTCAAAACATATCAGTGAGTAAGCAAAAAATGCAAAAGTCACCAGAAAATACCGAGCTGCATTAGAGTCAAATATGTAAGTAATTCCATATTGTTCCTCTTTCTTTCACATAATGTAAGATCGCCCTTAACAAGGCATGGTGCGAAGACAATAACCTATCCCTCAACGTCAGCAAGACGAAGGAATTGGTTGTTGACTTCAGAAGGAGTAGCAGACCGCACGACCCAATTTATATTGGTGGTGTGCAAGTGGAACCGGTCAAAAGCTTTAAGTTCCTCGGGGTCAATATCACAAATGACCTGACTTGGTCCAACCAAGCAGAGTTCACTGCCAAGAAGGCCCACCAGCACTTTTACTTCCTGAGAAAACTAAAGAAATTTGGCCTGCCCCTAAAACCCTCACGAATTTTTACAGATGCACCTTAGAAAGCATTCTTCTAGGGTGCATCACAACCTGGTATGGAAGTTGTCCTGTCCGACCAGAAGAAGCTGCAGAAGATCGTGAGCATGGCGCAGCACATCACACAAACCAATCTTCCATTCTTGGACTCACTTTATACTGTACGCTGTCGGAGCAGTGCTGCCAGGATAATCAAGGACATGACCCACCCAGCCAACACACTTTTCGTCCCTCTTCCCTCCGGGAGAAGGCTCAGGAGCTCGAAGACTCGTACGGCCAGATTTGGGAACAGCTTCTTTCCAACTGTGATAAGACTGCTGAATGGATCCTGACCCCGGATCAGGGCCGGACCCTCCAAATATCCGGACCTGCATCTCAGTTTCTTTGCACTACCTTACTTTCCATTTTTCTATTTTCTATTTATGATTTATAATTTAAATTTTTAATATTTACTATTGATTTGTAATCCAGGGAGCAGGAAGCGCAGAATCAAATATCGCTGTGATGATTGTACGTTCTAGTACCAATTGTTTGGCGACAATAAAGTATAAAGTATAAGTATAAGTCTCCAAGAAAATGTGACTCAATCTGCCTGGCAGTCCTAACGCTAAAGTCAGGGCAGAGCTCCACTAAGAATCAATAATGTAACAGAGGGGAGGAAATAAACGAGGGCACCGCGATTTGCCAAAGCTCAGCTTGGCTTTTCAAAGCACACAGATTGTTTGTGCCTATTGTGTGAATCTAGCTGTGTTTTCCTCGATAACATCAGAGTATATCAGCATGTGGGAACATGGCTTAATGAAATGTCCGACGTGTGGACTTCTTAATTAATTTTTTTATTCTAATTTTTTTACTTATATGCAGCTTAGATACGAGAAAGATGATTGTCTGGTACTACAAGCTGCCCTGAAAAGATAACAGGCTTGGATCACACTGTTTCTGAAATCTCAGAATGATAAATCAATATGTTTTAATATTCTCAGCTTCCAATAATTGATTTCATTATAACTGAGCTTGCAAGGCTCTTGATGTATTTTATGATTAATTATTCACTTAGATAAAAATTGGCGTCACTAAAGAGCTGCAGAAAATGAAATGTCACTTAGCGAGGTTGCTTTGTCGAAGTGAAGATTAAATATGTTGTGGGGATGGTTTGGAGGGGAGCTTCATTCTGCTTCTACCCCATGCTGTTCCTATCCAAAGAGTGTTTGATGGGACTATACAGGCAGATCTTTATGCCTAACCAGTGCTGTTTCTAGCCCAGCAGTGTTTGCAGATGCTGTGCAGAGGAAGATTGTGCGGTGGGGCCAGCACGGTAGGTTAGCAGTTAGCATAACACTTTACAGTAGGGTTGCCAACTGTCCTGTATTAGCCGGGACATCCCGTATATTGGGCTAAATTGGTTTGTCCCATACGGGACCACCCTTGTCCCGTATTCCCCGTGCTAAGGTATAGCGTTCCTATGAAACCGTTTGTAAGCTGAAATGGTTTAAAGCAAAGAAGTAATTACCATTAATTTATATGGGAAAAATTTTTGAGCCAAAAAATAACCTATCAAATCATACCAAATAACACATAAAACCTATAATAACACTAACATATAGTAAAAGCAGAAATGATATGATAAATACACAGCCTATATAAAGTAGAAATAATGTATGTACAATGTAGTTTCACTTAACAGAATTGAGAAGATTAAGCCAAAACCGATTTGTAGAAAAAAAATCGGCACGCACACACATGCGCACACGGGTGCCCACGCATGACTGCCATGGTTATGGTAGCCTTTCTCAGGGTAAACACAAGTGTCCCGTATTTGACTGCTACTTTTGTCCCTTATTTGGGAGTGAGTAAGTTGGCAACCCCACTTTACAGTACCATCGACCCAGGTTCAGTTCCCGCCGCTGCCTTGAGTTTGTACGTTCTCCCCATGACCGGGTGGGTTTCCTCCAGGTGCTCTGGTGTCCTCCCACTGTCCAAAGGTTGGTAGGTTAATTGGGCATTGTAAATTGTCCCATGATCAGGCTAAGGTAAAATCAGGAGGATGCTGCGCAGTATGGCTTGTAGGGCTGGAAGGGCCTACTGTGCACTGTATCCAATAAAAAAATAAATTTACTTTGTACCCTAATCAGAGCTGTTCCCACTCTGAGCGTATTTGGCAAAACAGTACAGAGGAAGCTTTACTTAATATCCAACCCATGTTCTCCTTCCCTTATGAGTGTTTAATGGACAGTGCAGAAGGAGTTTTACTCTGTATCCAATCTCCTGAGCGCATTTGATGGGACAGTGAAGAGAGAACGTTATTTCCAACTCTTAAATATGTCCATTCTGAAACCGATTGGGGAGCCTATGGATATAGTCAATTTAGTATCATCAGATTGCAAAAATAGTTTTATTGTGTTTTCTTCCAATATAAGCACATATAGGCACAGTGGAAGAGCAATTAGGGCAATGCTATTAGAGCACCAGCAACCTAGGTTCAATTCCACCACTGTTTGTAAGGAGTCTTTATTTTCTCCCCGTAACCACGAGGGTTTCCTCCAGGTGCTCTGGTTTCCTCCCAAATTTCAATGACATACGGGTTAGTGGGTTAGTAGGTTAATTGGTCACATAGGTGTAGTAGGCGGTATGGGCTCATTGGGTCAGAAAGCCCTGTTACTATGCTGGATGGCGGGGTGGAGATACGTCTCTACCAAAGGAGGTGCAAGGCACTCCTTCCCTCCATTAGCCTGCAGGTCATCCTTGGGCAAGGAGTAACACCTGCTTAGCCCCCGATCAGGGTCACATGAAGCCATGGGTGCAGGTGGCAGATGGTCATATGAGCAGCTGGTGCATATCACAAGTTCTGGCTGTGCGACCACAGATGCCAGGCAGACAATCTCTAAAGATAACGCTGGAGTCATCCATCTTGTAAAGATACTGCCCAGAAGAAAGTTTCTGTAGAAAAATTTGCCAAGAACGATCATGGAAAAACCAAGATCGCCCATGTCATACGACACAGCACATAACAAACAGACCTCTAAGTAAAATAAATAAATAAAGTCAACCAGACGAACTTCTGGCATTTCAGCAGATTCACGGTCTTCTAAATAAGGTAGCAACTGAAACATCCGGAGTTGTCTTTCTTGAGATTTTCACATGCATCTTCAAGGCATGATGTCTTTATCAGATTAGAGTGGTTTGCTATGTAGGGTTGAGGTTTGCTTGTAAAAGAATAAAAGTAAGGTGAGAGAATGGGACCTACTCTGAGGACCTCATGACTGGCCGCGTTCTGAGATCCCAAGGATGCAGTCTTCAAGGTTCTGGATTTTCATGGCTCTGGAGACATGCTGATTCTAGGCCAGTGCCCCTGACTGAAGTGTCGCAGGAGAACACGGAACATCGGAAGTAGCGGGTTAGCTGCCAGGGATTGTGTATCCGGAGAGCTGCGCCTTTTTGATGCCAACTCTCTGGGCGAAGAGCTCGGAAAAAGCGACGTAAACCAGTGAGTTGGTTGTTATGTCCCCCCACTCACTGTGAAACGGGGACACCTCTTTTTCCCTCATTAGGGAGAGAGGGAGCCTGTGGTATGTCGAATGACCAGGTGAATGAGTAGTTTTTGGGGTACTGCAAGTCTGTCTCTTTATTGATGCTTTGCTGCATGCTCGAGTGCTCAATGGAGAGTGCTGATGCTTTTTTGCTGGTGGGGGTTGGGAAGGGGTCCTTGCCTTGCTGCTGCTTGTGCGTGACAGGGGGAATCTGGGGGGGGGCTTTGGGGCTCTAAAGTTTAACTGTCATTCATTCTTTGGGACACTCTTCTGTTTTCATGGATGTTGCAAAGAAAAAGAATTTCAGGATGTATATTGTATATATTTCTCTGACTTTAAATGTACCTGTTGAAACCCTAGTGAGATGGGAAATCAGAATCAAAATTCAATCTGGAAATCTGAAATAAAAACAGGGGATACTGGGAACACTCAGGCGGCAGCTGTAGAAAGGGAAGCAGTTAAAATTTTAGATACTGGGCACTTCATCAGAACAAGGAAAGAGAGAGAACAGAAAAAGAAATTTATTTAGAAAACTGAAATTTCTGGAATTCTGAAACATAACGGAAAATACTGGGAACATTTAGCAGGTTAGTTAGCATGTGTGGAGAGAGAAGCAAAAACGAAAATGATGGAAGAATTCAGCCAGTCAAGCACCATCTACAGAAAGAGAAACCAGTCAATGCTTTAGATCAGCAACCCTTCCTCAGAACTCAGGAGGAGACCAGATGACCAATGGAACAGTTCAAATTAGCCTCCTTTGCCTTGTGTATTGGTGGTACAACTGCAGGACATGCTTATTAAACAAAAAAACAGGGAAACCATAGCAGCTGGGGGAGCATGATGAGCAGATGAAGAAGTGCAGTCTATCTAGCTTTGAGCAAGACCACACAGGATACAAGCCCTTCTCCCCAACAAGTCCACGCTTCTAAGGAGAGGCCACGTTTTAATTGTATTCAGAATCAGAGCAGACACATTTTTGTGTGTTCACCAACATGCTGCCTTGTTAAATGTTAGTAGAACTGACATGATTGCTATTATTAAGTCAATTGTTTGAATTGTTTGAAGCCAAACTTGTTTTGAATACAGTTGCCATGAATTATATGATAACCGCAACCTGTGGCTACAGTCACATACAGATCACCATGAAATACTAATAACCCTGTGGTCATAGCTTATGAAGTTTACTTACTGCCTTCCCCCATAACGAATTTTTCTAGTTTAAAATTCTCGATAAAAAATTCATGCGCTGAATGCATCATGGATTTAGTGATAATTTAGCCTAATACCAAACCGCTGTCCAGAGCGTATTCAAGCATAAGATAAAATTTATATTGTTTGTTAATAATTCAAGAGTTGAAGAAAATGATGAAATTAAAAGATTGCACCTTCGATGGTTTCTCTTGGTATGCTAAAGGCAAGTAACTAGAAAATGAAAGGGTGTTGAACGTTGCTAAGTAGCCTTTGCTTGTGAGAGAAGGGAAGTGGGGGGGGGTTGCGTCTCCTTGCACAGATAGAATGGAAGGAGAAATCACAGATCATTGTAAATCAGTTCTGATGGAGCTGCCTCTGGAGCTGCTCTTGACAAGGTAGGGAATGCATTCCTTACAGAATGGCAAAGAAATATAGCACAAAGAGCAGCTATTCGGACCATGAAATCTGCACCAAATATCAACCACCCATTTGCATTACAGTATTTCATGATTCCTGTGTTTTATTCCACTCATAATCTAATCATCTTTGCCCCCCCATTCCTCTCCCCCTGACTCCAACACTTACCCACTTATTACAGTTGTGACAAGAGTCCTTGACAGGGATGGTTTGAATCCAGATGCTGGAGAATCCAAGACTAGGATCCAGACAAGGAATAAAACTGGATGGAGAATTGAGCACAAAACAAAGCACTAGTAGGCAATATCTCTGGTTGGGCTTATGATTGAGCACCGAACCTCAGTTCATCGTTGTTGTGGCTATCCCTCGAGGTTGAGGATGATGGTCCTCGTTCTGTTGATCAAGTGGCCCACAGAGCAAAGACGCCTGTGCGTGTATTTGTTTAACGTGTACTTGATGTTGCACTCCAAGAAGCACACGATACTTCACAAATCAACCAACTGATTCCAATGGCATGGAAACCATGACGACTGGAGCTGATGGATTTGTTGCAGCCTTCATCCGCCTTCACAGCCGTTGAGTTCGAAGTAACTTCGTCCGCCTGTTCCACCGTTGAGGTCTTGGTTGGATTGTTCTTTGTCAGGGACCTCACCCTCGACCTTACCACCATGGGTGACCCTACCAGGAGCATAGCTCCAGACGGCATTGCTCTCGGGATCTCAGGACCACACAAGCTTCTCCACCGCGACAAGGTGACAATCCACGGAGAAGATTCAGGTGCTGGTTTAATACTCAATCCTTGGCACCCAAAACATGATTGCCAATTAGTGGGACAGTCCTGAATCTTTAAAAGGGTTGTGCCAGCTATCTATATTCCAGGCAGTTAGAGCATCTAAACCCCAGAAGCTGGCAGTTGGGTGCGTGTCATAACAATACTTACTTACTGCCTGTTATGCCACTGGCGTTTAGGGCAGCAATGAAGGTCTTCAATCTCTGGCAGTGTTCGGGGTATCAGTAACTTCCTCTTGGTTTTCACTACTGTCAATCATGCAAGTCCTGGGTGGACATTCAGGAATACCATTGTACTCAGATGTAGAAGGATTCATCATTGCTGTTTCTATAACAATTTTGTTTTATCAGTCAGGGTTGTATTCCCTGAGCTGAACCCCTGAACCTGGTGGACCTGTGGACCTCTTTTAGTCCGTCCTCTGCCCTTTGGCCTGTTTGGCATGGGTGACCCTACAAAGAGCCAGAGTCATGAAGCCCTGACTCCAGCCAACATAGCTCTCTGGATCACTGAGGCACACAAGCCTCCAAACCATGACAAGGTTGTGGTCTTCTTGCAGGACCCACATACAATGGGTGATTTATGATCAACCTGCCGTTCCGCACACCATTTGAATGTGGAGAAAAACCAGAGGTCCCGGGTGAACCCAACACGGTCACATGGAGAACATACAACATCATGACATGACATTATATAACATATAGCACACATTCTGAATTCTTGGTATTAATTGTAACGTGATCTCTCATAGCAGATTAGTGGTTGCAATACTGAGAATAGTGCACACTGGACACAATGGAGTGGCATTTCCACTGTCCCCCACAACCTCATTGGATACTATAGCACAATACAAGGCCATTCAGCCCATAATGCCTACACTTGGTCATTGAAATAATTGTCCAATTAGTAGTATCAGTGTGATCACTTGTGTCCAGTATGGTGTTCTCCTAATTGGTTATCTATTGTTGGGTCCTCAGCAGACTGGTGAAGCTGATCCAAGATTCAGATATCTGGGATGTTATGATGGATTCCCTTAACTCCTGTGTGTTTCTTTGTTTAACGTAGGGAGACCGATGTATGGACAGCACGACCAGTCCTTGATAGATCAGGGTCAGGGTCCTCAGGCTTGGAGTGCTAGATAACCGGGGACATTTCACTACTGCAGTCTTCCTCTGCCTTCACTGTTGTTGCAATGTGTCATCATCTTCCTCCAATTCCACCGATAAAGTCTTTGTTGGATCGTTCCTTGTCTGGAGCCTCCCCTTTGACCTTACCACCATGGGTGTCCTTACCAGTAGTCAAGGTGCCAGATGGCTAAATTTCAGAAGGCATTGCAAACGGGAACGCAGGAACCCTCGTGTCTTTCCGCCATGACAAGGTCATGATCTTCAGAGAAGCCCATTCCCCGAAGATCCTTGCAAACCTTTTGTCTTCAGCAAATGTGCCCTGAGGTGCCATCAGGAAGGAGGTACAGAAGCCTAAAGGCACACACTCAGCGATTCCGGAATAGCTTCTTCCCCTCTGCCATCCGATTCCTAAATGGACATTGAACCCATGAAGAGTACCTCACTTTTTTAATATATATTATTTCTGTTTGTGCATGATTTTTAATCTATTCAATACTCGTATACTGTAATTTATTTATTTATGTTCTTCTCCTTCTTCTATATTATGTATTGTATTGAATTGCTGCTGCTAAGTTAACAAATTCCACGACACATGCTGGTGTTAACAAGCCTGATTCTGAAATGTGCTTCTAAAGGCTATTGTTAAATCTGACTCCAGTTCACTAATTTCATCATTGTATTTCACTTCTTGTTTTCTGCTGATTAGTTTATTCTACATGCCACTGGAGACAAATTCCATTTATTTACTCTGTCAAATTTCCCTTGATTTTGAAAACCACTGTTAATTGGCAGCATGATGATGCAGCAGTTTGTCCTGCTGTCCAACAGCACCAGGGATCTGGGTTCGATTCCCACCTAGGGCGCTGTCTGGGCAGAAAACGAACATCCTCTTCGTTAGGTTATGGTTTTCCCCAAGTGCCCCGGTTTCCTCCACTTCTCAAAGATGCACGTGTTAGCAGGTTACTTGGCTACTCTTAGTGAGTAGGTGAGCAGTAGAATCCAAGGGGAATTGATGGGAATGTGGGACGAGAGAATGGCTTTATTGTAGGGCTTGATGGACAGTGCAGACTTGCTCAGCTGAAGGGCCTGTTTCTACACTGCATGGCATGCGGCCTCTCCGGTGAAATGATATCGTATTTGTTAAAGTAGAGTATTTATACTCTATTTATACTCTATTCTTGGTTGGTGCAACTGTAACGAAACCCAATTTCCCTCGGCATCAATAAAGTATGTCTATCTATCTATCTATCTATCTATCTATCTACCTAAATAGGGGGCCGTGCACAATTCTGATTTGATGGAGACAGACGTGAGAAGCACAGAGGAACATCTGGAGAAATCTCTGAAATGCCCCGTCCGCTGCCGCTGCTACTGTGCGATCGAGAATCTCTGAAGGGTAGGCCCCAAATCCTCGGCTTTGCCTGTTGCTGGCGGCCGGGGCTGGGGTCGAAGCGCTCGGCAGAGATGGTGCTCGGTGCTCGGTGTCGGAGGGCTGGTCGGAGGCTTGAAGTTTTCGGACGACTCAGAGTCGGACTGTGGTCGGGTGCTTCCAGGATGCTGCATCGGTAAGTTTGCGGTGCTGGAAGCTCATGGCAGGGAGAGTTTTCTTCCATCTCCCATCTGCGTGAGATCATGGGACTTTCGAGAGACTTTGAACTTTTTTTACCATACCCATGGCCTGTTCTTCATCAAGTTACGGTATTGCTTGCACTGTTGTAACTGTATGTTATAATTATGTGGTTTTTGTCAGTTTTTCAGTCTTGGTCTGTCTTGTGTTTCTGTGATATCACACCAGTGGAACGTTGTATCACTCCTTAATGCATGCATTACTAAATAACAATAAAAGAGGACTGTATGTCCTCATAATCTCATATAATTCTTTGAATTCCCATGGGAATGAACTGAGCAGTTTCCAAGACATTCACATTTTTCTGTAAAGCAAGCTACAGTAGAGATTCATGTTGAGGGAATTGAGGGAAAGTTTCCCAACCATTCTGCATGCGATGGGTAGAGTTTTCTCATCAGTAATTCTACACTGCAGTTCACCAGTACTCCTTACCAACCAAAGTTTTCATTCCCACAGTCAGAACCTAAGGAAACCACTTTAGTGGCAATTACATAGAAACATAGAAAACCTACAGCACAATACAGGCTCTTCGGCCCACAAAACTGTGCTGAACATGTCCTTACCTTAGAACTACCTAGGCTTACCCATAGCCCTCTAATTTTTCTAAGCTCCATGCATTCATCCAGGGGTCTTTTAAAAGACCCTCTCGTTTCCGCCTCCACCACTGCTGCCGGCAGCCCATTCCACGCACTCAACACTCTCTGCGTAAAAAACGTACCCCTGACATCTCCTCTGTACCTGCTTCTAAGCATCTTAAACCTATGCAACACACACAAAAAATGCTGGTGAACTTCATCCTGACGAAGGGTCTCGTCCCAAAACGTCAACTGTGTCTCTTCCTATAGATGCTGCCTGGCCTGCTGCGTTCACCAGCATTTTTTGCGTGTGTTGCTTGAATTTCCAGCATCTGCAGATTTCCCCGTGTTTGCGACCTTAAAACTATGCCCTCTCGTGCTAGCCATTTCAGCCCTGGGAAAAAGCCTCTGACTGTCCACACGATCAGTGCCTCGATCAATACATGAGGGCTGCCCAGCACATTCCTCGCTGATTTGATTTGACGCAAACAATGCACATCATTGTATGTTCCGATGTACCTGTGGCAAATGTAGCTCATCTTTAAAAAAAAATCTCTTTTAGTGTATCTGCAAACTTGTCAAACAAAACGCAGCACAAGCTTTACCCAGTCCTATTGCATTATTTTTATTTCAACAAAGTCCCTCTGGAAGCCTCATCCAGACGAGGCAGAGGATCCATGGTGACTTGGTTGTTTGGATTCAGAGCTGGCTTGCCCATAGAAGACGGAAAGTATTTATTTAACTTTATGAGGAGAAACGTCACAGTTAACAGGCCTTCCGGCCCAATGAGTCCATGCTGTCCATTTTCAGCTATGTGACTAATTAACCAACTAACCAGTCTGTCTTTGGAAAGGTGAAAGGGAGGCCAGCGCACCTAGAGAAAACCCACTCAGTCACAGGAAGGACATACAAACTCCTTATGGACAGTGGGGGAATTGAACACAGGTTACTGGCATTGTAATAGCAAAAGGCTACCATAGACACAAAGGGTACTGCAGATGCTTGAAATCTAGAGCAATACAAATAATTTTGATTGACTGTTTCTCCTCCGGATTCTGCGCGCCACCCTCACTGCAATGCAATGATATCACAGTCAGAGCCTTACTCTTCACTGCCTGCCATGGACAGTAGTCCTGACAACGGGCCTCAACCGTTCACTCCCGTCCATAGGTGCTGCCTGACCTGCTGAGCTCCTCCAGCACATGCCACCTCAGGGCACGTGAAATGTACCCGTGCCTACAATCGCATTGCAGATCACCATATGAAATAGGCCCTTAGTTGTGGTCCCTGAGTCTTATTTGGGCTGGGGACCATTAACTAGTGGTGTTCCACACGGGCCATTACAGGGTCCTCTGTAAAAGTCGACTTGTGGGTAAGTTTGCTGATGATACAAAGATTTGTGATGTTCTGGATAGTGTAGGTCTCCAGCTTCTCCATGGATTGTCACCTTGTCGTGGTGGAGAAGCTTGTGTGGTCCTGAGATCCCAAGAGCGATGCCGTCTGGAGCTATGCTCCTGGTAGGGTCACCCATGGCGGTAAGGTAGATGGTGAGGTCCCTGACAAAGAACAGTCCAACTAAGACCTCAACAGTGGAACAGGCAGACAAAGTTACTTCCAACTCAACGGCTGTGAAGGCGGATGAAGGCTGCAACAAATCCATCAGCTCCAGTCGTCGTGGTTTCCATGCCATTGGAATCAGTTGGTTGATTTGTGAAGTATCGTGTGCTTCTTGGAGTGCAACATCAAGTACACGTTAAACAAATACACGCACAGGCGTCTTCACTCTGTGGGACACTTCTTCTGTTTAGGTCTCCAAATGATACAGTGCAATATAGATCTGATGTAGATATGGGTGGAGAAATGGCAGATGCAGTGTTATTCAGGAAAGTATGAAATGTTTACTTTGAGAGATTGGATGTAAAGGGAAAGTACACATTTAATGGCAAGATTCTTAATAGTCAAGTCAAGTCTATTGTCATGTAATGTGCATACCATGAAACGAGACAACGTTTCTCCGGACCTGGGTGTAAAGCACAGTAGTACATAGAACACGCATAAATCACACAATAACTTATTTTGTAGCCTGGGGAAAAATACACACTCAGGACAACAAATACTTTTTCGGATCTTAAATTCCTTTATCTATTTCAGATGTTTTAATGCAGAAAGAGGTTGTTAAAGTAAAAATGACAAAATAGATTTTTAAAAAACAGTTCCTGCTGTTACAATCTCAGCTTAATTTCAGTCCACACTCTTATTATGTATGCAATATGAAAATAAGCAAAACAAAATGTACAAAATCAATACGTTAGTGGCAAGTCTAAAAAAAACAATACAAACAACATTAGAATCCCACCAATCCTGTACCTCATACATAACATCAAAAATATGAATAAATACATCTCATCTTAACTAAGAGGTAGACTAACTTTGGCTCACACGTGCTTAACTTCCAAACAAATATAGGCTATATCCTGAAACAAGTTCTCCTCAATCACACTACTAGGCCGAAAAGGAAATTCACACAACCACGCAATCCAGCGCTGATAAATTTACTATTGGAAATCTTTCCTCACCAAACCTACGAAAAGCACTCAAGCATCGTTCTCCCTAGAACATAGCAATTCTTCCCTCTTCTCCATACGTGCAAAATGACATCATCGTTTTCTCTTAAAGGCATAGGCAGCCATTTTAGCATCTCCAGGGTGAATACACAAGTGCACTTTAATAATAAAAAATTATATTCAACAGTCACCTGGTTACACTTAAGAATAAAATCTATAGATGAATTGCACATAAATAAACAAAGTAAGTTAAATAGTGTAATATACAGAACCGACTAACCTGTGACACTTTGAAAGCAATGTGGCTGGGAGTCCAGAAGCCTAATGGCCTGAAGGAAGAAACTGTTTCCCATTCTGACTGCTTTTGTTTCTATGCATCGGAGTCTCCTGCTTGATGGTAAAAATTCAAAGCGGAGTCTGGGTGGTTCGGTGGGATCCTTAATAATACTCAGGGCCTTGCGTATGCAACACTTCTGATAAATGCCCCTGATCGATGGTAGAGAGATCCCTATGAACCTCCCAGCCATTCTCACGGTCCTGTGTAGGGACTTCCGGTCCGATGCTCAGCTCCCCCCATGACAGATAGAGATGCAGCTTGTCAGGACGCTCTCAACGGTGCTCTTGTAAAATTCAGTTTAGATGGGGGGGAAATGGGTATAAATTCACGGAAAGTGTCTGTAGAAGTGTATGGGGTAGTGAGGAAGGCGTATGGCATACTTGTAGTCTGGGCACTGAGTTCAACAATTAAGAAGTTAGGTTGCAGCCTAACAAATACTGGTTAAGCTGCACCTGAAATATTCATTAATTTCAGTTTGCCCCATACAGGAAGGATGTGGGGCCTATGGAGAGATTCTATGCTGCAGGGATCTAGAGTGCATGTGCTTTTAAGAAGAGGTTGAACAAACTTCTTTTCTCAGGAACAGCGGAGGCTTGGGCCGGCTGGTGGCTCAACGACATCGGCGCCAGACCTGGGAGCAGAGGTTCCCGGGTTCGAAACCAGTCGGGTCCGCTCCTGAGTACGCTTTCTATCCATGCCGGGTTGAGTGTCGAGATCGCAACTCGACCTCGCGACTGCGAAAAAATCTGTGTGGGGAGTGGCGTGCCACACAGTCTCTCTCTCTCTCTCTCTCTCTCTCTCTCTCTTTCTCTCTCTCTCTCTCTCTCTCATTCCACACCTTGTAAAAAAGCCATGAAAAAGACATCATCACGGGCAGACGCACAGACTCACACGCACGCAGGCACACGCCAAGAAAGAGGAACAGCAGAGGCTGAGGGGAGACATGAAAGAAGTTTATAAAACCATGAGAGGCAAAGATAAAGTAGACATCTCTTTGTTTTGGTTGAGTTGTTCTTCAGTCTTGGCAATTTACTTGCAAACGTTTCGTTGTCAGGCAAGGAGTCTGATGATGTCTCCTTGTATGGTGACAAAACGTTTGTACGTAAGTAAATTGTTTGGCAAGGTTGGAGAACAACTCAACCCAACCGTCAGCCACCCGAGCTACACCATTTTCCAAATTATTTCCAGCATCTCTATGGTTGAAATGTCTAATAATAGAGGACATGCATATAAGGTGAGATAGATAAATGCAAAGAAGATGTGCAGGGCAAGTTTTTTACTCAGAGAGTGGAGGTGCCTGGAATGGACAGTGGTGGTGATGGAGGTAAATGCCATAAGGTTATTGAAGAGCACAAACACAAGAGATTATGCTGATGCTGGAAATCCAAAGGAACACACACAAAATTCTGGAGGAATTCAGCAGGTCAGGCAGCAACTCAGGGAGGAATAAACAATAGCTGTTTCAGACCGAGACCCTTTGATGAAGGGTCTTGACCCGAAAAACTACTTTGTTCCTCTCCTTGTTGTCTGACCTGTGAGGCACTTAAGAGGCTCCTAGATGAGCTCATGAATATGCAATAGAATGGAGGGATATGGACCACGTGCAAGAAGAAGAGAAGATGGGAAACTTGCTTAACTAGTTGGGCACATTATTGTGGGCTGGAAGATCTGTTCCTGTGTTTTGTTCTCTGTAAATTGGATTGTATACAACACTTGAAGTTTACTTCTCTTCCAGGCAACTCCGACTTCAGTGTGAACTTCTCTATCAATTGATTGAGAAAAAGTATCTTTGTCAAAAACTAGTTAGATTAAGTGCAGACAACGATGTGTGATCTAGATAAGCCCGCACAAAACAACACCAGGCGAAACCTGCAAATCAAGTTAGGGAAAGGGATATTTTGTATTAGTTGTGCTACCAAAAGTTTCTACAGATACATGAAGTGTAAAAGAGAAGCGACAGTAGATATCAGACTGCTGGAAAATGATGCTGGAGTGGTAGTAATGGGAAATGGTGAACAATATGAATAAGTATTTTGCAACATTCTTTACTATGGAAGATGCTAGCAGTACGCTAGAAGTTGAAGAGTGTCAGGGGGCAGACGTGTATGAAGTTGCTATTACTAGGGAAAAGGGGCTTGGGAAAATGAAAGGTCTGAAGGTAGGTAAGTCACCTGGACCAGATAGTCTACACCCCAGGCATCTGAAGGAGGTGGCTGAAGAGATTGTGGAGGCATTAGTAATGATCTTTCAAGTCTGGAAAATTGCAAATGTCACTCCACCCTTCAAGAAGGGAGAGAGGAAGAAGAAAAGAAATTATAGGCCAGTTAGTCTGACCTCAGTGGTTGGGAAGATGTTGGAGTCGATTGCTAAGGATGTGGTTTCAAAGTACTGGGAGGCACATGATAAAATATGCCAAGGTCAGTATGGCTTCCGTAAAGGAGAATATTGTCTGACAAATCTATTAGAATTCTTTGATGAAATAACAAGCAGGATAGACAAAGGAGAATCAGTGGACGTTCTGTACTTGGATTTTCAGAAGGCCGTTAACAAGGTGCCACACATGAGGCTGCTTAACAAGTTAAGAGCCCATGGTATTGCAGGAATGGTACTAGCATTGATAGAGCATTGGCTGATTGGTAGGAGGCAAAAATTGGGAATAAAGGGAGTCTTTTCTGGTTGGCTGCCAGTGACTAGAGTTGTTCCACAGGTGTCTGGTTTGGCACCGCTTCTTTTTAAGTTATATCTCAGTGAATTGGATGATGGAATTGACTGCTTTGTGGCCAGATTTATGGATGATACAAAGATACATGGAGGGACAGATAGTTTTGAGAAAATAGGGAGGCTAAGAAGGACTTAGACAGATTAGGGAAATGGCCAAGGAAGTGACTGATAGAATACAGTGCAGGGAAGTGTATGGTCATGCATTTTGGTAGAAGAAATAAAAGTGTAGACTTTTTTCTAAATGGAGAGAAAAATCAAAAATGTCAGGTGCACAGAGATTTGGGAGTCCTCATGCAGGATTCCCTAAAGATTAATTTGCAGGTTGAGTCGGTGGTGAGGAAGGTAAATGTGGTGTGAGCAGTCATTTCAAGAGGACCAGAAGATAAAAGTAAGGATGTAATTTTGAGGCTTTATAAAGCACTGGTGAGGCCTCATTTGGAGCATTGAGACTTATCTAAGGAAGGATGTGTAGACATAAGAGAGGACTTCAAAGGAGGTTCATGAAAATGATGCAGGGATTGAAGGATGTATCATATGCGGAGCACTTGAAATTCAGAAGAATGAGGGGTGACCTCATTGAAACCTATCGAATGGTGAAATTCCTTGATAGAGTGGATGTTTCTTATGGTAGGGAAATCTAAGATGCCTCAGAATAGAGGGACATCCATTTAGAATGGAGATGAGGAGGAATTCCTTCAGCCAGAGGTGGCTTTGGAGGTCAAGTCATTCATTATGTTTAAGGCTGAGGTTGATAGATTCTTGATAAGTCCAGACATGGAGGGATATGGGGAGAAGGCAGGAGACTGGGGCTTAGAGGAAAATTGGATCAGCCATGATCAAGTTACGGAGCAGACTCGATGGGCCAAATGGCTTACTTCTGCTCTTGTATTTTATGGTCCACCATTGTTGTGCTGGGAATGCACATCTCACTCAAACTCTTATTGTTTCAGAACACATTCTACAAAATCAGGAAAGCTCACCAATGCCTCTACTTTCTGAGGTGGCTGAAGAGAGCTGCGCTATGCACATCCATACTCACATCATTGTACAGATGTGCTGTAGAGAGCATCCTGACGTACTAGACCATTGCTTGCTATGGAAGCTGCACTTCTGTGGACAGGAAGGCTCTGTGGCTGCCCAACACATCGCTGGCATCAGCCTATCTGCCATCAAGGACATTCCAGTGCTGACTATTATGGTTTCCCCTAGTGTGCAGGTGAGAGATAGGATATGGAGAAGTTCATGGTGATTGGTTTATTGTCACATGTAGCAAGGTACCATAGAAAACTTTGTTTGGTATGCCATCTGTACAAATCACTCCATCTAAGCTAGTACTGTTTGCCTGCATTTGGTTCATATCCTTCTAAACCAGGGGTTCCCAACCCTTTCTATGCCACAGACTCCGACCATTACCGAGGGGTCTGTGGACCCCAGGTTGGAAACCCCTGCCCCTCAAGCCTTTTCATTATTTTTATTGCACTTGCCTCAACCACTTTCTCTGGCAGCTTTTTCCATGTACCCACAATCATCTGCATGATTACCCCTCAGGTCCCCTTTAAATCCTTCCCTTGTCACCTTAAAAGCTAAGCCCTCTAGTTTTTTGATTCCCTTTTCCTAGGAGAAAAGACCGCGTATGCACCCTATTGGTGCCTGCCCTCATTTTATACAGCTCCACAATATCATACCTCAGTTTACTATGCTACAAGGAATAAGGACCAAGCCTGCCTAACCTCTTTTTAGAATTCAGTCCCTCAAGTCCTAGCAATGTTTTCATAAGCACAAGAGATCCCTCCAGTGCTGAAAATCCACAGCAACACGCACAAAATGCTGCCGGAACCCAGCAGATCAGACAATGGAGAGGAATGTTCCTGTAAATCTTCTCTGCACTCATCCCAGTCTTAAGTACATCTGTGAAATGGAGCCTGTTTGTTACCCAGGGGTAGCATATATTTAAAAGGTAAAGGATTACAGAAAATAACTTCTGGATTTCCAAATTTGACAGAGAAGTGACAAAATAACTTGTCTTTGGCACATATATATAGCTAGGGTGCCTAAGACTTTCGCACAGTACTGTAGTAATTCTATGTATCGCACTGTACTGTTGACACAAAAACAAAACAAATTTCATGACACTCATAAAAGTTGCTGGTGAACGCAGCGGGCCAGGCAGCATCAATAGGAAGAGGTACAGTCGACGTTGCGGGCCGAGACCCTTTGTCAGGACTAACCGAAAGAAGAGCTAGTAATTTCATGACATATGTGATTTTGATATGGGTCCCTAATATGGACTGGGAGTGGGGAGAGGGGAATCATGGTTGGGAAAAAGGGAAGGGATATGGGAGGGAGTGGGAAGCACCAGAGAGACATTCTGTACTGATTACTAAACCAACTGTTTGGAACCAAATGAACTTGCCTGGTGTCTCAGGGCTGGGTGTGTCCCACGGTCCCACAGGTTAGTGGTTGAATTTGGGGAGAGCTGATGGAAATGTGGGGAGATTGCTGTAGGATTAGGGTAAATGAATGCTTCGTGGTCAGTGCTGACTCAGTGGGCCTGTTTCAGTGCTGTATCACTCTATAACTGGTGGGATTTTAGTGGATGCATTTACAGCCATCTTTCTTCCCCTTGTGTCTTTACAAAATCATGAACCTTTCAACAGTGGACATTGAGACAGTCTTGACAATACAGTTCTGGATGGCACAGTAGGGTAATGGTTATCACAGTGCTTTACAGTACAGGCGACCTGTACAAACAAGAGAAAAATCTGCAGATGCTGGAAATCCGAGCAACACAAACAAAATGCTGGAGGAACTCAGCAGGCCAGGCAGCAACTATGGCAAAATGTACAGTTGACGTTTCAGGCTGAAACCACCCCCCACTCCACTGCCTGTAAGGAGTTTGTACGTTCTCCCCGTAACCACGTGGGTTTCCTCCGGGTACTCCGGTTTCTTGTCACAGTCCAAAGACATACCGGTTAGTGGGTTAAAAGCGCAAACACGAGGAAATCTGCAGATGCTGGAATTTCGAGTAACACACATTAATTGGTCATTAATGGGTTAATTAGTAATTAGTGGGTTAATTGGTCATTGTAAATTGTCCTGTGACAATTGGTGGATTGCTGGATGGGGTGGCTCGAAGGGCCAGAAGGTCCTACTCCACCCTGTATCTCAATAAATAAATAATATTTTGTGTCTGTAGTTCACAATGATGCCGCAGTGCGTTTATATGTCCGTGGAAACTTCTCTTTGCCTGAAGCATTAACTGTTCTGTAGTTCCAACGGGCCCACTGAAGAAACCAAATCGATGTTGTTTCTGATAACCTTTTTTTTTCCTTCAGTGCCAGAAATAGAAGAGATTCTGGCTGTACAATTTGAACTATTTCTTCACCTATGGAACATAATTCACCACATTTCAAAATAATTGCTTGTAAGCAGGAAGTGCAACAACTCCAGTCTTTCAGAGCAACACACACAAAAAGTATGAGGAGCTCAGCGGGTCAGGCAGCAACCATAAACAGTCAGCGTTTTGGGCCAAAACCTTCTTCCCTTCATCAAGACTGGAAAGGAAAGTGAAAGAAGGCAGAATAAGAAAGTGGGTGGAGGGGAAGGAGAACAACGCTGGCAGGTGTTAAATGAAGTCAAGTGAGGAGGAAGGTTGGTGGGTGGACGAGGGGGGATGAAGTAAAAAGCTGGGAGGAGACAAGTTGTATAGGTAAAGGGCTGAAGAAGAATGAATCTGATCGGAGAGGATAGTGGAGTAGTGGAGAAAGGGAAGGAGGAAAGTGATGGGGAATGGAAAAGAGAGAAGAGGTAGGTGGAAGAAATTACCGGAAGTTGGAGAAATCGATGTTCGTGATATCAGGTTGGAGGCCATCCAGATGGAACACGAGATGTTGCTCCTCCAAGCTGAGAGTAGCCTCATTGTGACAGCAGAGGAGGCCATAGACCATCATGTCGGAATCAGAATGGGAAGTCGAATTCAAATGGGTGCAAACGTGGAAATACCGCTTTTTGTGGCGGACAAAGCAGTCCCCCAATCCACATCGCATCTCACCGATGTAGAGGAGGGAGATCTTAGTCTTTCTCAGTTTGTGAGACTAAAATTGACTTGCAGGGACTGCAGACAGAAGGGTGGGAATGGTGGTGCAACTAGTACAGCCACAACCTCACAGGTCCAGCAAAGTGGCTTCCATCCTGAGCTCTGCTACTGGCTGTACAGGGTCTGTGTGGAGTTTGCACATTCCTCCTGTGACCTTGTAGATTTCCTCTTGGTGCTCGAGTTTCCTCCAGCATCCCAAAGATGTGCTGGTTTCTAAGTTAAATGGCTGCTGTAAATCACTTCTGCTGTGAAGGCAAGCGGCAGAATCTTTGGATTGAATAGTCCCTTTCAGCCCTTCGAGCCGCACCGCCCCAGCAACCCCCGACAAACCCAAATGACCCTAAATTAATCACAGGACATTTACTACGACCAATTATCCTGGTTTAGCACTGTAGGAGGAAACCGGAGCACCTGGGGAAAACTAATGCATTCCATAGGGAGGACCTACAGACTCCTTATAGACGGCGCCAGGGAGAATAAGGTGGGATTACATGAATGAGTGCTTGAAAGTGCAGTCTCAATGTGCCAAAAGACCTGTCTCCGTGCTTTCTCACTATAACTCTCTGAGTAAAGGAATAGAATATAAATAGAAGGTGCCTTCTTGAGCTAACCTTAGCATGCACAGCTAACTTTCATTGACTATGGGTAGACCAACCAAGACTAACCCGCACAGCAAGGGCTAGAAGGGAAAGGAAAACTTACCCCAATTTTGGGACAGGTTCTAGAAATGAATGAAACATTAAAACAGACCCAAACTGTAAAATCTGTCCAAAAAAAGACTGCTACCCAATATTCCCACAGGGGCATGCAAGCAGAGGTTAAATGGTTGCATTGTGGGATAGGACAATCACAGGCTAAAAATTCGATAATTCTGGGGACTCAAGTCAGGACCAATGAGTCAGAGAATGCATCAATCAACAGTGGAGGTAAAGAGAAACAAGAAGGTAGAATGGTCAATGTGTTAGACAATTGGGTTAACATTGAAGGTAGAACATAGGACAGTACCACACATGAACAATGATATTAATCCAATGTTGATGGCAAATGAAACTGAACCTATCTGCCTGCACATGCCAGGCAAATACCTTCTTCTTTAATGTCAACAAGACAAGGGAGATGGTTATCCACTTCAAGGTAACTGGCACCACTCACACCCCACTTTGCGTTGGTGGCACAACAGTGAAAACTGCAAGCAATTTCAAGCTCCCAGAACACATCTGACACAGTCAAGAAAGCTCAACGACGCCTCTACATTCTAAGGAGGCTGAAGAGAACTGGACTATGCACATTCATACCAACGTCATTCAACAGATAATGCACTGGAGAGCATCCTAACAAGCTGCAACCCTGCTTGGTATGGAAACTGCACAGTGGCGGAAGGAAGGCGCTACAGTGGGTAGTCAGAACCACCCAATACATTACTGACACCATCCCACTCACTATTAAGGACATACATAGAAACAGAAAGGTTATACTAAGATAAGGAATACCTACCATTCCATTCCCAGACCATATTTCAGAAAATCTGACCACTTAACCGTCCTTCTCCCACCTGCATACAAGCAGAAGCTAAAGAACAAAGCTCCCAAGATTAGGACAACAAAGAGTTGGCTGTAGGAGGCAGAGGAATGGTTACAGGATCGCTTCGGGTCAGTGGACTGTGGATCTGAATGAATACACCATGTTTATCACGGACTTTATAAAAAAACAGTTGTAGACAAGTGTGTCACCACAAAATCATCCACAGCCTCCCCACCAGTGGACACATCTGCACAGGAAAGCAGCATCCATCATCAGGGACTCCTAGCATCCAGGTCACACTCTCTTCTCACTGCTGCCATCAGGAAGAAGGTACAGGAGCTTTAGCACTTTCACCACCAGGTTCAGGAACAGTTATTACCCCTCAACCATCAGGCTCTTGAACCAGAGGGGTTAACTTCACTCAACTTCACTCCTCCCATCACTGAAATGTTCCCACAAGCTATAGACTCATATTCAAGGACTCTTCACCGCACGTTCTCAATATTTATTGCTTATTATTATTTCTTTCTTTTTGTATTTACACAGTTGTCTTTTGCATACTGGTTGAACACAGAGGTTGGTGCAGTCTTTCATTGATTCTATTATGGTTATTATTCTAATATGGATATATTGAGTATGCACACAAGAAAATATATCAGGGTCGTATATGATGATATGTATATACTTTGATAATAAATTTGCTTTGAACTTTGAAAGGCGCCAGTAACATAATGAATGATCTCACACACCCTGATCATGGACTGTTTGTCCCACTCCCTTCAGGGACGAGGCTACGCAGCATTCAAGCCAGGACCACCAGACTCAGAAAGAGTTACTTCCCCAAACACCTCCACCCACGACTTTATTATTTCCCATCTGTCACCTTATGTACAGCCTCGCGTCACTTTATGGCTTTCAATCAACCTATATATAGAAGCTATCTTATATAGTTATATTTATTGTGCTTTTTTATTATTATTGTGTTCTTTATCTTTTGTGTTTTTTTTGCTGGGAGAGCTTAGGTAGACCCAGTAAGTAAATTATTTACAGAGGACTCACCTGAGTTAAGTTCCTAGTGTTGAGACAACCTCCTTCCCTGGGCCAGTGAACCTCCCGGGGTGGTTTCTACACTGTAAACTTTGTATAATGCTAACACGAGGAAACCCGCAGATGCTAGAATTTCAAGCAACACACATAAAAGTTGCTGGTGAATGCAGCAGGCCAGGCAGCATCTCTAGGAAGAGGCACAGTCGGTGTTTCGGACCGAGACCCTTCGTCAGGACTAACTGAAAGGAGAGCTAGTAAGTGATTTGAAAGTGGGAGGGGGAGGATATAATACTGTTTACTTTGTAAATACATGCTGGAATTTATGTATTTACACACATTGTATTCCATATCCAAACTTTAACCTCCAAGCTTATTTTTTTATATAATTCTTTATTCTTATAACTGTGGAATTATGTTGTTTTAGTTGCACGTCATGCCAACACAACACAGCAAATTCCTAGCATATGTAAGTGTATAAGGCAAATAACAGTGTCCTTGATCCTTAATCCAAGAAAGAAAAATGAGCCTATATTCCTGTTTCCGGTCCCCTTTGGAAAAACTAGAAGAGTATTAGACACACGAAGTAACAGACTGCCAGAGCTCACAGAGGGTTACAGAACTAGCACGTTGACTGTTTCTCTCTCCATAGTTGCTGCCTGAATTGCCGAATGTTCCTGGCACTTTTTGTTTCAGATATTCAGCATCTGCTGCTTTTAGCTTTATTCCTAATTTTCATTCACCTTTTCCACTTCCTCAGAATGATTTGCATAGGCAGGGAAAACATTTATAAAACGTTGGTCAACCCCTAGTTCAACTATTGTGAGCAGTTTTCAGGCCCTTATCAAAGAAAGGATCTGCTGGCATTGGAGAGGGTCTGGGGAGGATTTCAAAAATGGTCCCAGGAATGAAAGGGTTAACATTTGAGGAGCATTTGATGGCTTTTGGTCTGTTCTCGCTCGAGTTTAGAAGAACGAGGGGGAATCATATTGAAACCTATAGAATAGGCTGTGAAATTCATTACCACCCTTTGGCTAAAGAAATTCCTCCTCATCTTTGCTGTGGAGGCCAAGTCATTGGGTATATTAAAAGCGGAGGTTGATAGGTTCTTAATTAGTAAGAGCATCAACGGTTGTGGTGAGAAGGCAGAAGAACGGACTTGAGAGGGATAATAAATCAGCCATGATGGAATGGCCTAGTAATCTCGATGGGCTGAATGGCATAGCTCGGCTCCTATGTCTTAAGGTCACGGGGGAGCTTGCAGAGAGAAGAACTTGCTGGTAAAGGATCAGCTCAGTTAACCTGTGACACTTCTCTGTCGCAATGCTGATTTGGTGACTCAGAGACCAGTCACACCTCATCAGCAAATTTCATTCACAGAACCAGACTGGAATTACTCACAGACAGATGCACATTAAATATTCATCAAACTGAGTATATGTCTTCTCTTGTGAAATTGACCAGGTTCCTCATCTTTATTTGAAGCCTGACAATTGAATTGTACTGGTCTATTTCAACAGACTGCCTGCAATGTTAAATGCATTCTCTCTGTTTATTTTCATTTCAGCTGTAAATTTCCTCCCTTCTCATGAGTTACAGCAGTTTATAGACTGTAGTGTATATTGCAAAACTGCATTTGTACACCATTGACAGTGTAGTGAGTTAAGATGTGCTGGGGTTCTAAAAAAAAAGAACTTTCCTTCTGCCTTCCAATTTTCTGTATACTGTGTGCAATTTTTCATTGATTCTGTCATGTTTCCTTGTACGCAAGAAAATGAATCTCGGGGTAGTATATAGTGATGTGTGTGTACTTTGATAATAAATTTACTTTGAACTTTGTTAGCTGCTCCACAGTCACGCTGTTGAGTTAAGAGGTTCTACCTTGAAGACTTACTTCAGGCACCAGGGGTTCTCCAGAGTAGAAATGAGGAGAGGAGTTGTCTTCCAGATAAACTGGTCTTCTTATCTGGAAGTAAAACTTCACAAGGCACTTTTTAAAGACAGGCATTGCCAAATCATTGTGTATGGGAGCTGCGGTATACAAACTGACTGCTTTCCACATCACATGACAAATGATTTAACTGCACCGCAAAGGCTGCAAGGTTCCTTGGGAAAAGAATGAATTTTCTTAGAATCAAAACCAGGTTTGATATTATTGGCATAGGTCGTGAGATTTGTTGTCTTTGCAGCAGCAGTATGCAATGCCTAATAATGGGGCGGGGGGGGGAATGTTAATTGCAGTAAGTAGAGAAATAAAGATTCAAAGTGCATTTATTATCTAAGAATTTATAAATTAGACAACCTTCAGGCACTCGCAAAGCAAGGAATCTGAAAGAACCCCAATTTTAAAAAAAGACTAACCCCAGTGCCCCAGAGAAAGAGGGAAAAAAAAGAAAACAAATCATGTAAACAATAGAAGCAAGCAACAGCGACAACATTCTGAACCAAATTGAGTCATTAGATCCAAATCCCCAGAGCAACGCAAAGCCTCAATATTCAGTTCATCATATTAGGAGGGCAAATCGCCGCAAGGTTCGTAGACACGAGGCTCAGCAGTTAGGGGCAGTCTCACAGCCTTAGTGTCACGGAGAGAGGAGCCCCTAGACTATCTAGGCCAGTGTTTAAATTGTCCGAACCCCACACTAGGACCTGGTCCCACCACGACAAGTTGCTCCAGGCGTAGATTTCCCTGCCGGAGAAGCCATTCTTGACCTTTCCAAGTCGGCTCAGCACCCAGTGCGATCCGACCTCACATGACACCATGCCTTCTGGTCTACGTTGGCCAGATTTAGGTTGTCCAAACAGCATATTGCACCTCACATTAGGACCTGGGTGAATTGCTCCAGGTCTAGAACATGCAGCCCAACGATCCACTTCAGACCTTGATTTTACTGTCAAAGAAGCTGCCCTCAACCTCTCCAAAGTGGCTTGGCACTTAGAACAATCCATCTTCGCACCCTTGCACCCAGAACTCCTCTGTCTCCTATTCTCCCCTCTGAATCATTCACTCCAACCAGCATGGCTCCAACACCCAAGAGCGCCGATTTTCCAGCGCACCAGCAGGGCACATCTCGCGAATTCACTTTGCCTTTGCTCGCCTCCTCATTGTTTGTGGTGATAGTTTACAACAATTTACTTCAAAAATAGTGTTATCTCTAATGTTTTCAATCGAATTCCTTTGCTTTTGAACCACCGGTAAGCTACCACACGTCTTCAGTGGTATGGCCTTGAACCAGAGGCAATCACCTTGATACATATTAAATAGTTTAATAGTTTATTAATAGTTTAATATATAGAATTGAATATCCAAATATCAGGACCTGCCTTGCGGTTTTTTTTTGCACTACCTTACTTTCCATTTTTCTATTTTCTATTTATGATTTATAATTTAAATTTTTAATATTTACTAATTTTTACTATTTTAAATATTCTTAATACTTAATATTTGTAATCCAGGGAGTGGGAAGCGCAGAATCAAATATCGCTGTGATGATTGTACGTTCTAGTACCAATTGTTTGGCGACAATAAAGTATAAAGTATGAACATATTTAAAAAGTGGTGAGTTAATATTCATTTGTTCAATATCCATTCAGAAATCGAATGGCAGAGGGGTAGAACCTGTTCCTGAATCATTGATTGTGTGTCTCAGGCTCCTGTATCTTCTTCCTGAAAGTAGCAATAGGAAGAGGGCATGTCCTAGGTGATTTCTAACTACTACTATGTCGACTCAGGCCAAGGGGTGATGGGGGGTCCTTAATGATGGATGCCACCTTTCTGAGGCACAAATCCTTCAAGGTTATATAATAAAGATCAGGTTAATTTGTCATGTGTACATCAAAACATCGATACATCCAGTGGAATGCATTGTTTTTCCTCACTATTGAAGACATGCACTCTCCTCATTACTACCATCAGAGAGGAGGTACAGGAGCCCCAAGATGAACACTCAATGTTTTAGAACTTCATCCCCTCTACCATGAGATTTCTGAACAATCCACAAACACTACCCCACTATTTTGTTCTCTTTTCCCACTATTTATTTATCTTTTATATATTCTTATTGTAATTTAAAGTTAATCTATATGTCTTGCACGGCATTACAACAAATTTCACAACATATGACTATGATGAACCCAATTCTGATCTGAGGGAACATTAACACACAGGTTTACCAATGTTCAAAGTAAATTTATTACCAAAATACATATACGTCACCATATATAACCCTAAGATTTGTTTTCTTGTGGGCATACTCAGTAAATACAATTACTGTAACAGAATGGATGAAAGACTGCACCCAGCACAGCAGACAACCAGTGCAGAAAAGACAGGAAACTGTGCAAATTCAAAAGAAAAAAAAAGAAGTTATAATAATGAATGAATAAGCAATATGTATGGAGAACATGAGATGAAGAGTCCTTGAAAGTGAGTCCATAGCTTGTGGGAACAGTTCCATGTTGGGCAAGGGAAGTTGAGTGAAGTTATCCTCTCTGATTCAAGAGCCTGACGGTTGAGGGGTAATAATTGTTCCTGAACCTAGAGGTGTGAGTCCTGAGCCCCCTATACCTTCTTCCTGATGGCAGCAGCAAGAAAAGAGCATCACTTATTTGGTGGGGGTATCTGACAATGAATGCTGCTTTCCTGCAACTACGTTCTGTGTAGATGGCCCAGTGGTGTGGACGGCTCTGAATGATTTTGTTTTGACACACTCGTCTACAACTGATTTATAAAGTCCATGACAACCATGGGGTATTCATTCAGATCCACAGTCCAATGACTCAGAGCGATCCCGTAACCACTCCTCTGCCTCCTACAACCAACTAATCTCGGGAGCTTTGTTCTTTAGCTTCTGCTTGTATACAGGCAGGAGCAGGACAGCCAAACGGTCAGATTTAGCAAAGTATGGTCTGGGCATGGAATGGTAGGTATGGAATGATTGAGGGGTGGTAACTATTCTTGAACCAAATGGTGAGAGTCCTGAGACTCCCATACCTTCTTCCTGATGGCAGCAGTGAGACGAGGGCATGACCTGGGCGGTGGAGGTCCCACATGATGAATTCTGCCTTTCCTGGCTGTTGGGTGATAGTGAAGAACTCGTAGTCAGGTTTTTACCCTCTTGAACATGTCACATAGATCTGCTCCAAAATCAAATCAGGAAGTGATGAGTTCAGTGGGGGTGCAGGAAGGTGTCAGCTGAAAATTGGAAGTGACACAATGTGTATTTTGAAATTGAGAGTGTACCAAAACTCCTAAGCGCAGCTCTCACGTGCTGCCACACTTCCACTCCTAACCCAGCATTCCCACAAATTATGAACCCTAACTTGTACGCCTCTGGAATATGGAAGGTAATTGGAGCACCCGGAGGAAACTCACACAGTCATGGGGAGAATGTACAAACTCAGAATTGAATTCCAGTCGTTAGCACTGTAGAGTGTCCTGCTAACCACTACCCTACCTTGTAATCAGCTTATCTGTTCTTGGTTTCTTTGTTAGTCAATCATTGTCAGACAATATTAGGCCATTCAGCCC
Organism: Mobula hypostoma; assembly: GCF_963921235.1. Taxonomy (NCBI): domain Eukaryota; kingdom Metazoa; phylum Chordata; class Chondrichthyes; order Myliobatiformes; family Myliobatidae; genus Mobula; species Mobula hypostoma. The sequence goes on along the minus strand of NC_086104.1, from coordinate 145,117,954 downwards.
ATTGTGTCTGCTTTGCCATTCCATCATGGCTGATTTATTATTCCTCTCAACCCCATTCTCCCGTCTTCACCTCTGGGGTTCCAGTTCAGTCCGTTAGTAAACTAAGGGCACATCTGGAGAGCTGTGCGTTGCATTGGTGCCTTGACTTAAAGAAGGATGTAAATGCATCAGATACAGGTCAGAGACGGTTTACTAAACTGATTACTGAAATGGAAGGTTAAGCCAAGTCAAGTGGAGTTTATTGTCATGTGCATAGATGCTGTTCAGATACAATGAAAAACTTAATTGCAGTAGCATTACAGCCAAGTAGGTACAGATATCACACAGAATATAAATTATATATAAATTATACTCTCAATGACCACTTAGCTACTGAATCTCTTCGCCATATCTGCATGCTTTTATGCATTGAGTTACTGTCATGTAATTGGCTGAATAGATATTTGCATTAACCAGCATGTACAAGTGGACTAATAAAGTGGGCAATGAGTGGATATAAATAATACAGAGGAAAAAAGACTGCCCAACAACCCAGCTATTTAGCCCCAGCCCAATCACAGGATAATTTACAATGACCAATTAGCCTACTAATTTGGACTATCGGGGGAAATCAGAATACCCAGAGGAAACCCACGCATTCACAGGGAGAATGTACAAACTCCTTACCGACTTGAACTTCAAACTCTGTAAGAGCACCACACTAACTGCAACGTTACCTGTGCCCCCCACTGTAGTGTAGCAGATAGGACGACACTATTAAATTGAAGACACTCGAGAGACTGCAGGCGGTAGAATCTGGAGCAAAAAGACAAATTGCTAGAGGAAGCAACATCTGCGGAATCAAAGGGATGGTCGACGTTTCAGGTCGAAACCCTGCATCAGGACTGAGAGTCTGGAGAGGGACAGAAGAGACAAGAGGGAGGAGGTGAGGCAAGGACTCGCAAACATTAGTAGAACCAGGTAGGGAGGGAGATAATTGTTTATAAACAAGGGATTGCTTGTCTAAGACAAAAAATAAGAGGCAATTCAGTCAGAAGAATGAGAGTTTTTGGAGTTCTAAGACCGTAAGGCATAGGAACAGATTCAGGCTATTCGGCCCATCGAGCTGCTCCACCATTCCATCATGGCTGATTAATTATCCCTCTCAACCCCATTCTCCTGCCTTCATCCCGTGACCTTTGATGTCCTTATTAATCAAGAACCTATCAATCTTCACTTTAAGTATACCCAATGCTTGAGCTTCCACAGCCATCTTTGGCAATGAATTCCAACAATTCACCACCCCCTACCTAAAGAAATTCATCCTCATCTCTGTTCTAAAGGGATGCCTTTGTATTCTGAGGCCAGGATGGTGGAAGCAGCACCTTTGAAAATTTTTAAGGCAGGGATTTGTAGGTTCTTGATGGGACAGTGGGTAGAGATTTACCAAAGGGTTAGGGAGGATTGCGGAGTGGGGTTACAGTCAGATTTTGTGGGATCTTCAAGGGCCGTGGCTTAAACCATCTCTTTCTTTTCACCTCTACCTTTCTGTTTTCTTTCTCATTTTTTGTTTTGGGGTGCAGGAGATTTTTCTTTTGCTTTTTTCCATTTGTCGCTTGGGTGAGCCAAGGCATGTGATGGAGGGAGAAATTGGGAGCCAGAAGAACAGATGTGAACTATCGTGCCCAATCCTGAATCTCCTCCATTTCTACCTGACATCAGAGGTGATATTTTTGTGCACGATGGCAAGATGACAGGGAATACAGGGATGATGAATGAAAGGCACTACATGCACTTTAAGCTTGGCTTCACGTGATGATAGCAACCATTGGAGGTATAATTCACTGTTGGATACGCAGAGCGATGTTTCAAGCATATTTCAGTATCTTGCAGTATGAATTTTGTAATTGATTGAGACAGGGCATTTTCTAATGGTCGGAAAGACAGCTGGATTGCCTTTCCTCTGTGGCAAGTTACCAGAGAGACCCAATACATCGCTCTCTTCATTGTGGGAATAACTTTCATAGTAATAGGAAAGCCACAGTAACCTTGAAGGTTTTAATAGGATTTGTGGCAGCTTGCCCACGTGGCAAATGAACCGGCTCCAGCAGTCGCGGGCGAGTCCGCAGCCAGCGGCAACCAAGAGGGCTCTGAGTGCGGGGCAGACCTCGGCCCGGAAGCCGACATCACTTCCGCCCCACAAAGAGCAGGGGATGCTGGGAGCGGGGACTTAAACGCGCGCTGATTGAAACAGTAAACCGTTCAACCAGACCCTGCTCGACTCAGTGTGTTGCTTTCACTTGTCGCGTATCAGCACAACATTGGTGACCCCGACGGTCCAACGGCATTTGGACCCAGCATGAACGACTCGGCTCTTCAGAATGCAGTTTCCCTTAAACTGCCAACCTTCTGGACCACTCAACCCCCGGTCTGGTTCGAGCAAGCAGAGGCCCAGTTCCAGGTCAGGCAAATTGTCTCAGACGCCACCAGGTATTACTACGCGGTGGGCACCCTCGACCAGGAGACAGCGGGCTGCGTTATTGACTTTCTGCATCAGCCCCCGGCAACAGACAGGTACGATGCACTCAAGGTCCTGTTAATCCGCACACCTGGCCTCTCCCGCCGCGAACGGGCAGCGCGGTTACTGCATATGGATGACCTGGGCGACCGCGCACCATCAGCCTGATGAGCGACATGCTAGCACTGGCAGACGCCATAAGCCTTGCCTGCTTTTTGATCAGATCTTCTTGGAGCAAATGCCAGAAGACATCCGCCTCCTGCCAGCAGATGAAGACTTCAGAGACCCGCGCGGACGTGCTTTGGCGTGCCAAACAAATTGGCGGAACCGCCATCGGAATTAGTGCTCTCCTTGTGTATCAGCGTGACTACAGATTCCTACAATACTACACCGTTTCACAAGAATGTGATCCTTGATCTCAAGATGAAATTTTCGAAGCTTAAATAATTCATTCTTTCTTAGTGTCTGTATCAGAATTGGTCATCTCTGTAAGTCAGCCATCTGTGATTCTGACTCAGTTTCTCTCTCTGTACTAGGTTGACATGCTGGGCATGTCCCTTAACTCTACTATAAAAAAAACAAAACACACTTAAAAAAACATAATCTGCCTCTACTGCCAGATTTAATTGTGTGGTCTTGCCCTGAGATAATCCCTTTGTTTTATCCAGCCTATCACCTTGTTCTATCACTTACTCTATAAATGAATCTCTCTCTCTCTCACTTTGTACGTTCCAGATTTATAAAGCTTAAACCCTGATTGTCTTTCCACAGATGCTACCTAAACTGTGGAGTGTTTTCAGCATCTCCTTGTTTGAGAGAATTTGTTAACCTTCCCAAGAAAGTCGATTCCTTTTCCCTTCCATCTGAAAGGATTGGCTTCTTGGTCTGACATTTGTCCATTTGCCATCGGTTACGTTCACACAGAGTTCCTCGTTAAACTGCAGAGGTAGATGTGGAAGATCAGGCTTGGCTAGAGAGTTTGAAGAGTTGAGTAGGAGTGGCGGCCGTCACTATCTAAGCATGTACAACAAGAATGGCCACTTGGGCAAGGTACATGTAAAATTAAATTGCATCAGTGCTCCAGAGAGCATGGCAGCAGATTGAGGGAAGCTGATGGCTTCATTTATCAGTGGGATATGTGAATGATGTTTGGGCTTTGAGACTACATGCATCATTTCAGAACCAATTTTTGAACGTCCCCATTCAGAGCCAAAAATCTCAGCTCATCTATCCTCTTTGGACAATGTTCTTCTGATTGTCTTGTGTCTCATAGGAGCTGACCCAGTTTCAGTTCTGTGCAATTCCAAACTTCTTTATAAATGATTTGGAGTCGCCAGCGTTTTGTACCTCATCGCACAATCAAATATTGCCGCAGAGCAAACCATGTTGAGGTCCCGACGGAAAAGGAATGATCAGAGCTGGTGTAAGCACTATTGGCACCTGTGCTTCACACAACCCTGTTGCAATATGGTGGGTCCGTGAGCTCCCCGCAGCCTCCTGGGGGCAATGTGTGAAGACACCACAGTTTGTAAACCTGGAATGCTTAAAGTCAAGGGTGTGACTTGATTAGATGTCCATATTGGTCAGCATGGATGAGCTGGCCTGAAGAGTCTGTTTCCAGGCTGTGTGACTCTGCGACTTTATAATTCAACATTTGGTGATGTAGCCAGTAATGAAGTTGCTTCAGTAATAGGGCTGGCCATTTGTATAAACTGCGGGATGTTCTAAATACTGCTTCCATGTTGAAGTTTAGATCAGGCCCTTCACCTATTGAACCCAGCAACCCCACCCCTCCCCCAATCCACCACCCAATACAGCTCACTAGTCCCTGCTTTGGTAATGAACCAATTTTACAATTATTTCCAAATTTCTGTTGTGGCCTCACCCCTCTTTGTCCCTGTAATCTCACCTAGACCCCACCAATTCTGGCCTATTATCCTTCCCTGATTTTAAGCACTCCATTACTTGAATCCCTACCTTGTGCTGCTGAGAGTCTCTGGGTCTAGAATTCCCTCCCTAAGCCTCTCCACCTACCTCTTCATAAGACTACCTCTTTGACTTAGCCTTTCCAGCCTTTGTGCTAATACGTGACCTGCGGCCAGGGTTGGTCTGATGACAGAGAGGACAAAAGAGAGATTAAAGATCTGGAACACAAAACACTGTAAGGAATCAGCGATCAATCGGTGCTTGTGAAGGCAAAATGTTTAAGTCAAAATTTCAGGTCAAATCTTTGTATCAAGACTGAAGATCTCAACTTAAACCATTGAGTAGTATCTTTTGCCTCCACAGACGCTGATTGACCCTTAGTGTTCATCCAACAGACTGTTTTTGATCTAATAACAGTTCGGTCAGCTCCCCAAGCACATTTCACCGAAGGCACTTTAGATAGATAGATAGATAGATAGATAGATAGATACAGACATACTTTATTGATCCCGAGGGAAATTGGGTAAAAAAAAAAGCAATATAAAACCACAGATAATTAAATAATAATATGTAAATTATGCCAGATGGAAATAAGTACAGGACCAGCCTATTGGCTCAGGGTATCTGACCCTCCAAGGGAGGAGTTGTAAAGTTTGATGGCCACAGGCAGGAATGACTTCCTATGATGCTCTGTGTTGTATCTCGGTGGAATGAGTCTCTGGCTGAATGTACTCCTGTGCCCAACCAGTACATTATGTAGTGGATGGGAGACATTGTCCAAAATGGCATGCAACTTAGACAGCATCCTCTTTTCAGACACCACCGTCAGAGAGTACAGTTCCATCCCCACAACATCACTGGCCTTACGAATGAGTTTGTTGATTCTGTTGGTGTCTGCTACCCTCAGCCTGCTGCCCCAGCATACAACAGCAAACACGGTAGCACTGGCCACCACAGACTCGTAGAACAACCTCAGCGTTGTCCGACAGATGTTAAAGGACCTCAGTCTCCTCAGGAAATAGAGACGTGTAACTTGCAGTACATCAGCAGAGATTAATAAAAGTTGTTTGTTGTTGCAAATCAGAGTATCCACCTCCCACCAAAGCTCTATAACCTGGCTCCCAACCTCATCCCCAATACCTGGAGCCCATGAGCCCAGTAGCAGGGAGAAAAGGATGACAAAATGTGACCCTGTCTGTCTCTAGAGGCTCAGATCAGGATAAATGTCCTTTGATACTTCCAACAACCCCAACAATGCCGGGAAAAATCCATTGCATACAAAAGATGTGAAAGAACCTTGGGCATTCTTTTAACACTTGCTTTGATTTATTTTCTCAGAGGTGTGGGGTTTGCATCAAAGAGGCAAACTTATGGTGGGGAACTTTGGGAGGAGCCTAAAATAGATTATTTACTCTGGAAATTTTGCACGTTGTAGCCTTGTCCTCTCGGCTCGGATTCTGCCATCACTAGGTTTGTCCTGGAAACCCCTTCTTCGCTGTAGCTATTTAATTGTCCACTACTGATCAGAACAGTAGAGCCTAGATCTCCATTGGATGTGGGAATATTCCATGGGGCTTTCTACTGTCCAGCATGTGCTGTATTTTCTAATCCTACTTGTATAAGTGAAGCCTCATAAGCAGGCCTCACTAATTTATCAGAATTATAGAATAATGCATCATGGAAGCAGTCCCTGCAAACCTATCTTATCCATGTATCTGTTCAACTATGCTAGAGAATTGCAGGAGTCTTTGGTGACAAACCAAATCTCCTCAAACTCCTAATGAAGTATAGCCTCCAATGTAAACACAATAGATTCTGCAGATGCTGGAAATCCAGAAACCAATGGGAGGACTACAGACTCTCCGACAGATGAGGCAGAAAGAGATTGGCTCAGCTGATAAGCCATCTGTGAGGCAGTGCCATCTTCCTCAGAATCAGAACCAGGTTTGAGTTGAATTGAGGGCCTCTGTCTGTCAGAGTTGACTATGGATATTGTGTCCTAGCTGTCCAGGTACACAAACCTGGGCAGTATGATATGGAGAGCAAGCTGTTGCTCATGTAGCAAGCTCCCCCTCTCCACGCATCTGATGAACCCAAAGGAACGGCAGAGACCGATACAGTTTGGTACCAGCAGCATCCACAGGAGTTGCCAGTCAATATTGAACTCAGTGTAGAACTCTTAGGGACTCCAGCTCCAGATTTTTCCCTCAGGGTTCACTCCCAAAGCTTTCCTTATGAGTGGGTATAGCCGCAAGGCAGCGGAAGTTAGAGATCAGAGTTTTCTTCTCCTAGGTGAGCTGACGACCACAATTTAATATCATTGACGTATACCGTGAAATTTGTTGTTTTGCAGCAGCAGTGCAGGGCAACACACAAAACATTAAATTATAATAAATATATAAAAAGTTCAAATTTATTGGGTAGTGCAAAGAAAGCAAAATTAGTGAGAGACAGTAACGTTCATGGGTTGTTTGACTGTCCACTCAGAAATCTAATGGGGGAAGAAGGTGCCCTAAAACATTAAGAACGTGTCTTCAGGCTCCCGTGCCTCCTCTTTTACATTAGTAATAAGAGCATGTCCTGGGTAACGGGAGTCCTCAATGATAGATACTACGTTTTTGAGCCATTGCCTTTTGAAGAAGTCCTCAATGCTGTGGAGGCTGGTACCCATGATGAAGCAGGCTCAGTCTGAAACTTTCGGCAGCTTTTTCCAATCCTGTGCAATGGCCCCTCCATACTAGATAGTGTTCCACATCTATCTAGTGTTCTACTAGATAGATAGATAATTCTACATCTATAGAAATTTATTGGAATCTTTGGTGACATATCCAATCTCCTCAAGCTCTGAATGAAATATAGCCAGTGCCATGCTTTCTTCATAATTGCATCAATATGTTGTGTCCAGCATATATCTTCAGAGTTGTTGGTGTCTTGGAACTTGAAGCTGCTCAACCTTTCTGCTGCTAACCCCTCATAAAGACTGTGTGGGTTCCCTTGACTTACTCTTCCTGAAGTCCATAATCAATTGTTTGGTCTTACTGGCGTTGAGTGCAAGGTTGTTGTGTCAACACTCAACCAGTTGATCTATCTCACTCCTGAGGAGAGTTCCTGTGTGAATGTAGATTTGGTGTGTGGTTTACACTGAATCAAAATCAGGTTTCATTGTCACTAACTTATTGTATGTCATGAAATTTGTTGCTTTTTGGCAGCAGTGCCATGTAATATATTTTAAAAAACCATAGTGAGCTAGTGTTCATTGACTCTTGAGAAGTCTGATGGTGAAGGGGAAGAAGCTGTTCCTAAAATGTTGAGTGTGTTTCTTCAGGCTTGTGTACCTCCTTTCTGATGGTAGTAATGAGAAGAGGGTATGACCTGGATTGTGAGTGTCCTTAATAATGGTGCTTCCTTCTTGAGGTATTGTTTGGATGATGTTCTCCAGTGGAAAGGCTGGTGCTCATGATGACATTGCCCAAGATTGCAACTCTATGGCTTTTTCCAATCCTGTGCTTTGGCATCTCCACACCAGTCAGTGATGGAGCCAGTCAGAATGCTCTACACAATAGGGTCTTTTGTAACGTACGTACCAAATCTCCTCAAACTCCCGATGAAATATAGCTAATGGCATGCTTTCTTCGTAATTGCATCAATATGTTGTGCTCAGGATAGACCCTCAGGGATGGTGATATCCAGGAACTTGAAGCTGCTTTGATTTCCCGCTGCTGACCCCTCAATAAGGACTGTCATGTGTTCTCCTGACTTACCCTTCCTGAAGGTAACAATCAATTCCTTGGTCTTACTGACAATGAATGAAAGGTGATGTACCAAATCTTCCCAAACAGCTAATGAAGTATAGCCGCAGGCATGCTTTCTTCATTACTGCCTCAATAACTTGGCCCAGGATAGTTCCTCTGAGATGTTGATACCCAAAAACTTGAAGTTGCTCACCCTTTCCACTGCTGGCCCCTCAGTGAGGGCTGGTGTGTGTTTTCCCCACTTCCCCTTCCTGAAGTCCACAATCAATTCTTTGGTCTTGCCAACAACAGTGGTCTTATCATAACCAAATCAACTGTTTCCTCTGCCACATATGCACCACCTTTTCATGAAGGAGTTATTCATCAGGTAACAACATATTACACTGATTCAGTTATAATAACACCACTGTTGTTGGCAGAATCTCAGCTGGTGACAAGGAGGCATAAAGAGATGATATAGATTGGCTGGTTGAGTCATATTGATACAACAATATTGCCCTCAACATCAGCAAGAATGTATTGGTAACTGCTACCACTGTGCCATTTCAACTCATCCTATCACAGTCATTCCCTTGGTTCTACACATGCCATTCTTCCCAGCCCTGCACACAACTCCTCTACTGATATATTGCTCATTCTGATGAAGGACTGTAGATTCAGTATGATTTCTGTCACTATTTTCACTGACCTGCTGAGGTTTTTATCAGTTTTTATTTCAAGTTTCCAACATCTGCGGGTTTTTGTTCATTTACTATGCATGTAGCTTCACTAGGTCAGAACGTCTTTTGAATAATGCTTGGTGCTGCTCCTGACATGAATTTCCGAGACTCCTCACCTTTTACCCAAATTCATGTGTCTTTCTCGATCACATACAGCTGCTGACACACTATTTAGTGCCCACTTGAGCAAGAGGTAATAAAAGCCAGAAATTAATTTACAAAACTTTGGAAGAGTATTTAAATATTAAAATGACTCCAGTGTTTCAATGTATTACTTTGTGTAAATCATGGCTGAGCTATCAAATATTTAAAAGCAAAGCATAAAATATTCTGCTTGTTATTATACTTAAAGGCAAACCAATTTCATGGATGTTTGTCAAGTCCTTTTCAATTCTGTCCAATTTTTTGAAGATGACATTGCAAAGCGTATGCTATGTTGGAATGTATCACAGTATCAAGCTGTTACAGCAAGTTGAAAAAAGATTCCTAATTGTACATCAGATGCAGCTATGGAGAAGTTGGTGTTTAAGAGGCTTTTAGGTAGGCACATGAATGGAGGGACATGGATCATGTGGATGCTGAGGAGATTTTGCCACAGTGTGCACTGGTAAAGATGGCGAGCATTTGATCGCTCTGGGCCTGCATTCACTGGAATTCAGAAGAATAAGGGGTGACCTAATTAAAACCTATCGAATGGCGAAAGGACTTGATAGAGTGGATGTGGACAGGATGTTACCTGTGGTGGGAGAGTCTAGGAGCAGAGGATACAGCCTCAGAATAGAGGGGTGTCCTTTTAGAACGGAGATGAGGAGGAATTTCTTTAGCCAGAGACGGATGAGTCTGTGGAAGTCAGTGCCACAGGCAGCTGTGGAGGGCAAATCTTTATCTATATTTAAGGCAGGGGCTCATAGAGTCTTTTTTGGTCATGGCACGAAGGAGTATGGGGTGAAGGCAGGAGACTGGGGCTGAGAGATAAAATGGATCAGCCATGATGCAATGGCAGAGCAGAGTTGATGGGCCAAATGGCCTAATTCTGCTCTTCTATCTTATGGTCTTATGGAACCCAAGTGTGGAGGAAGGACAGATTCCCATGTAGGGATGACAAACAGAGTTTACATATCGGATTTCCAACAGAACGTTAGAGGCATGACAAGCGACACTGCAGGACGAAACATTCTCAAAACGAGGACCCCCGATAGTGCTAATACAGCATACACTAAAATAGTGCAAGCAACATGGTAACTCCAAGCCTATCGAAATAAACTTAACAAGGAAATATAAAAATGATTGAATTTCGTTAAACAACGAATAACCATTTCAGGTACTCTAAAAACATCGGAGCCCAATGCTGTCAGGCTCCCCGCACAGGCCAGAAGAGCTCATTACAGAATTAGCATCGTGTTCAGCACAGACATGATGTGATGAAGGGCCTGTTCTTGTGCTGTACTGTTCTATGTTTTATTTTCTATATTTTATGTTCAATATTCCATATCCTAATTGCAAATTTGACCAATATCCAGTAGTTGGCTTACACAGAGGTAAGACCGCAAGATTTCAGAGGGGACCTCACCCGACTTTGCAGGTTCCTCAACACTTCGTGGCTCAGCAAACAGCAAAAGATTTCTGCCCTTATTAGCATTAACTGCATGCCATCCGGACAGCAGTGAAAGGAATGTGGCTGCCACAGAGGGTGCAGAAGAGAGGGAACACTCCTGAGAGGTGCTAATCCTGGTTAATTGAGATACATACCAGTGGGAAGCAGCAGGGCATCTACCTCAAGCATCATCTTAAGGCCACAGTTTAAGAATAAGGGGTAGGCCATTTAGAACAAAGTTGAGGAAAAACTTTTTCACCCAGAGGGTTGTGGATCTGTGGAATGTTCTGCTTCAGAAGGCAGTGGAGGCCATTTCCCTGGATGCTTTCAAGAAAGCTTTAGATAGAGGTCTTAAAGCTGGCAGAGTCAAGGGATATGGGGAGAAGGCAGGAACGGGGTACTGATTGTGGATGATCAGCCATGATCACAGTGAATGGCGGTGCTGGCTCGAAGGGCCAAATGGCCTACTGCTGCACCTATTGTCTATTGTCTATTTGAAGAATCTGGCAGGAGACAACAGTTACCTCCAGGTTACGGGTAATCTCCACAAATGGAGTAATGCTGGAAGACGTTTCATGTCCGAATGACATGAGTCATCATGATCTGAGCACTGCAGATTACAGTTGCTGTGGGGAGGTCCTCTGAGGAAGTCACTCGTGAAGAAATATAGAGATGGTGTAACCAAGCTATTAAAATAGTGTAACCAGAGGTTCATTCATTCATTCATATTACATCTGGTGCAGGTAGATGTTCACGGCACGAATGTGTGAGCTTTTATGTCAACTAACCTCTCCCAGCTGATTACTGGTGTTAACAACTATCATGTGGAGGTCAACACGGAGGAATGTTATCTTTTTAAATCTCATCATGTGCTGTGTTCACAATGCCTGCTCCTCCACTGGAACAGGAGACTGTGGCTACTGACCCCTTCATCGGCAGTCCATGAACCCATGAAATCTTCATTTGCCCGTTACACACCTGGCATTTAGGGCAGCAATGAAGGTCCTCCATGTCTGGCAGTGTTCGCAGCTTCTGTCATCGTGTCAGTCATGCAAGTCCCA